>NC_132839.1:49034049-49337079 GCF_048164855.1 Canis lupus baileyi | reverse complement strand
ACAACCTGGATGGATCTAGAGAATACAATGCTAAGTAAAATAAGCCAGTGAGAGAAAGGCAAATACCATATGATTTTACTCATATGTGGAATTTAAGAAACAAACCAAACCAACACAAGGAAAAAAAAATCAAATCAAGAGACAAACTCTTAACTGGTAAGAATAAACAAATGGTTCCCAGAGGGGAGGTATGTGGAGGGATGGATGAGATAAGAGAAGGGGATTAAGAGTACACTTATCTTGATGGGCACTGAGTAATATAGCTCTTGAATTGCTATATTGTAGACCTAAAACTAATATAATACTATGTTAATTATACTAGAATCAAAATTTTTAAAAACTCACTGAAAACTGGCAAGGGAATTTTTTTGGTAAGCAGACAATTTTTAATGAACAGACTGAATTTTAATGAAAATTTAAAGAGTAGCTAATTCTGTAAAAAGTTGATGCAATTCTTCTAATACATCTTGGTATTCTATATGTAAAGTTCATAAAGATATGTAGAAGCTTTGAATTAACTTGATTGACGTACTAGAGGGTTTGTTTTTTTTTTTTTTAAGATTTTATTTATTTATTCATGATAGACACACAGAGAGAGAGAGAGAGGCAGAGACACAGACAGAGGGAGAAGCAGGCTCCACGCGGGGAGCCTGATATGAGACTCGATCCCAGGTCTCCAGGATCATGCTCTGGGCTGAAGGCGGTGCTAAACCACTGAGCCACCAGGGCTGCCCCATTTTTATTTTCTATGAAAAGTACATTCAATACTTTTGTAAAGACTGATTTAAAAAAGCACTAAGCAAACTGCTATTTAATTAGCTGTGGGACAATCAAGGGTAAATCTGGGTAAAAATTTAAAAATCTGCCCTCACGTTACTTTCCACTTGTTTTTAAGTCTTTGTTCCACTACAAGATTTTTATTTATTTGAGAGAGAGAGCACATGAACACGAGCAGGGGGAGGGGGCAGAGGGGAAACAGACTCCCCACAGAGCAGAGAGCTTGATGCAGGGCTAGATGCCAGGATCATGACCTGAGCTGAAGGCAGATACTGAACTGAATGAGTCACTCAGGAACCCTTTGCTCTAATTTAAAGAAACCAAAATGCTGTGCTCACTTTGGCAGCACATATACCAAAATTGGAATGATATAGAGAAGACCAGCATGGCCCCCGTGCAAGGATGACACGCAAATTCGTGAAGTGTTCCATACTTTTTGAGAAGGACAATCATAATACAGTTTCACTCATACGGCGAATATAAGAAATAGTGACAGGGATTATGAGGGAAAGGAGGGAAAGAGTGGGAAAAATTAGAGAGGGTGGCAAAACATGACAGACTCCTAACTCTGGGAAATGAACAAAGGGTAGTGAAGGGGAGGAAGGCAGGAGGATGGGGTGACTGGGTGAAGGGCAGGCACTGAGGAGGGCACTTGATGGGATGAGCATTGGGTGTTATACTATATGTTGGCAGATCGAACTTCAATAAAATTAAAAAAAAAAAAGAGGAAACCAAAATGTTACTGTATGTGTGTGGTTCATGTAAGAAAGTTGATAAACAGCCCCCTACTCAAAGAGAAGGCTGTGGTTCCATACCAAGAGTGATGAATGAACATTAATATATTTTAAACTATAACAAAATGTTTAAGGTGAATGTACCTTTTTTGATTTCTTGATTAGTTGATTTTTAAATGAATCAACATTGTTGCCATAGATATAAGAGAAATTCTACCGTAGTTTACAAAGCAGCCTCATTCATGATCTCATCTACTTCTCTCAGTAACTGGGAGACATCCCCATTTTACAGCCAAGGATACTGATGCCCAAGGAAGGTGAGGTGATTTGTCTTGAGTCACACGACTTAAGAGTGTCACTTACTTCCCCAATGCTACAGTAGCCTCCTGATGGCCAGAGCAGCTTGAGCTAGTAACCATGATGATAGTAAAAATGGCTGACTTTTAAAGAACACTTACCATGCTCTAGGCATTGTGCTCAACACTTTATACATATCTCATCTATTTCATACAGTCCATACAGTCTGGTATC
This sequence comes from Canis lupus baileyi, assembly GCF_048164855.1. NCBI lineage: Eukaryota > Metazoa > Chordata > Mammalia > Carnivora > Canidae > Canis > Canis lupus. Next base: position 49,335,037 of record NC_132839.1, on the reverse strand, counting down.
TCACTATTCTTTAAGTAATGAAACTGAGGCTCAGGGAGGTAAAGGAATTGTTTAAGCAGAGAAGCCAGGTTTTATCTCTAGGCATTGTGGCGCCAGATGGTTCTTGACCACTGAACCATACCGTCCCCTCACTTTAGAGCAGGGCATATCTGCATGTTATTACACACAGAGAGCCAAGATAACTGCAAAATCATCCTTGCTCCAAGGTTGGCCAAGGTCTGAAGAGAAGTGATGGCCACTAGACAAATCAGAATTTAGGGTGAATGTTTTATATAGAACACCTTTCCTTTTTTTTTTTTTTTTTTTGTATATTTTTTTTATTGGAGTTCGATTGGCCAACATATAGTATAACACCCAATGCTCATCCCATCAAGTGCCCACCTCAGTGCCCATCACCAAGTCACCCCAACCCCCCACCCACCTCCTTTTCCACCACCCCTTGGTTCGTTTCCCAGAGTTAGGAGTCTCTCATGTTCTGTCTCCCTCACTGATATTTCCCACTCATTTTCTCTCCTTTCCCCTTTATTCCCTTTCACTATTTTTTCACATTCCCCGTATGAATGAAACATGTTTGTCCTTCTCCGACTGGCTTACTTCACTCAGCATAATATCCTCCAGTTCCATCCACATTGAAGCAAATGGTGGGTATTTGTCATTTCTGTTGGCTGAGGAATATTCCATTGTATACATAGACCACATCTTCTTTATCCATTCATCTTTCGATGGACACCGAGGCTCCTTCCACAGTTTGGCTATTGTGGACATTGCTGCTATAAACATCGGGGTGCAGGTGTCCCGGCTTTTCACTGCATCTGTATTTTAGGGGTAAATCCCCAGCAGTGCAATTGCTGGGTCATAGAGCAGGTCTATTTTTAACTCTTTGAGGAACCTCCACACAGTTTTCCAGAGTGGCTGTAGCAAGTCACATTCCCACCAGCAGTGCAAGAGGGTTCCCCTTTCTCCACACCCTCTCCAACATTTGTGGTTTCCTGCCTTGTTAATTTTCCCCATTCTCACTGGTGTGAGGTGGTATCTCATTGTGGTTTTGATTTGTATTTCCCTGATGGCAAGTGATGCGGAGCATTTTCTCACGTACTTGTTGGCCATGTCTATGTCTTCCTCTTTGAAATTTCTGTTCATGTCTTTTGCCCATTTCAGGATTGGATTGTTTTTTTCTTTGCTGTTGAGTTTGATAAGTTCTTTATAGATCTTGGATACTAGCCCTTTATCTGATAGGTCATTTGCAAATACCTTCTCCCATTCTGTAGTCTTTTAATTTTGTTGACTTTCTTTTGCTGTGCAGAAGCTTTTTATCTTGATTAAGCCCCAATAGTTCATTTTTGCTTTTGTTTTTCTTGCCTTCATAGATGTATCTTGCAAGAAGTTGCTGTGGCCAAGTTCAAAAAGGCTGTTGCCTGTGTTCTTCTCTAGGATTTTGATGGATTCTTGTCTCACATTAGATCTTTCCTCCATTTTGGGTTTATCTTTGTGTATGGTGCAAGAGAATGGTCTAGTTTCATTCTTCTGCACGTCTCTGATCACACTCCCAAGAAGCTGTCTCAGGAACCAGTGGGGCCTCGGCTCTTGCTCCTCCATTAAGGCTGAAGGAGACAGGCGGCGGCCTCCAGGGCCTGTGGAGGCCCGGCCACACTGGCCCCCGGCCTGTTCGTCTAGTTCCCGCGCTCGGGCTCACCGCCATCAGTTCTTACACTTCTCTGGCCCGGGAGGCCCGACGCACTCAGCCCCGTGCAAGGCCCGGCCTCCAGGACCTCTCCCCGGGGAATCCCCCGCCACTTAGAGGGTTGTTTGTTTTTTTTAATTTTTAATTTTATATTTTTTCCGTTTATTTATCTTTTAAAGATTGTATTTATTTATTCATGAGAGACACAGAGAGAGAGAGAGAGGCAGAGACACAGGCAGAGGGAGAAGCAGGCTCCATGCAGGGAGCCCAGGTGGGACTCCATCCCGGGTCTCCAGGATCATGCCCTGGGCTGAAGGCGGCGCTAAACCGCTGAGCTACCAGGGCTGCCCCACTTAGAGTTTTTTATCTTTTAAAACTTTTTTTGTGTGTGTTGTGTTGACATGAAAATACAATTTATTCTTAAGGTACCAAAATAAAGCATTTCTTTGGCAATTAGCTTATGCTTCATTTCAAGCTCTTATGCATAATAAATTTAATGATCTTGTATAGAAATTCCTGTTAACTTTTAAATAGTTATTCAAAAGTAGTCTTTTTATGGTGATATAGGGGTGTTATCTCCAGTTATATTGATTTGAAATCATAGCACTGGGCAAAGTTTTCTAGCAACATGGTCAACAGAAGGACCTTCTTTAACCTGATAAAATATATACATATATATAAAATACAGGGGCACTTAGGTGGCTCAGTTGGTTAAGTGTCAGCCTTCAGCTCAGGTCACCGTCTCAGGGCCCTGGGATTGAGTCCTTTGGCTGGCTCCCTGCTCAGTGGGGAGCCTGCTTCTCCCGCCCCCCCTTTCCCTATCTCAAATAAAATCTTTTTTAAAAATCTATAAAACACCGGTAGCAAAAATTATACTTACTACTGGACAATTAATATGTTCCCCTTAAGAATAAAGATTTGGTGTCACTCTCAGCATTCCTATTAAACATTGTACTGAAATTTACTGTCAGAATAAAGAAAAAGAAATTGAAGGACTATACATTAGAAAGGAGATATAGAATGGTTTCTATTCACAGATAACATAATTGTCTATATAGAAAATTTTAAAGACTCTACAAACTTATAGAACTAACAAGTTTAGCAAGGTCTCTTTTTTTTTTTTTTTTTTTTATTGGTGTTCAATTTACTAACATACAGAATAATACCCAGTGCCCGTCACCCATTCACTCCCACCCCCCGCCCTCCTCCCCTTCTACCACCCCTAGTTCGTTTCCCAGAGTTAGCAGTCTTTACGTTCTGTCTCCCTTTCTGATATTTCCCACACATTTCTTCTCCCTTCCCTTCTTTTCCCTTTCACTATTATTTATATTCCCCAAATGAATGAGAACATATAATGTTTGTCCTTCTCCGACTGGCTTACTTCACTCAGCATAATACCCTCCAGTTCCATCCACGTTGAAGCAAATGGTGGGTATTTGTCATTTCTAATAGCTGAGTAATATTCCATTGTATACATAAACCACATCTTCTTTATCCATTCATCTTTCGTTGGACACCGAGGCTCCTTCCACAGTTTGGCTATAGTGGCCATTGCTGCTAGAAACATCGGGGTGCAGGTGTCCCGGCGTTTCATTGCATTTGTATCTTTGGGGTAAATCCCCAACAGTGCAATTGCTGGGTCGTAGGGCAGGTATATTTTTAACTGTTTGAGGAACCTCCACACAGTTTTCCAGAGTGGCTGCACCAGTTCACATTCCCACCAACAGTGTAAGAGGGTTCCCTTTTCTCCGCATCCTCTCCAACATTTGTTGTTTCCTGCCTTGTTAATGTTCCCCATTCTCACTGGTGTGAGGTGGTATCTCATTGTAGTTTTGATTTGTATTTCCCTGATGGCAAGTGATGCAGAGCATTTTCTCATATGCATGTTGGCCATGTCTATGTCTTCCTCTGTGAGATTTCTGTTCATGTCTTTTGCCCATTTCATGATTGGATTGTTTGTTTCTTTGGTGTTGAGTTTAATAAGTTCTTTATAGATCTTGGAAACTAGCCCTTTATCTGATATGTCATTTGCAAATATCTTCTCCCATTCTGTAGGTTGTCTTTGAGTTTTGTTGACTGTATCCTTTGCTGTGCAAAAGCTTCTTATCTTGATGAAGTCCCAATAGTTCATTTTTGCTTTTGTTTCTTTTGCCTTCGTGGATGTATCTTGCAAGAAGTTACTATGGCCGAGTTCAAAAAGGGTGTTGCCTGTGTTCTTCTCTAGGATTTTGATGGAATCTTGTCTCACATTTAGATCTTTCATCCATTTTGAGTTTATCTTTGTGTATGGTGAAAGAGAGTGGTCTAGTTTCATTCTTCTGCATGTGGATGTCCAATTTTCCCAGCACCATTTATTGAAGAGACTGTCTTTCTTCCAATGGATAGTCTTTCCTCCTTTATCGAATATTAGTTGCCCATAAAGTTCAGGGTCCACTTCTGGATTCTCTATTCTGTTCCACTGATCTATGTGTCTGTTTTTGTGCCAGTACCACACTGTCTTGATGACCACAGCTTTGTAGTACAACCTGAAATCTGGCATTGTGATGCCCCCAGATATGGTTTTCTTTTTTAAAATTCCCCTGGCTATTCGGGGTCTTTTCTGATTCCACACAAATCTTAAAATAATTTGTTCTAACTCTCTGAAGAAAGTCCATGGTATTTTGATAGGGATTGCATTAAACGTGTATATTGCCCTGGGTAACATTGACATTTTCACAATATTAATTCTGCCAATCCATGAGCATGGAATATTTTTCCATCTCTTTGTGTCTTCCTCAATTTCTTTCAGAAGTGTTCTATAGTTTTGAGGGTATAGATTAGCAAGGTCTCTGAATACAAGATCAACAATCAATCATATTCCGAATATTAACAATGAACAACTGGATATTTTAAAAAGTACTACTTATACAAAAACGCATAAATATTTAGATATAAACCTAACAATATGTATAGGAACTGTATTTGGAAAGCTACAAAACACCGATGAAAGAAATCAAAGAAGATATAAATAGAGGTATATCATGTTTATGGATTAAAGGAGCAATATTGTTTAAGTTGCCTGTTTTCCTCAAATTGATCATAGTTTCAATGCAGTCCCTATCAAAATCCAAGCAGGACTTTCTTTTGGTAGATATTTCCAAATAAATTTGTTACTTATATGAAAAACAAAAGAACTAGAATAGTCAAAATAATTCTGAAAACAAAGAAAAAAGAATGCTCATATCATCTAGTTTTAAGACTATTTTAGAGCTACTATAATCAAGACAGTGTAGTATTGGTGAAAAGCTAGATCCACAGATCAAACTATTTAAAATTCCAGAAATAAATCCACACAAATATGATCAATTGATTTTCAACAGACTTTACAAAGCAGCTCAGTAAAGAAGGGATGTTTTCTAAGGTTTCTAGAACAAGTGTTATGCCCGTATGTGGAAAAAAAAAATTCAAACTACATTCACACCATGTAAAAATTAGACCCCAAATGGATTATAGACTGAAATTTTCACCCTACAACTAAAATCTTTTAGACAAATGAGATATTTATCAAAGAGTTCTTAGATACATCCCCAAAGGTATAATACATTAAATAAAAAATACAATTACACCTCTCCAACTCTAAAACCTTCTGCTCTTCAACACATACCTTGGGGAGAATGAAAATACAAGCCACAAAATGGGAGAAAATATTTGCAAGTCATGTATCAAAGAAGGACTTGTACCTAGAATAAATATCAACCACTCAAACTCAATAATAAGCAAACAACCAATCTAATAAAAAATATTCAACGTTATTAGCCATTAGGGAAATGCAAATTAAAATGAGATACCACTATACATATTTTAGAATGTCTAAAATAATTTGTTTTTTTAAAAAATATTTTATTTTTTAAGTAGTCTCTCCACTCAATGTGAGGCTCAAACTTAACAACCCTGAGATCAAGAGTTGCATTCCGTGCTAACTGAGCCAGCTAGATGCCTCTAGAATGTCTAAAATATTTTTTTAACTAAAAATATAAGCACAATGAGAAAGTGTAAAACATTTGAAGCACTTATACTGCTGTTGGAAATGCAAAATGGTACAGTCACATTAGAAAAACAAAAATTATGAAAAAGTGGAAAGAAGAAAAAATATATTGTCAGTCTCTTCATAAAAAATGAAATGCAAATAGCATATAAACAAGTGGAAAAAATTTCGGACCCAGTATTAAGGAAAAAAATGAAAAAGTAAAATATCAAGGAGATCCTAGTCTTCATGATTCACCACTGACACAAATTTTTAAAATAACAGTATTCAATATTTGTGAGGATTCACTAAGACCTATATTCTCATAAACTACTGGTAGCAATGCAATTTGTTAAAGCTCTCCAGAACATGATTTGTAAATATCTGTCATGAGCTATAAAAAATTTCATCATCTTTGAATCAGTAATTTTACTTCTATGAATGGATCCTAAAGAAGTAATCAAAAATGACGACAAAGATTTATATATAAAGAAATTCAGCATGACATTATCTTCAATACAGAAACACCAGAAACAACTTTAATACACAAAAGGCTTATATTCAATTATGGCACAACTATAAAATAGAATATTATTCAGTATTAAAAATATTTATGAAGTGTTTTTGATGACATGGGAAAATACTTCTGATGCAGTAAGAAAAAATCAGGATAGAAAAATTTATATACATGACACTGATTATATACACATAAACATGTATATATGTATGATTTTAAAAGCATTAGGATTATTTATATTTGGTTGGAGACACACACACACAACCACTAAGACTACTGGTTCAGACTTTGCTGTTTCATTTTTAAAATATTTAAACTTTTTCTTAAATCTTTGGGCTTTTTCACACTTGAAATTATAATCAGAAAAAAATTACATTCTTTGGCTGTGATGAGCACTGGGTGTTGTACATAAGTATTGAATCACTAAATTGTACACCTGAAATTAATATTATACTGTAGGTTAACTGGAATTTAAATAAAAACTTTTTAAAGAATTACATTGTTTTAAAATAATATCCTTTATGGGGTACCTGGGTACCTCAGTTGGTTGAGCAACTGAATTTTGATTTCAGTTCAAGTCATGGTCTTAGGGGTCATGAGATGAGCCTCACCAAGGGGTGGTCTTTTTGAGTCTCCATCTGTCCCTCCCCCCACTTGTGCAGGCATGTGCACATTCCCTCTCTCTTAAATAAAAAAATAAATCTAACCAAACAAAACCACAACCCCTTCCCTCCAAAAACACAAAAGAATCTTGAATTTATAAAAATTTTTCCTTTAAAATGTATCATAAGATCTATATTTTATGCCTCCTTCAGCAGGAGACCGACACTGTTTCAGGCATAGCTATATCTAAGGGGGAAATGCCAAGGATATGGTTTCCCTCAGGATTATAGGATAATACTCTCTACAGAGTAGAGATATCCACTCTCTAGATAGCCATGATCTTGTAGTGGCAAAGATAATTTCAACTATAGAATCTTAGATTTTTATTGATTACATAATGGCCATCAACATCACAAAATATATGTCATGTTCCATCCAAACTGTACTCAGAAAATTTCACAAATTATACATCATGATATATAATATAAAACACATCATTTGAAATCTTCTAAATATATCTATCACCATATTACTCATATCCTATAATAAACAAAACAGAATGGAGAGAATGGATGTCCTCTCATTTTATTGATAAAATGAGGTAGTTAAGTTTAAATTTTCAATCATTCTAGGTTCTCTGGTATTTCAGATATTATGTTTTTTATACATGTGAAGTTACCTAAAATCTACCAGATTGTTATATAGGAATGCCATAAAAAATATTAGGAGAATATAAGACTTAGGGGAGTTTTTTTAAATGCAATTAACTGGGAAAAAAGAAGAAGGAACAACTAGACAGGAAAAATACAAGCTAAAATAATGTTACGTTGGGTACATGCCAAGCAAATTCACCTTGATGAAATAATAACAGATAACTGATTCAAATGTCTACACAGGATTAAGAAATGGATTTTAAATACTTTTGACCTTAACTGAAAATACTGTGTCATATACAATTAATAATATGAGGCAGGGTATAACATTAAAGGCTTAATTCATGAAATGACTTGATGGTTTCTTGTTGTTTTTATTATTATTTTACTAAAGAGGATATCTGCAGTTCTGTTAACTCATTTAAAATGAATGAGAAGACCTTCCGGTTTCCTCTTAGGATGTAGAAAAATAAAGAGCTTCATTTTAACCCTTACAACAAGAATAAAATGCAAGATGATAGCCAAACTTATAACCCTGAACCCATAAAAAACTGAAGTTTCTGGGTAACAAAACCTAAGAAATAAGTATCTTCAAGAGAAGATGTGGCATGAGTACGTTTTAACTGAGATAGATCTTGCCAGATGCCACTAAGAATTCAGCTAATACTTCTTAAAGCCAATTAGTAAGGACCAAATGTGACTGAAGACAAGATACCGAGGGGCAAAGATATAAAGGGAATTTGCACCCACTTACAGCCTCTTACCACATACCTCACTGGGGAGTAACAAAAAAAGATGGGAGGCAGGGCAAGATTTTTAATAAAGCAGCCCTTTATGGGAACAGTATTAACTGAGGGGAAAGGATATGAAATCTCTATTTGGATGCTTCTCCTCTATTTTCCCTATCAAACAAAAAGGCTTAGGCCACTGTGGGAGAGCAGCAAACTCCACTGCCCTTACGGCACTGGTTTTTACATTGCAGCAAATAAAACAGAAAAAAAAACCTCCACCAGTGGTCATGATGGAAATATGTGCTGAAGACAGAATTTGAGATGGGGGCTGGTTAGCTTAATTCCTGATCAGATTGGCTCAGTTCATAACTGTAAATACCTAGCAGAAGGAAAGATGTGCTTCTTTCCAGGCATAAGAACTATTTATCTCAGTCTCTACTTTCCTATACAAAATATCTGACTTCCAACAAAAATTATGTGGTGTTTAAAAAGAAAAACACATCATCAGGAGACAAATCAATCAACATTAGATTCAGATATTGTACAACTTTTGGAAATACTAGATAGAGAACTATATATATTAATATATTAATGGCCTAGTGGAAACATGGGCAACATGCACGATCAGATGGTTAATTTCAGGAGACAGAAACTGTAAGAACTGATATTAGTAAATGCTAGCCACGGAAAACAGTGAAAAGAATCTAAAATGTCCTTTTGTACTCATCAGTAGACTCAACACAGCTGAGAAAAGAATCAGCTTGAAGCTTGGTCAATAGGAATCACCTAAATTAAAACACAGAGGGGTTTAAGAATAGGGGCAAGAGGATCCTTAGAAGCTGTTAGGGAGATGCCCTATACTGGCTGGATAGGGCAACTTACACCATGTAAACAAAGTCCTCACTGCACCTGTGCTTCAAGCAGTTCTTTATCCACCCTGTTCATTCAGTCTAAACAAAAGCAGTGCCAGCACTTCAAGAGTCTCATCACCTGCCTAGTAGAAATTAGCCTTTATCTCTAATATCCATGCAGATCTCCATCTTTCCCCCCTCCTTCAGCAAGGCCTCCAGCTATTATCAGTAGCACTGGTATGGATACTCCATAGTTGAGTTCTAGGCTCCTAACAATAAACCCCTTTATTATTTGGAAAATTAGTCTTCCTTTCCTCTCTCAGCCAACCCAATAAATAAAATAATGCAGACATATAGGCAAACTTTCTCAATTGGAGTGGTCTTCTCAGTACTTCTAGTACAACTGGCTCAAACACACCTCACCCCTGTGCACTCTTCTTCCATATGTTTATAAATTTGTTCACAATAGGTATCACAACTGTGGGTCACTTGTGTCCTAATGTTTGGTACCCACTAGGGATCCCTGCCAGTGCCAATTGATCTGGTATTATGCTTTGTTGTGTTGTTTTTTTAACCAGAAAAGGTTTAAATGGAAAGTTGGGGGACAGAGATCCCCCACTGGAGCAGTGCCACAGTTACTTGGCTGAAGTTGGATGGTTGGTTACTGGATATTTTCCAAGGGTTACAGCAAAAGGTGGAAATATGAGAGGCTATGAAGGCAGACAATGAGGTTCATAAACTGATGTCTTGCTTCCTTTGCATTTAGAGGTTTTCTTGAGCCCTTAAAGAAATGAAAACAGGAAGAGCCTTCTAGGCTCTAGGAAAGATATTGGAACTTATCACTTGCCCTAGAGAGATCATGGGCGATATGCAGCAAGATGGCAGAAGAGAAGGGTCCCCAAGTCACCTGTCCCCACCAACTTACCTAGGTAACTTTCAAATCATCCTGAAAACCTACGAATTCGGTCTGAGATTTAAAGAGAGAACAGCTGGAATGCTACAGTGAAAAGAGTTTGCGCTTCTATCAAGGTAGGAAGATGGGGAAAAAAAAAAAAAAGAAAGAAAGAAAAAAGCATCCAAGGGGGAGGGGCCCCACGAGGAGCCGGGCTAAGGCCTCCGGCAAGTGTCCCCAGGACAGGAAAGCCCCGTCCCTGAGAAGCAGGAGCTTCACCAATCTTCCCGGACACGGAAAGGCGCTTGCAGGGAGCTCGGGCAGGATCCCAGGAGGGGCGGGGATGCCCTCAGGCTCCCGGGGGCACTAACAGAGGACCTTCGCCGTGGGGGAGAGCGGGCAACACCCCGCGGCCCAGCTCCCTAAAGGGCTGCAGCGGGCGCCCGGCGGGCCCGGGAGCAGCTCGGAGGCGGCTCAGGTGGCGGCTCCGTGGAGGGGGCTGCACGGCCCTGGGAGCGCGATTCCAGCCGCGCAGGCCCTGGAGCCCAGGGCGCTGGGGACACAGCCCAGGATCCGGCGCTCCCCCAGGACAGCGGAGGCCGGGAGGGCCCAGGACAGCAAGGACGCTCCTGCCACCAGGCGCCCCCGAGCTGTGCAGATCAGCGGCCCCGCCCCCAGAGCATCCAGGACCCCTCGGACTGAGAGCTGTGGTAGTTAATGCGGGAGCTGACCCTAGGGCTGGAGAGCTGGCCGCTGCCACTGTTGTTCCTCCTGGTGTCACCTTGTACCTGGGACTGAGCAGGGGCTTCACAGGATAAACAGCTCCCACTGAGCCATGCACCTGGCAGGGGGCTGGGCAGCTCCCCCAGGTGCACACACCTGAGAATCAGCACAGCAAGCCCCTCCCCCAGAAGACCAGCTGGGAGGATAGGGGAAAAGCAAGTTATTGACCAAGCAGCACTGGAAAGTTTCAGGGGAAGTCGAGGGATTTACAGTATATAGAATCAGAGAATATTTCCTCTTGTTGGAAGGATTTCAAACACGTGGCGGTTAAGGACCATCCTGCTAAAAGATGAAAGGGTCAACCAGGAAATTAGGGAAGAATTAAAAAGATTCATGGAAACTAATGAGAATGAAGATACAACCATTCAAAATCTTTGGGATACAGCAAAAGCAGTCCTAAGGGGGAAATACATCGCAATACAAGCATCCATCCAAAAACTGGAAAGAACCCAAATACAAAAGCTAACCTTGCACCTAAAGAAGCTGGAGAAAAAAAAAAAAAAAAAAACAGCAAATAGATCCTACACCCAGCAGAAGAAGAGAATTAATAAAGATTCGAGGAGAACTCAATGAAATAGAGACCAGAAGAACTGTGGAACAGATTAACAAAATCAGGAGTTGGTTCTTTGAAAGAATTAATAAGAGAAACCATTAGCCAGGCTTATTAAAGAGAGAAAAGACTCAAATTAATAAAATCATGAATGAGAAAGGAGAGATCACCACCAACACCAAGGAAATACAAACAATTTTAAAAACTTATTATGAGCAGCTATACTCCAATAAATTAGGCAATCTAGAAGAAATGGACACATTTCTGGAAAACCACAAACTACCAAAACTGGAACAAGAAGAAATAGAAAACCTGAACAGGCTGATAACCAGGGAGGAAATTGAAGCAGTCATCAAAAACCTCCCAAGACACAAAAGTTCAGGGCCAGATGGCTTCCCAGGGGAATTCTATCAAACGTTTAAAGAAGACATAAGACCTATTCTATTAAAGCTGTTCAGAAAGATAGAAAGAGATGGAGTACTTTCAAACTCGTTCTAGGAGGCCAGCATCACCTTAATTCCAAAACCAGACGAAAGACCCCACCAAAAAGGAGAATTATAGACCAATATCCCTGATGAGCACAGATGCAAAAACTCTCAGCAAGATACTAGCCAATAGGATCCAACAGTACATTAAGAAGATTATTCACCATGACCATGTGGGATTTATCCCCAGGATGCAAGCCTGGTTCAACACTCGTAAAGCAATCAATGTGATTGATCATATCAGCAAGAGTAAAACCAAGAACCAAATGATCCTCTCAATAGATGCAGAGAATGCATTTGACAAAATACAGCATCCATTCCTGATCAAAACTCTTCAGAGTGTAGGGATAGAGGAAACATTCCTCAGCATCTTAAAAACCATCTACAAAAAGCCCACAGCAAATATCATTCTCAATGGGGAAACACTGGGAGCCTTTCCCCTAAGATCAGGAACAAGACAGGGATGTCCACTCTCACCACTGCTATTCAACATAGTACTGGAAGTCCTAGCCTCAGCAATCAGACAACAAAAGGAAATCAAAGGCATTCAAATTGGCAAAGAAGCCAAACTCTCCCTCTTTGCAGATGACATGATACTGTACATAGAAAACCCAAAAGACTCCACCCCAAGATTGTTAGAACTCATACAGCAATTCAGCAGTGTGGCAGGATACAAAAATCAATGCCCAGAAATCAGTTGCACTTCTATACAGTGAGACTGAAGAAAGAGAAATTAAGGAGTCAATCCCATTTACAGTTGCACCCAAAAGCATAAGATACCTAGGAATAAACCTAACCAAAGAAGTAAAGGATCTATAAGATACCTAGGAATAAACCTAACCAAAGAAGTAAAGGATCTATACCCTAAAAACTACAGAACACTTCTGAAAGAAATTGAGGAAGATACAAAGAGATGGAAAAATATTCCATGCTCATGGATTCGAAGAATTAATATTGTGAAAATGTCAATGATACCCAGGGCAATTTACATGTTTAATGCAATTCCTATCAAAATACCATGGACTTTCTTCAGAGAGTTAGAACAAATTATCTTAAGAATGTGTGGAATCAGAAAAGATCCCAAATAGCCAGGGGAATATTAAAAAAGAAAACCATAGCTGGGGCATCACAATGCCAGATTTCAGGTTGTAATACAAAGCTGTGGTCATCAAGACAGTGTGATACTGGCACGAAAACAGACACATAGATCAATGGAACAGAATAGAGAATCCAGAAGTGGACCCTCAACTTTATGGTCAACTAATATTTGACAAAGGAGGAAAGACTATCCACTGGAAAAAAAGACAGTCTCTTCAATAAATGGTGCTGGGAAAATTGGACATCCACATGCAGAAGAATGAAACTAGACCATTCTCTTACACCATACACACAGATAAACTCAAAATGGATGAAAGATCTAAATGTGAGACAAGATTCCATCAACATCCTAGAGGAGAACACAGGCAACACCCTTTTTGAACTTGGCCACAGCGACTTCTTGAAAGATACATCCATGAAAGCAAGAGAAACAAAAGCAAAAGTGAACTATTGGGACTTCATCAAGATGAGAAGCTTCTGCACAGCAAAAGAAACAGTCAACAAAACTAAAAGACAACCTACAGAATGGGAGAAGATATTTGCAAATGACGTATCAGTTAAAGGGCTAGTATCCAACATCTATAAAGAACTTCTTAAACTCAACAGCAAAGAAACAAACAATCCATCATGAAATGGGCAAAAGACATGAACAGAAATCTCACAGAGGAAGACATAGACATGGCCAACAAGCACATGAGAAAATGTTCCACATCACTCGCCTTCAGAGAAATACAAATCAAAACCACAATGAGATACCACCTCACACCAGTTCGAATGGGGAAAATTAACAAGACAGGAAACAACAAATGTTGGAGAGGATGTGGAGAAAAGGGAACCCTCTTACACTGTTGGTGGGAATGTGAACTGGTGCAGCCACTCTGGAAAACTGTGTGGAGGTTCCTCAAAGAGTTAAAAATAGACCTGCCCTAAGACCCAGCAATTGCACTGCTGGGGATTTATCCCAAGGATGCAAATGCAGTGAAATGCTGGGAACCTGCACCCCAATGTTTATGGCAGCAATGTCCACAATAGCCAAACTGTGGAAGGAGCCTTGGTGTCCATTGAAAGATGAATGGATAAAGATGATGTGGTCTATGTATACAATGGAATATTACTCACCCATTAGAAACAACAAATACCCACCATTTGCTTTGATGTGGAGGGACCTGGAGGGTATTATGCTGAGTGAAATAAGTCAGTCGGAAAAGGATGAACATTATATGGTCTCATTCATTTGGGGAATATGAAAATTAGTGAAAGAGAATAAAGGGAAAGGAGAGAAAATGAGTGAAAATATCAGTGGGGGTGACAAAACATGAGACACCTAACTCTGGGAAATGAACAAGGGGTAGTGGAAGGGGAAGTGGGTGGGGTGTTGGGGTGACTGCGTGATGGGCAATGAGGGCGGCACTTGGCGGGATGAGCACTGGATGTTATCCTATATGTTGGCAAATTGAACTCCAATAAAAAAATTATTAAAGAAAAAAGAGAGATCATGGGCAAAACCCGATCCACCACCTCCAGCATTTCCAACAGGACAGTCACTTAGCACTTCAAAAACGAGGGGAGTTACTAAGGGAAAACAGAATGGCTGTTATTGTAGCCGTGGAGGCAGTTTGAAACTAATCATCATATAGCACATTATGCAGGAGACTAAAGGATGCATCAAATTAATTTGAGAGCTAGCTCCCTCCAAGACTGCTATCATCAGCATGAAGAGATCTTAAAGACTTAGGATGTTCATATGCATGAAGAAGGGGTTATATTAGTTTTATTGCATGAAGCTGCATGGTAAGCAACAGGAGAAACAACATATGACCCTGGATACAGAATTGTTTGGGTTTATCAATAATACTAAGGCTGGCTACTGCTGTCCAATTCTTAATCAATAATTTGGTGGATTTGAGAATACATAACCCCATTGGGAGATATTCCTGAAATTATATATATATAAAATGGATTACCTCTCTGAGGCAGTTGCCACCTTAAGACAGTTGTTGTGTTAACATAGTTTTATGAGAACAGGGGCATCAAATGGGAATTATTCACAATATATCCTTGATACAGAAAATGTAAGGTGATTTAATATGAGCATGTTCTTTCCAAATGGACAATGTCCTTGCATTTGCTTTTTTCACTGACAGAAACTTTTATTATCCTACCTCAAGAAATAATGAAACAATAATGAGAAAATAAATGAAAAGAACTCCAGAAGGTGTCCTAGGTTTCCACCTAGGATGGAAAAAAAAAGTGGGGGGAAACAAGAAGTTAAAGAGGACATTTCCCAGTTACTTCAGTTTTTAAAAATGTCTACTTCACTTAGTGCTTTAAAACAATGACAAGAGGGGAGAGGGGCAAAGATGGTGATGTAGAAAGACCCTGAACTCACCTCCTCCATGGACACAGCAACTTTGTACCTATTTTTTTTTTCTTTTAGAGAGAGAGAGAGAGAGAGAGAGGCAGAGACACAGGCAGAGGGAGAAGCAGGCTCCATGCACTGGGAGCCCGACGTGGGATTCGATCCAGGGTCCCCAGGATCGCGCCCTGGGCCAAAGGCAGGCACCAAACTGCCGCACCACCCAGGGATCCCCAACTTTGTACCTATTTATAAAGCAATTCCTCCTGAAGAACAACTGTGGGCTGATGATACAGCTTTTGCACAACAAAAATAGACCATAAAGAGAATGATGAGACAGAGACATGGTAACAAAGGGAACTCCCACCCTCAACACTGAAATGGGAAGGAATAGTACTGAGGGACCATGAGCAGATTTGTCTGTTCTGGGACATGGTTGGGGAGGGTATGGCTTAAAAAGACAACTTGAATTGAAAGGATCCAGCTCTAGAAGTCTGACACAAATGGTAAGGGAGCTACTTGCACTCTCTCTTGGTTGGAGGGGGTGGTGATTACCAGTTTACATTTCCCCTTCACCTTGATAGTGCAGATGGGAGCAGGGTCTGTGTATCATAGCCAGCCTGCTACCTCACTGAGCCTTAGGCTCCTACCTAGCTAGCCCTGGGTGTCTGGGGTCACAGAAAAAGAGCCATAGTTTAAAAGAGCAACTAGAATATAAAAGATCCATCTCTAGAACTGCTCAAATGGCAGTTTGAGAGAGCTAGAGCTCTCTCTCAGTTAGAGGGGTTGGAGAACACCTCTATTTACATTCCCTCCTTGCTGGCGTGGGTAGAAGTAGAGTTCATTAGCCTACCACCTCAGTGATCCCCAGGTCCTAACCCATTCCAGCTCAAGCCATCTGACCATGGTGGCCCCAATATAGCACACATCAGGAAACCTCTTGTCAGCACTCACTAAAGCTCCAGACATCTTGCCAAGGTGAGATAAGCATGAAGCACCCTGAACAACTCCAGGCCCATACTACTTTGACTCTAGTTTCCCTGTCAGGAAGCACATGGAGCACCCCAGGATTCCCCAGCTCATACCCATTTCAGATTCAGCTATCCTGCTAGGGTGCCCTCTGAGTGGAAAGCCCTGGGATAACCCTGGCCTGTGCCCAGCTCAGCTCTGATCATCCACCAGCAAATACCTACCCTAGAGTACTCCAGAACATCCAGCCTATGTCAGTAACACCTCCAGGTGGCCAGTCAAAGTCACCAAGTTCACATAGTCTACACAGGGGATAAAATTACACAAGACCATTCCTCCCAGTTTAGGAGAAGTAGCCCTTCCTCCTAATTCATAGAAACAAACACAGAAAGTCAAGCAAAATGAGACACATGAATATGATCCAAATGAAAGAACAAGGCAAAACCTCAGAAAAAGAATGAAATGAAATGGAAATATGCAGTCTACCTGACAAAGAGTTCAAAGTAATGATCACAAAGATATTCACTGGATTGGAAAGCAGAATGAATAAACTCAATGAGAACTTCAACAAAGAGGTAGAAAACAATAAATAATTAATCAGAGTTGAATACAATAACTGAAATGAAAAGGCAGTAGAAATGGAAATATGCAGTCTACCTGACAAAGAGTTCAAAGTAATGATCACAAAGATATTCACTGGATTGGAAAGCAGAATGAATAAACTCAATGAGAACTTCAACAAAGAGGTAGAAAACAATAAATAATTAATCAGAGTTGAATACAATAACTGAAATGAAAAGGCAGTAGAAATAATTAATCAGAGTTGAATACAATAACTGAAATGAAAAGGCAGTAGAAATGAAAGGCAGCGATTAGAAAATGCAGAATAGATCAGTGATCTGGAAGACAGGATAGTAGAAAGCACCCAAGCCAAAGAACAAAAAGAATTTAAAAAGTGAGAATAGGTTATATGGGTTTCTCTTAGACAACATCAAGTAAATAAATGTTTATATTTTAGGGGTCCCAGAAATAGGAGAGAAAGACATAAAACGTATTTGAAAAAATAATAGCTGAAAAGTTCCCTGACTTAGGGAATGAAACAGACATCTAGGTTCAGAAAGTACAGAGAGTTCCAAAACAAGATGAACCCAAGGAGGTTCACATCACAACACACAATAGTTAAAATGTCAAAGATTAAAGATAGAGAATCTTAAAAACAGCAAGAGGGAACAAGTAGTTGTGTACAAGCTGATGTTTTTTCAGTAGAAATTTTATAGGCAAGAAGGCAGTAGCATGATATATTCAAAGTTCTGAAAGGAAAAACATCTGCAACCAAGTATTATTCAGAATTGAAGAAAATATAAAGAGTTTCCCAAACAAAATTTAAATGACTTCATCACCCTAAAATCAGCTTTAGAAGAAATGTTGACGGGACTTCTTTAAGTGGAAAACAACATTCATAATAAGAAGAAATTATGAAAAGTGGAAAACATGCCATAAGAGTAGTATAGCAATCACTTATAAAGCTAGTATAAAGGTTAAAAGACAAAAGTAGTAAAATCAGTTACATGTAAAAAAAAAATTAAGGGGACTCACAAAATAGGAGGTAAAATATGACAATGTATATAAAAAACATGGAGGGGGGAGTAAAAAAAAAACTTATTTTAGAATGTGTACAAACTCAGGTGACCAACTTAATACAAACTTAAAATAGTATATATGAACCTAATGGTAACCACAAGCCAAAAACATAATAGATACAGAAAAAATAAATTTACAAAAGCTAAGCACAACACTAAAGAAAGTCATCAATCACAAGGAAGGAAAACAAGAGAAGAATGGGAAACTACAAAGAAACACCAGAAAACAATGAACAAAATGTAAGTACATACCCATCAATAATTAACATAAATGGGCTAAATACTCCAATCAGAAGACATAGCATGACTGAATAGATCAAATAAAATAACCCAAAGACCCATTTATATGACTTACTTCAGACCTCAAGACCCATGCACACTGAAAGTGAAGAAATAGAAAAAGATATTCCATACAAGTGGAAGTATGTATGTGGCGGGGAGTGGGGGGGAGGTGGGGGCAGCAGTACTTAGGCCAGATAAAACAGACTTTATAATGAAGCTTGTAACAAGAGACAAAGAAAGACATTACATAATGATAAAGAGAGCAACCCAGCAAGGAGGACATAACCATCGTAAATACATATACACCCAGCAAAGGAAGACCTAAATCTCAGACATAATGGGAAAAATTGATGGTATTACAATAATAGTAGAGGACTCTAGCACCCCACTAACATCAATGGATTGATCATCCAGGAAGAAAATCAGTAAGGATACAGTGTCTTTGAAGGACATATTAAACCAGATGGACCATACAGATATATGTACAAAACATTCCATCTAAAAACAAAACACACATTCTTTTTTGAGTGCATATGAAATATTCTCCAGGATAAATCACACGTAGGCCACAAGTCTCAAATTTAATAAGATTGAAATCATAACAAGAATCTTTTGTGACCACAATCCTATGAAACTGGAAATCAAAAGAAAAAAACCTGGAAAAACAAACACATAAAAGCTAAACAACATGCTACTAAATAACTAATGGGTCAATGAGAAAATCAAAGAAGAAATCAAAACACATGGAGACAAATGAAAATGAATTTGTATGGTCCAAAATCTTTGGGATGCAACAAAAGCTGTTAACAGAGGAAAATTTATAGCAATAAGGCCTACTATAAGAAACAAGAAAAATCTCAATCTAACCTTATGCCTAAAGTAACTAGAAAAGAACAAAGCCCAAAGTTAAAAGAAAATAAAGGTTAGAATAGAAATAAATTAGATACTAAAAAAGAAAGAAAGAAAGAAAGAAAGAAAGAAAGAAAGAAAGAAAGAAAGAAAAGAAAGAAAGAACAGAAAAGAGCTGGTTCTTTGAAAAGATCAATAAAATTGACTCATGAAGAAAAACAGAAATGACCCCAGAATAAAATAATAAAAGAAGTAACCACTGACACCATAAAAATGTAAGGGATTATAAAGGCTATTATGGAAAATTATGTCAATAAATTGGATAACCTAAAAGAAATAAATGCCTAGAAACTTACAATGTTGTAAACTGAATCCAGAAGAAATAGAAAATCTGTTCAGATTGATTACTGGTAATAAGATTGAATCAGTAATAAAAAAAAACTTCCAACAACGTCCAGGACCAGATAGATTTACAGGTGAATTCTACCAAATACTTAAAGAAGAGTTAAAACCTATTCTCCTCAGACTATTTCAAAACAGAAAACTTCCAAATATATTTTATGAGGTCAGCATTACCCTGATACAAAACCAGATGAAGACAGCACACACACACACACACACACACACACACACACACAATAACTCCATTCCAATGATTCTGATGAACATAGATGCAAAATCCTCAACAAAATATTAGCAAACCACATTCAATAATACATTAAAACATTTACTATGATCAAGTGGAAATTATCTGGGGGATGCAAGTGTGGTTCAAATGCAAGTGTTAATTGTAAACCAATCAACATGACACATCACATTAACATAATAAAGGATAAAATGAAATAATCTCAACAGATGCAGAAAAAGCATTTGAAAATATTTAACATTGGTTCATGACAAAAACCCAACAAAGTGGATTTAGAGAGAACATACATCAACATTATAAAGGTCATATATGAGAAACCTACAGGTAACATCATACCCAATGGTGAAAATCAGAGATTTTTTCTTCTAAGATCAGAAATAAGACAAGAAAGTCTATTCTCACTACTTTTATTTAACATAGTACTAGAAATCCTAGCCACAGTAATCAGACAAGAAATAAAAGGCATTCAAATTGGTAATGAAGAAGTAAAACCATCACTACATTGAGATATGATACTATATATAGAAAACCCTAAAGACTCCACCAAAAAAAAAAAAAAAACCATTAAAATAAATGGATTCAGTAAATCTGCAGGATGCAAAATTAAGATACAGAAATCTGTCATATTTTCATAAGCTAATAAAGTAACAATAAGGGAAATTAAGAAAATAATTCTATTTATGGTTGTACCAAAAAATAATAAAATACCTAGGAATAAACTTAACCAAGGGGATGAAGACTGGTACTCTGAAAACTATAAAACACTGATGAAAGACACTGAAGATGACACCAACAAATGGAAAGATATACTGCGATCATAGATAAGAAGAAGTGGTATTAAAATGTCTGTACTACCCAAAGCAATCTAAAGATACAGTGCAATCCCTGTGAAAATTCCAATAGTATTTTCCATAGAACTAGAACAAATAATCCTAGACTTTTTATAGAACCACAGAAGACTCCAAATGTTCAAAGCAATCTTGAGAAAAAAGGACAACGCTGGAGATATCATGCTCCCTGATTTCACAAAGCTATAGTAACAAAACAGTATGGTACTTGCACAAAAATAGACACATAGATCAATAGAATAGACAGCACAGAAATAAACTCACACTTATATGGTCAATATACAACAATGAAAGAATATGCAATAGGGAAAAACAGTCTCTTCAATAAATGATGCTGGGAAAACTAAACATCTCTATGCAAAATAATGAAACTGGACCACTTTCTTATGCTATATACAATAAATTAAAAAATGGGTTAAAAATCTAAACATAAGACTTTAAACCATGAAACTCCTAGTAGAAAATATAGGTGAGAATTCCTTTGACATTAGCCCTAACAACATTTTTTTCTACATATGTCTCCTCCAGGGAAGGAAACAAAAGTAAAACAAACAAAAATCCTACTGAAACTATACCAAAACAAAAAGCCTCTGCACAGCAAAGGAAACCATAAAGGGAATGAATAGAATCTACTAAGTAGGAGAAGATATTTGCAAATGATATATCCACTAACAGGTTAGTACATTCAAAAAATATAAGAAATAGATACAAGTCAACACAATAATCCAGTTTAAGAATGTGCAGAAGACCTGAATAGAGATTTTTCCAAAGAGATACAGATGGCCAATAGACCCATGAAAAGATGCTCAACACCAGTAGCCATCAGGGAAATGTAAATCAAAACCACAATGAGATCATCTCACACCTGTCAGAATGGCTAGAATCAAAAAGACAAGAAATAGCAAGTTTTGGGAAGATGTGGAAAAAATAAACCCTCAATTCACTATTGGTGGGAATATAAATTGTTGCAACTACTGTGGAAAACAGTATGGAAGTTCCTCATGGAAGTTAAAAAATAAAAATATCATATGATCCAGTAATTCTACTCCTGGGTATTTATCTAAAGGAAACAAAAACAATAATTCAAAAAGATTTATGTACTCCTATGTCTACTACAGCATTATTTACAATAGCCAAGATATGGAAGTAATCTAAGTGTCAGCAGATGAATGGATAAAGAAGACATGATATATATATATATATGTATATATATATATATATATATACACACACACACACACACACACACACATACACACACATATACAATTGAATATTACAAGGTCTGAGATCCTGTCGTTTGTGACAACATATAGGATCTAGAAGATATTACGCTAAGGGAAATAAGCCAAGAAAAACCAACACCATATGATTTCACTTATATGTGGAACTTAAAAACCAATACAAAGAAATAATCTCAGAAAGAGACCCATAAATACAGAGAAAAAAACTGGTGCTTGCCAGAGTGGAGGTGTGAGGGAGATGAGCAAAATGGGTGAAGAGGTGGAAGAGGGTTCAAGCAACTAGTTATGGAATAAGTAAGTCACAAGAATGAAAGGTACCAAGTAGGAAATATAGCCAACGCTGTTGTGATAGCATTGTATGGTAACAGATGGTTATGTGCACTTGTGAGCACAGCATAAGGTAGAGAGTTGTTGGGTCACTATGGCATATCTCTGAAACCAATGTAATATCATATTTTACCTATATTTCAGTACAAAAATAATCACAGCATACATTTTATTAATAAATCTACCATTTGAGTAGGGTTGCTTGGGGATAGTTCAGTCTCTGCTCTGCATGAACTCGAAGAGCTAGAGGCTAGATCTGGAATCTTCTGAAAGCTCCCTCACTCATATATGCCTGAAGGTTGTTCAAAACTCAGCTAGAGCTATTAGCTTGAAAACCCACAGGTGGTTTTTCTATGTGTTCTGGGCTTCCTTACAACATGGTGATTGGGTTTCAAGGGCTCCAAGGGCAAAAGTACAGATGAGAGCCAGATGGGAACTCTATCGTTTTTTCTAACCTAGCTTTGTAAAACATATAACATCATTTCTCCTGCATTCTATTAATTAAAAGCACCCAAAGTTGATTTATATTCAAAGGATGGGGAATTAGACTCCACTTTTTGTGGCTGGAGTCAAAGAATTTATGCATATGTTTTAAAACCACTACCATCTCTCCACTGGCAGAAATTATTTATGTTATTCACCTATGCAAAATCCACTCAGATCCACCCAAGATCTCCCCACAGCTGTCATTTATTATAGAATTATACACATTATCATTTATTCTAATTGGTACTAGGCATGAGTAAAACACTTCAGGTATGGCTCTTTAAGTATATCTGGTCAAATGCAGCTTCTCCTGAGTTGAAAGATATATGTTTGAGCCAAAGATATATGTTTTCTACCTCAACTCACTGAATATATGATGGAAGAAGAGGCATAGGGACAACTACTTTTCTACCAACAGGGTAAGATGGGAGGTACATAGGAATCATTGGCCTATAGCAGTTCTAAAATCTAGCCAAGCACATGTTTCTAGTTCCTCAATTGGGTCTCAGTCCTACTGCCTTGGAGTGATTCACTTTGGCTTTTTGTCCTTCCCTCTGTGCTCTTGTTATCTTTCCTATTAACTATTGTCATATAATAAATTATTCCAAATCTTAGTCTTTTAAAAGAATAATTACTATTATTTTTCACTATTTTTAGGGGGTCAGGAATTCAGGGGCAGCTGGATGGCTTGGGTTCAAGATCTCTCGTAAGGCTACTGTCAGATATTGGCCAGGAACATAGTCATCTGAAGGCTTAATAAGGCTGCAGAATCTACTTTTCAGGTAGCTTACTCATGTGGCCAGCAAGTTGGTGTCGGGTAATGATTAGAGTCCCCAAACCTTCTTTATGTGTGCCTCTTCACAGGAATTCTTAAATGCCCTGGTTCTGTCAGAGCAAGCAATCTAAACCATAATGACTTGACTTCCACTGAATTTTGTTTTTAAAGAACCAAAGATTCAGTGTAGGAGGGGACTACAAAAGGGTATAAATATCAAAAGGTAAAGAGGCCATCCACAAAGTTAAAAAACTATGACTCATGGAGACTTAAAAAACCAGAAATTGAAAATAATAAAAGATCTATAAGGAGACTAATAGAACCATATGAAAGTCAGAAATGTATACAGAGGCAATAGGGAAAAAAACAAATGGTGTTTTGCTTATATAGACAGAGATCTGTTAATAGTTTTATATCAACTGTTCAGGAAGTAGTTCATGTGAAACCTTATTTGGGTGCAGAGTTTGTCATTTCCACTCTGAGTTCTGGTCCCTTTACTGGCATCCTATTCCCAGAGAATGCTGAGAAATCATTTAATGGCTGGCAGATTCCAGAATCCCTGTTTTTTTTTTTGTTTGTTTGTTTGTTTCAAGTTTTTATTTAGATTCTAGTTAGTTAATATCTAGTGTAATATTGGTTTCAGGAATAGAATTTAGTGGTTCATCACTTACATCAGTGGTCATCATAATAAGCCTCCTTCATACCCATCCCCCATCTATCTCCCCCACAGCAACACTCAGATTCTTCCCTAAAGTTAGAGTCTCTTACGGTTTGCCTCCCTTTTTCTTCTTCCTTCCCTTATGTTCATCTGCTTTGTTTCTTAAATTCCGCTGTGAGTGAAATCATATGGTGTTTGTCCTTCCCTGACTTATTTCACTTAGCATAATACACTCTAGCTCCATCCACACTGCTGCAAATGGCAAGATTTCATTCTTTTCGATGGCCGAGTAATATTCACAGTGAAATCCCAGAAGTTCATTTTCGCTTTTGTTTCCCTTGCCTCTGGGGATGTGCCAAGTGAGAAGTTGCTATGGCTGAGGCCAAAGAGGTTGCTGCCTGTGTTTTTCTCTAGGATTTTGATATTTTCCTGTTTCACATTTAGGCCTTTCACCTATTTTGAATTTATTTTTGTGTATGGTGTTTCATTCTTCTACATGTGGCTGCCCAATTTTCCCAACACCATTTGTTGAAGAGACTGTCTTTTTTCCATTGGACATTCTTTCCTGCTTTGTTGGAGATTTGTTGTCCATATGGTTGTGGGTCCATTTATGGGTTTCTATTCTATTCCATCAATCTGTCTGTTTTTGTGCAGGTACCATCCTGTCCTGATGACTACTGCTTTGTAGTATAGCTTAAAGTCCAGAATTGTGATGCCTCCACAGATCTTTTCTTTTTCAAGATTGCTTGGTTATTTGGGGTCTTTTGTGGTCTCTGTTTGCTCTGCCTTCTTCAGTGCTCTTTCACTTAGCTATACTCATCATGTTCAACTCTCTTCATCCTTTCAGATGTGCAGCAATGCTCTCATTCTGCTATCTCACCACCCAGCAATCTTGGAAACTATCCCTAAGGGACCTTAGGGATTCTTCACTCCAGTGCTACATCCAGGCCTAACCCACCCCATAATTATGCCCTAATAGCATGTGTCATCTCCCCCTATAAACAACTGTAATTTCCAAATGGATACATGATGTTACCTTGAATCTGTATGTGGTTCTCTTGGTGTATTCCATCTCAGGACTTGTTTTTCTATGTTGACATCTGGCTATCCATTATTTTCCTATAGAATTTGTACCTCTCTCCATAAATATCTTTACATTCCTCAGAGTGACTCAGAACCCTCTAGGCCTGTCTTTGGGACCAGCACTGGGGCATCCCCTCCTGGCATCTAGGAAACATTTTTACCACTTTAGGCAAGCACTCCAGATTTAGATTAGCATGGGAGACAAGTTCAAGTACTAATTGTGGAAATGGGATGGAGCTTGTTGGCACAGCCTGAATATGGACAGAAAGGAATGGACATACCTGTTCTTTGTGGGGGTCCATTCAGGATACTCTGGGTTGCATATACCATTATTTCCTGGCAGAATGTGCAGGCTGAAGTAACCTAGATAGACCCTAACACAGAATAGTATTATCATGTTATATTGGCATTATCTCTTTGTTCCAGCCGGGGATGAGGGTAGGAGATCTTTCCTACTGTGTTCAGTTAGCAATAACTGCAAGATGTGATCCAACTCACTTCAGGAGACATATGTCTTCAAACAGACATTCCCTTGTGTTGGATTCTTCCAAGGATTCTACTTAAACTGAATAAACAGGAAAAGTATAGAAGCTTGGATTTTAAATTTCAGAGGGAGGAGTAAGATTATTTTTATAGTAATGAAAAAGAAATAGCCACTATTAAGAGACTTCCTTTAGGGTTGTGGGTACTTTTGGTCATTCACCTAACTATGCACACAATTACATTATCTAATGCTCCTCACCCTTCCTGCGCAATCAAACCCCAGCAGGGCCAGGAATGGACATTAAGAGGGTTTACTGCAGGGTGCCTTTAAAAAAAATTTTTTAGACATGATTCAGAACTGTGAAAGATTTTTTCCTAAAAAAAAAAGAAATCATTTTGAGCTAATGACTGTTCTAGCTCTTGTGCATCAAATGTCATTTACAGGGTCAGCGAGTGGAATAAAAAGGAAAATGACAGGCTTTGAGGAGACACATGGTTGGCATTTAACTACCAAAAAGCACAGAAATTGAGGTATTTTTTAAGAGGCCCAGAGTACAGACTGTGAGGAGAGAGAAGGGAGAGGAAATGTGTCATGAATTAGGAAAATATGAGGGAATGGGGGAGGTGTGGTGGCATTAAAAAGGAGAAGACACATACGGGAGAAAGAGAAAAGACAATTTCTTCATTGCTTTATAAACTTGGGTAGACTTTCGGTTTCAAAATGGAGGTTTCACTCACATATATATCTCACCTTCTTCCTAGAAACATATTAGAATGACAAAGGATAAATAAAAATAATAATCTATAGTAGCACTGAAAAATAAGGAAAAAGAGAACACAAAATCTTGAGGGATTTCTGGACAGGATGAAGGTTGTATTAGAGTTCTTCAGAGAAACAAAACCAATAGGATATATATAGAACTCTAGATAGATGGATTTATTATAAGGAATTGACTTGGGATCCCTGGGTGGCTCAGCGGTTTAGCGCCTGCCTTCAGCCCAGGGTGTGATGCTGGAGTCCCAGGACCGAGTCCCACATCAGGCTCCCTGCATGGAGCCTGCTTCTCCCTCTGCCTGTGTCTCTGCCTGTGTCTCTGCCTCTCTCTCTCTCTCTCTCTCTCTCTCTCTTTCTCTCTCCGTGTCTGTCATGAATAAATAAATAAAATCTTTTTAAAAAAATAAGGAATTGACTTGATTATGAAGACTGACAAGTTTCAGGAACAGCAGGATAACTCAACAAGCTGGAGATTCAGGAGAGCAAACAGTGTAGTTCCAGTCTGAAGCCTGGCAGTCTTGAGACCCAGGAAGAGCCAAAGTCTCAGCTTGAGTCCTAAGGCAAGAAAAAAAAAAGTTCAAATCTGAAGGTATCAAAGAGAAATTTTCTTACTTTGGGGAGGGTCAGCCTTTGTGTTCTATTCAGGCTTTCAACAGATTGAATAAGCTCACCCACTTTAAGGAGAGCAATCTCCTTTACTTGTCTATTCATTTATATTAACTTCATCTAGAACACCAAGAAACATTCAGAATGTTTGAGCAAATATCTATGCACTCTATGGCAAGTCAAGTTGACATTTAAATTTATCCAAAGAAAAAGCAAATGAGCTTAAAAAAAAAAAAAAAAAAAGCAGATTGCAGTGCTCAGACCATGATTCTACAGCTAACCTCAGTTGGAAGAGGGTGTCTCCACCTTCAAAAAAGTGTTTACAGCAGAGTCCCTGGGAGGAAAAAAAGAAAAATCTATAGCTTTAGTGCTGGGAGCAATGGCAGGCCAGGCTATGGGCAGTTGACAGAGTTCACATAAAGGAATTCATATGGCTCTGGACACAGCATCTGCCCTCAAGCTTTGCTTGGCATAGACTATTAAAGAAAATATGAGGGCACTATCCAAGTGAACATTCTCCTACCACATCCTTTATTTTCCTACTAACACTCTGGCCAGACATTGATATGCCTAAATCCTACCAGCAAAGGCTGGATGAAAGGGGTAAACTAGAGTATACTTAGGAGAACCATAAGAACTTACACATAAAGTGACTGCTTGACTCAGTTTCCACTCTCTCCACTCCACTCTCTGCTCTGGGATCCAAGTAAGGGAGGGCTGACAATGGACAGATAGAAATGCAACTTAGTTTCCAAGCTAACTTGATGGGATAGTATGGGCATATCGATCCTCTTTACCTTTCTTCCTTTCTAATTTTTATTTGGAATGACCTCTTAGCAAAATAATGTATCTAAAAATATGCAATTGGTAGATGAGAAATATTAGAAGAAATCCTGCTGCCTCACTGACTATTATAATATTCTGAAAGATTTGAGTCTCTCTAGAAGATTTTGAGAGTCTACATGTCTTCCAAGGAAGGAGCCAAAATAAACACAAAAAGGAGGTAGCCATGTCCCCCTAGGTTTAATGAGTATTTCTTAAGGATTCTTTCATAATTCCCTTTGAAAATACAGCTTTGGCCAGATGTAGGCACCTCTACATTCTCAAGGCTATAGCCAAAGAAGAGGGAGGTCCAGGGATCAAACAGCATGAGGAAAAGCTCAACATTATGAAGAACTTATGGGCCTTCTAGGGTCTAACATCCACTAAGGCACAAGATTATGAGAGGGCAAAAAGTGCTCAGCAAAGCTGTGAACACATCTGGCTATTTCACTCTTCCCCTCAAAATCTCTTGAATAGCAAAATCAAAGCTAAAAAAAAACCCAGAGAAAATTAAAGTTTTCCTGTTTATTTTTTCCAGAGATTTAGAAATTTGTACAGGAGCCCTTACAATCTAAGGGAAACAACATCATAAACTATAACACTGAAAAAAAACTCTTTTAAAGAATAAGCAAAGAAAAATAAAAAAACTCCAATAAACCTAATATTTCAGAAGAGTTTCCTGAGGAAATAGACAAATGTACTATGAAAAGACTCCTCTAGAAAACATATGAAGACTTGTAAAAAAAAATCTCTATATTACTCTTTCAAAGTAGTTCAAGAGGACATTACGTCTATGGAAATCTGAAATCCAGACACAAGTTTGAACTGTACAAAACTGCAGATAGTCATTTTGAGTTACAAAACTGGCAGTTTTATAGAGTTATACCCAATAGAATGCTTTCCAATGAAAAACTGAAGAGTCAAGGGCCTTGGTATGGGGACAGAAATAGATTAATAGATATAGTAAGAAATACGAATTAAGTAGATGTTACAAAAAATAACTTAGGTCAGTTTGAGAAGTTATGACAAGATTTCATGGTAAAGGATTAAGAAATTAAGAGGATTGGTAAACGGATAAAAGACATTATGATCCAAACTGAAAGAATACACTCTAGCTCCATCCATGCCATTGCAAATGGCAAGATTTCATTATTTTTTATTGCTGAGTAATATTCCATTGTGTGTAATTGCATATATATATAAAATATATCTTCGAGAGCAAATGGAAGAGAAATTATAATAAAAGACCAAATTTTTAAAATTCCCAGGAGTAACACCATTGAGCAACACAGATTGACCCAACTTCAGTCTCCCAAACAAGAAAGCCAAACAGCAGCTATCCATAGGTAAGGCACCATTGTGAAAATCTCAGAACCTAGAAGTAAGGCTGAAGCACCCCTCTAGACAATAGAGATTGAAAAGGACTGCATTAAAATGGTAACAAAGGCAGTTTAACTTTGACCACATTGCCCCTGCCCCAAGCCAACACAGTACTGGTCTTACTTACAGTTTCTCTACTACAAAGAAAAGAACCCAAGGTGATATCCAGTTTCCCTAGATTAGAGGATGCTTCCTGGGAGGCTTACCCATATTGCACCTCACAAAGACTGGGGAAACCTGTAGAGCTTGACCATTAGCAATCAGACCGAAAAGGGAGTGGGGCTCATAGCAACCAGTGCTCAGATGTTGGAAGACCACAGTCCTGTTTGTGGTGATAC
The DNA here is from genome assembly GCF_048164855.1 of Canis lupus baileyi. Classification (NCBI taxonomy): domain Eukaryota; kingdom Metazoa; phylum Chordata; class Mammalia; order Carnivora; family Canidae; genus Canis; species Canis lupus. The sequence goes on along the minus strand of NC_132839.1, from coordinate 49,305,623 downwards.
CTAAGAAAAAATCACAGCCAGTAGTTCTGACCATCTGTAGAGCCAAGCTGGTGGCCATGTTGGGCCAAGAAACTCAGTTGGCAATTTTGCCTTATTTAGTTTGCCATCCAATGAAATATACTGACCATGGAGTCAATTTTATGGCCTTGACTGGGCAGGGGAGCCAATTCTGTCACACCCAACTGCTCAGAATAGCCTCCAGTCCCATCCCTCTGGGAATCATGGCCACAGCTGCATGACAGCCACAGATGCACAGAGGCCATAGAGCACACCCTATGGCCAGCCCAGACAGAGAGCAGAGCCAGCAGACTTGGCCAACTACTGAGCATAGCCATATTACCAGGGATCGAGAACAGTGGCCCTGAGCAGTCCAGAGCACAGCCTATTGCACTGCCCAACTACAGAGCACAGCACACATCCCTGCTCAATTACTGAACATAGCCATGGCCTTGCCCAGTCAGAGGCTCCATCCAGTGACCTCACACAACTCTAAAGTATAACCTGAGGCCCCACCTGATCAGAGAGCCAGTATGGCAATTCTATATGACCATGGAATGGAGCATAGTCCCCACCCTAGTCCCATTCAACTACAGACACCAGATGGGTTAGAAAGCCCAGCCAGCAACCTTTTCCAGAAGTGGAGTACAGCCAATGGCCTACCTGATTACAAAGTCTAGCTTCTGAACATAGTGGCACCATCTAGTTGGGAAGTACAACCTAAAGGCCCACTCAATCATGAGTGATTATAAAGCATAGACTTCAGTCCTGCCAAATTGTGGAATCCAATCAGTGGGCACTACTGTCAGGGAACACAACCTGAGGACAAACCTGAGCAGAATGATTGCAGATCCGTTAGTGACATTGCCTGACCACAGAACACATTCATCAATACTGCCAAACCAGGGAGTCCCCTCATCCAGAATCTCCCCTTGAATGTGGAGCCCAGTCAGCAGGACTATCCTATCATGGAGCTCAGCCAGCAGCACTCCTGATCTCAGAGTATGGGCAGTGACCTTGCCTAACAAAAGATCCCAATATCAAACCCTCTGCCCATGGATGCTACTAGCTGATCTGTCTGGTACCCTAAGCAGAGCTGATTGAAGTTCTTTCCCTGCTAAAACAAACCCATAAAATCTGTAACAGAAAATTGCTAACTCAAATGTGCAGATACTAGTGCAAAGCATTAAGGATCATTAAGAACCAGGTAGACATGATACCACCAAAGCAAACTAATAAGGCTCTAATAAGCAACTCTTAAAAAATGGAGATCTATGAGCAAAAAATTCAGAATAATCCTCTTAAAGAATATGCAGATAACTAAATGAAATTAGGAAAACAATGTATAAGCAAAACGAGTTCAACAAATAGAAACTCAACAAACAGAAATCCTAGCACTGAACACAATGACTGAAGAATTCAGTAGAGAGTCTCACAGCAGACTTGACCTAGCAGAATAAAGAATCAGTGAACTTGAAGATAGAGCATTTAAAATTATCTAGTCAGGCAAGCAAAAAAAAAAAAAAATTTTTTTTTAGAAGAGTGAATAAAGCCTAAGGGACTTAAAGGACACAATCAGGTAACAACATATGCATGCATGACGGGGATCCAAGAAAAAGGGACAGGAAGCCGATTTCAAAAATATAATGAATGAAAACTTCCCAACTTAAGAGGAATGAACATCAAGATTCATAAAATTCAAATGAACCTAAACAGGTTCAACACTTAAAGGGATACTCTGAGACTCCTTACATATTATAATTACATTTTCCAAACTCAAAACAATGAATTCTGAAAGTAGTTTGAAAAGCCTCTCATCACATATAAGGGATTTTCCATAAGACTATAGTAAGTAGCTTTTCAACAGAAACGTAGTAGGCCATGAGACAGTAGAATGATGTACTTAAAATATTTGGAAAGAAATCCTGAAAACAAAAAATACTTTACCCAGCAAAACTATCCTTCAGAAATAAAGGAGGAATGAAGACTTCCTAAAACAAAAGCTGAGGGAGTTCATCACTATTACATTTGCCTTATGAGAAATGGTAAAGGGAGTTCCAAATGCTGAAATGAAGAAATGCTAATTAACAAACCCATATGAATATGTGAGTCTTATTACTATAAGTAAAGATATAGTCAAAATCTGATTTTCTCATTTTGTAATTATGGTATATAAGTCACTTACAACTCCAGTTTTCTTTTTAAAAGAGGCTTAATAATGTGATTTAATGCAGTAAACTTTCTAAGACATTTATAAACTAACAATTTCTATTTTACCTGATTAGAGCTCTAACAAATCAGCAGGCCTCATTTAGTTAATAGTGATTTAATGCAAGTTGTATTAATTGACACATTAATAATTTTTAAAAAACATAGCAAACATAAAAGCCCACACAACAAATTTTTAGACTAATGCTAATTTAGTAATCTTAATTTTATATTATTTCCTTTAAATATACATTGTATTTTGCTTGATGGGCCAATTCTTCTGAAATTAAATTTTGTTGCAATTTCTTTTCAAATGGTGATGCACTTCAATTATTTTGTCAATTCTTTTGATCTTGAATCTTCCTTTCGGATATTTGAAATGTTTCACACATGCACAAATTTACAATTATCTTTTCCTTTTCTTCATTATGTAACAAGCAGTTCAAGAAATTTTAAAAAATAGAAATGATAAATATTATTTGGGGTAAAAGGCTGTTGCTGAGTCTATATGTGTTATACAAGATTCTAAGATGGGCTCCCTGATCCCCACCCTGAGATTCCTATGTGAAATCCCCTGTTTCTAGTGCCTTACTTGGAATGCTAGAAGAACCTGTGACTCAATTCTAGCACATAGAATACAGCAAAAAAGATTTTTTAGATGTAATATGGAACCTTCAGTAGTTGACCTTTTTAATTAAGTTTTTATTTAAATTCCAGTTAGTTAACATACAGTGTAATATTAGTCTCAGGTGTACAATATAGTGACACAACTCTAATTTTATTTTTTAAAATTTTTTCACAACTCTATTTTAAAAATTAGAAAATATATAAAAAATAACTTTAGCTACATTAATTTTTTATTTGATACACAATATTAAAAATATGTAAATTGTAATGTCAGTAACCTAAAGGGCAAGGTGCAGAAAAACGTAAGGTTCCTGTATTCTATCAAAGTTGTTATCAGATTAAAGTAGGATGTTACAACTAAGATATTTTATGTAAACCACGTGACAACCACAAAGGAAAAACTTGCAGTTTAAAAAAAGATAATAAAAGAGTCAAAACATGCCACCACGAAAAGCCATCAAAGACAGCAAGAGAGGGCAGCCCGGGTGGCTTGGTGGTTTAGCGCCGCCTTCAGCCCAGGATGTGATCCTGGAGACCTGGGACTGAGTCCCACATCGGGCTCCCTGCATAGAGACTGCTTCTCCCTCTGCCTGTGTCTCTGCCTCTCTCTCTCTCTGTCTCTCATGAGTAAATAAATAAAATCTTAAAAAAAAAAAAAAAGACAGCAAGAGAGGAATAAGGAACAAAGGATCTACAAAATAGAAAATAGTTAACTAAATGTCAGTAGTCAGTCCTTGCCTATCAATAATTACTTTAAATGCAAATGGGCATTAAGGAGAGCACATGATGTGATGAGCACTGGGTGTTATACACAACTGATCAACTATTGAACACTACATCTGAAACTAAGTATGTACTATAGGTTGGCTAATTGAATTTAAATAAATAAATGCAAATGGATTAAATTCTTCAATGAAAGACATAGAATGAAAATTAATTAATTAATTGATTAATTAATTAATTTAAAAAAAGACATAGAATGGCTGGTTGGATTAAAAAGAAGAAAAGCCAAGACCTAATCATATGCTGCCTACAAGAGACTCACTTTAGCTTTAAGGACACATGTACACTAAGAGTAAGGGATGGAGAAAGATATTCCAAGCAAACGCCAAACAAAACAAAGAACAAACAAAAGATGGAAAAAAATATTCAAAGTAAATGGTGAACAAAAGTATATGCATATGCTTGTAATATCTTTTCAGACAAAGATTTAAGTTTAAACTAAAAATGGTCCCAAGAGACAAAGAAGAACATTATAAAACGGTCAATGTTTATATATTCAACACTGGAGTGTTAGGTTCTTCAATACCCCACTCCAACAATGGATAGGCCATTCAGAAGAGAATCAGTGGGAGAAAAAAAAGGTTTGAATACAGGACCAAATGGAACTAACAAACATATACAGAACATTTCTTCCAATGATGGCAAAATACACATTCTCCTCAAGTGCACATGGAACTTTTGTAGGACAGATTGTATGTTAGGCCACAGGACAAGCATCAATAAATTTAAGAAGAAAAAAACAATATCAAGCATCTTTACAACCACCATTATATGAAACTAGAAATCAGTAACAGAAGGAAAGCTGGAAAATTTACAAATAATGGAAATCAAACAACCTCCTGAGCAATCAATGGATTAAATAATTAATTAAAAAGGAAATTAAAACATACCTTAGACAAAAGACAATGAAACTAACATACCAAAACTTAGGGGATGTACCATACGCAGTTATATGAGAAAAGTTTAGCTGTAAATATATACATTAAGGGAAAAAAATCCTCAAATTATGATTCTGCACCCAGAATCAGTGTGGGTTCCCCCCCACACACACTAAGAAATCATCTAAGACCAGCTGGGTGTATACAATTTAAGTCAATTCTGAGATTATTTACCTGTAGATAGCATCTGATCCCATAAGTTAAGGGCTCAATCCTATGAGATGGTCCTCTATCCCCACTTTAGATACCAATTGCAAGTGTAAACCAACTACAGATTGAAAGTTCTAACGACCTCTCCCTTGAGTTTCAATTAATTTTCTAAAGCAGCTCACAGAACTCAGAAAAACGTTTTACTTACCAGAATACCAGTTTATCAGGAACAAGACAAGAATGTTCACTCTCACCATTACTATTTAACACAGTACTGGAAATCTTAGCCTCAGCTATCAGACAACAAAAATAAGTAAAAGGCATGAAGTTGGCAAGGAAGAGGTCAAATTTGATTTGTAGACAACGTGATACTCTAAGTAAAACAAAACAAAAAAAGTCCACCAAAAATTTGCTAGAATACATGAACTCAGCAAAGTTGCAGGATAGAAAAAAAATCAATAGAGAAATCTGTTGCACTTCTACACACCAATAATGAAGCAGTAGAAAGGGAAAATCAAGGAATCAATCCCATTTACAACTGCACCAAAAGCCATAAGATATCTAGGAATAAATCTGACCAAAGAGGTAAAAAAATCTCTGAAAAATATAGAACACTTATTAAGAGAAATTGATGAATGCATAAGGAAAATGTGGTGTGTATACATACACAATGGAATATTACTCAGCCACCAAAAAAAAAAAAAAAGAAATCTTGCAGTTGCAATGATGTGGATGGAATTAGAGTACATTATGCTAAGTGAAATTAGTCAGAGAAAGACAAATACCATAGAATTTCACTCATATGTGCAATGTAAGAAATAAAACATGAACATAGAGTAAAGGAAGAAAAAATAAAATAAAAACAGAGGGAGGCAAACCATATGAGACTCTTAACTACAAGCAATCAACTGCAGGTTGCTGGTGGGGAGGTGAGGGAAGAGATGGGGTAACTGGATGATAGGCATTAAGGAGGACACTTGTTGTAATGAGCACTGGGTATTAAATGCAACTGATGAGTCACTGAATTCTACCCCAAGACTAATACTATGCTACATGTTAACTTATTTAAATTTAAATAAAATCTTGAAAAAAAAGAGAAAGAAATTGAAGAGAACACAAAGAAATGGAAAAACATTTTGTGCTCATGGATTGAAGAACACTATTAAAATGTCTATATTGCCCAAAGCAATCTACACATTTAATGCAATCCCTCTCAAAATACCACTAGCATTTTTCACTGAACCAGACCAAACAGTCCTAAAATTTGTATACAACCACAAAAGACCTTGAATATCCAAGGCAATCCTGAAAACAAAAGCAAAGCTAGAGGCATCTCAATTCTGGACTTCAAGCTATATTACAAAGTTGTAGTCATCAGGACAGTATGGTATCAGCACCAAAACCGGCACATGGATCAATGGAACAGAATAGAAAACCCAGAAATGGACCCACAACTATATGGTCAACTAATCTTCAGCAAAGCAGGAAAGAACATCCAATGGAAAAAAGTCTCTTCAACAAATGGTGTTGGGAAAACTGGACAGCTACATGCAGAAGAATGAAACTGGACCACTTTCTTACACCATACACAAAAATAAATTCAAAATAGGGGTCCCTGGGTGGCTCAGTTGGTTAAGCATCTGACTTTGGCTCAGGTCATGATCTCAGGGTCCTGGGATCGAGCCCTGCATTGGGGGGGGGGGGGGCGGTCTGCACTCATCAGGGAGTCTGCTTCTCCTTCCCTCTCCCTGCCCTTCTCTCCATTCCTGTATATGCCCTCTCTCTCATATAAATAAATAAAATATTTAAGAAAATAAATTTAAAATAGATGAAAGACCTAAATGTGAGACAGGAAACCATCAAAATCCTTTTTAAAGAACATAGGCAGCAATCTCTTTGGCCTTAGGTATAGTAACTTCTTATTAGACACATCTCCAGAGGCAAGGGAAACCAAAATAAAAATGAACTCTGGAACTTAAGATAAAAATCTTCTGCACTTTTTTTTTAAAGATTTTATTTATTTATTCATGAGAGACACAGAGAGAGAGAGGCAGAGACACAGGCAGAGGGATGCAGGGAGCCTGATGTGGGACTCAATCCCAGGTCTCCAGGATCACGCCCTGGGCTGAAGACGGAGCTAAACTGCTGAGCCACCGGGGCTGCCCAGCCTATAGAATTGGAGAAGATATTTATGAATGACATATCTGATAAAGGGTTAATATCCAAAAATCTGTAAAGAATCTATCAAACCAACACCTAGAAAACAAATAATCCAGTTACGAAATGGGCAGAAGACACAAAAACATTTTTCCAAGAAGACATCTAGATGGCTAACAGACACGTGATAAGATGCTCAACATCCCTCATCATCAGGCAAATACAAATCAACACCATGATGAGATATCACCTCATACCTATCAGAATAGCTAAAATTAGGAAGTAACAGATGTTGGTGAGGATGCAGAGAAAGGGGAACCCTCATGCATTGTTGGTGAGACTGCAAATTAGTGCAGTCACTCTGGAAAGTAGTTGGAGGTTCCTCAAAAAGTTGAAAAAAAGAACTACCCTATGACCCAGCAATTGTACTATTAGGTATTTACCCAAAGGATATAAAAATACTGATTTGAAGGGGCACGTTCACCCCCAATGTTTATAGTAGTATTGTCAACAGCTAAATTATGGAAATAGCTCAAATCTCCATTGGTTGATAACTAAAGAAGATGTGGTGTGTGTATATGCAATGGAATACTACTCAGCCATCAAAAAGAATGAAATCTTGCCATTTGCAACAACATGGATGAAGCTAGAGTATATTATGGTAAGCAAAATGAATCAGAGAAAGACACATATGATTTCACTCATATGTGGATTTAAAGAAACAAAACAGATGAACATATGGAAAGGGGGAAAAAAGAGGAATGTAAACCTAACAAAAGAGAAATGAGGACTGATGGTGGGAGGCAGTGTGGGATGGGCTAAATGAGTGATGAGTATGAAGGAGGGCACTTGTCATAAGTGATGAATCACCAAATTCTACTCCTGAAACCAATATTACACTATATGTTAACTAACTAGGATTTAAATAAAAATTTGAAAAAAATAGACAAGTTTATTATAAAAAGATATAATTTAGAAACAGATAGAAGAGATGTATATGGTAATATATGTAGGAAGTGGTATAGAGCTTGTATGCTGATTATACTCACCTTCCCTGTGTGTCCACATATTCATCAACCCAGAAACCCTCTGAACCCCATTACTTCAGGTTTTTATGGAGGTTTCATTACATAGCCATGATTAATTAAATTATTGGCAATTGAATTCGATCTCCAGCCATTCTACCTTACCCAGATGTTGGAGAATAGTACTGAAAGTTCCAAACTTCTAATCACATGGTAACTTCCACTTGGAACCAGCCCCCATTCTTAGGTGCTTTCCAAAAGTTACCTTGTTAACATAACAAAAGCCATCTTTATCTTTCTCATTACTGGGAATTCTGAGAGTTTTAGGAGTGTTGTGTCAGTAATGGAAACAAAGAACAAATATTTATTTCTTAATCACAATATTACACAAACAACCTAACATTGCACATCAAGGAACTAATAATAAAAGAACAAATGAATCTCAAAGTTTGAAGAAGAAATAACAAAAATCAGAACAGAAATAAATGAAATAGAGAATTGGGAAATAATAGAAAAGATAAACAAAATTAAGAGTTGGTTCCTAGGGAACCCTGGGTGGCACAGCGGTTTAGCGCCTGCCTTTGGCCCAGGGCGCGATCCTGGAGACCCGGGATCGAATCCCACGTCGGGCTCCCGGTGCATGGAGCCTGCTTCTCCCTCTGCCTATGTCTCTGTCTCTCTCTCTCTCTGTGTGTGACTATCATAAATAAATAAAAATTTAAAAAAAAAAAGAGTTGGTTCCTAAAAAAGATAAACAAAATTGATGATTCCTAACCTGACCAGCCAAGGAAGTAAGAGAAAAATTCTAATTATAAATGAAAGAGTAGATATTACAACTGATCACAGAAATACAATAGATTATAAGAGACTACTATGAACAAGTTATATACCAATAAATTAGGCAATCTAGAAGAAACAAATGAATTCCTAAAAATATACCACCTACCAAGACTGAGTCATGAAGAAATAGAAAATCTGCACAGACCAGAAAGTAAAGAGATTGCACAAAGAAAATCCCAGGACCAGATGGTTTCAGTGGAAAATTCTACCAAATATTTAAATAAGAATTAATACCAATCCTTCTCAAACTATTTCCAAAAATAGAAGAGGAGGGAACAATATCAAACCAATTTTACCAGGCCAGCATTACCTTGAGACCAAAATAAGGACTCTGTAAGAAAACTACAGGCCAATATCCTGATAAATATAGATGCAAAGATTCTGAACAAACCAAATTCAGTAGCACATTAAAAGGATCATACTCCATGATCAAGTGGGATTCATCCCTATAATACAAAGATGGTTAAATATACACAAATCAATAGATGTGATACACAACATTAATAGAATAATAGATAAAAAATCATGGGTTCATCTCAACACAGAAAAATATGACAAACTTCAACATCCTTTGATAACAACTCTCAGTAAATTGGGTAAAGAAGGAATGTACTTTAACATAATAAAAGCCATATATGACAAGCCCACAGCTAACATCTTACTCACTGGTGAAAGTTTGAAAGCTCTTCCTCTAAGATCAGGAACATGACAAGGATACCCATTCTCACCACTTCTATTCAACATAGTACTGGAAGTTCTAGCCAGAGCAATCAGATAAGAAAAATAAAAAAATAAAAGAAATTCAAACCAGAGGGGAGGAATTAAAATTGTCTGCAGATAACATGATCTTTTATACAGAAAATGCTAAAGGCTCCACCAAAAATTATTAGAATTAAGCATAAAATTCAGTAAAGTTGTGGGATATAAAATCAACACACAAAAGTTATTTGCATTTGTATATACTAACAATGAACTATTTGAAAAAGAAATAAAATATTCCCATTCACAATAGCATCAAAAACAATATTTAGGAATAAATTTATTCAAGGAAGTGAAAATCTGTACCTCAAAAACTATGACACTGATGAGAACAATTAAAGATAGAAATAAATGGAAAGATAATTCATGTTCGTGGATTGGAAGAATATTGTTAAAATGCCAATACCACCAAAGCCATCTTTAGATTCAATGCAATCCCTATCAAGACTTTCTAATTACTTTTTTTTTTTTTTTACAAATATAGAAAAAATTTGTATGGAACCACTTAAGATCGCAAATAGCCAAAGCAATCCTCAGAAAGAAAAACAAAGCTAGAGCCATGATCCTTACTCATTTCAGTCTACACTACAAATCTGCAGTAATCAAAATAGTATGCTACTGGAATAAAAAATAAACATATAAACCAATGAAACAAAATCAAGACCCCAGAAATAAACTGACACACAGTTGGTTAGCTAATACTGGACAAGGAAGCCAAGAATACTCAATGAGGAAAAAATAGTCTCTTCAATAAATGCTGATGGCAAATCTGGATATCCGCATGCAAAAAGAATGAAACTTTATCTTATACAACTCACAAAAATTAACTTGAAATGAATTAAAGATTTAAAGGAGAGATCTGAACCATAAAAATCTTGAAAAAAAAAAACATGGGGATAAAAGATCCTTCATAGTAGTCTTGGCATTGATTTTCCGCATGTGGTACCCAAAGCACAAGCAACAAAGCAGAAACAAACAAGTAGAACTACATCAAACTAAAAAGCTCCTGCGCAGCAAAGGAAAACAACAACAAATTTTAAAGAAGAATAACATACAGAATGAGAGAAAATATGTGTGAATCATGTATCTGATAAAGGGTTAATCTCTAAAATATATAACAAAGTCACACAACTCAACAGGAAAAAAATAATTTAAAATGAGCAAAAGACACGAGTACACATTTTTCCAAGGAGCAAACACAAATGGCCAACATGTACATGAAAAAGTGCTCAACATTATTAATCATCAGGGAAAAGCAAGTCAAAAACCACAATGAGATCTTACACCTGTCAGAATGACTATAATCAAAAAGACCAGGTGGTCTTTGGTGAAGATGTAGAGAAATGGGAACCCTCATGCCCTGTTGGTGGGAATGTAATCTGGCACAGCAATTATGGAAAACAGTAAGGAGATTCCTCAAAAAACTTGCCATAGAACTTCATATGAACCAGCAATCCCACTTCTGGGTATATATGTCTAACAGAAATGAAAACAGGATATTGAAGTGATATCTGCACTTCCACATCTATTGTAGCACTATTTATAATAGTCAAGATATGAAAACAATCTGTTTCTTTATACATTCACACATATATATAATAAAGTAGTATTTATCCAGTAAAAGAAAATCCTGCCATCTGTAACATGAGTAGACCTTGAAAGTGTTACATTAAGTAAAATAAGTCAAAGACAAATACTGTATGATCTTACTAATATGTGAAATATAAAAAATCTAAACTTTCAAAAACAGAAAGTACAATGGTGGTTTCCAGGGGTGCATAGAAGGTGAGATAAATGGGTAAAAGTGGTCAAAGAGCATGAACTTCCAGTCATATGATGAATAGTTCTGGGAATCTAATGTACAGCATGGTGACTATAGTTAACAATACTGTATTGTACACAAGATGCTGAGAAAGATCTTGAAGGTTCTCGTCACACACAAAAACAGTAACTATGTGAAGTGATGGATGTGTTAACTAACCTTATTGTGGTGATCACAATATTATCAAATCATCACACTGCACACCTTAAATTTACACAATGTTATATGTCAATTATATCTCAATAAAGCTGGAAAAAAATCTTTTTAAAAATCCCTTGCCACTTCATTCTCACTTGGAAGACAGAATACTTGAAGATATCAAGAAACAAATCTATATAGACTATAAAGTGGTGCAACCAGTTTAAATGTTTAAATAAACATGAAATTATGACCTAGCTGTTCCGTTCCTCAGAATTATTCCTATATATTCAAGAGAAGTGAAAAATATAGGTCTATACAAAAACTTGAACACAAATGATTGTACCAATGTTATTCATAACAGCTAAAAGGTGAAAATAATCCGGAGCCCATCAACTGCTTAATGAATAAACAAGTAAATGTAGTATATCTGTGCAATGGAATATCTGGTTGTAAAAAGAAAGTATTGAAACATGCTACAACATGCTTGTACCATTATGCTAATGAAAAGAGCCAGTCACAAAGGCCATATATTGTATGATTCCATTTATATGAAATACCGAGAATAGACCAAGCTATAGAGTAAGAAAGTAAATTAGTAGTCGTCTAGGGCTGCAGGGGGGAAGATAGGGGAATGAAGAGTGACCACCAAGGAGGACTGAGGTTTTATGGAGGGGAGATGCAATTATTCTAAAATGGATTGTAATGATGGTTGCACTACTCTGTGAAAAAAAAAAACCATTGAATGGAACATTTTAATAAGTGAATTATATGGGATTATGATTTTTATCTCCTCAAAGCCATTATTTTCAAAAAATTATCTGTCCAAATAACATCTTAAGTTTTAAGATCCAAACACACTCCCCAAAATATTAGTTGAAAGGAAAAGCAGGTAAACATATTCTGATGAATTATTATAATAACCATTTTATTTCAAGGAAAAAGTAAACCTCTTATGAGTCCAGGTAAAAAAAAAAAATCTAGATTATTTACAAAGGAAAAGAATTAGAGTGGCATCAGATATCTCTTAATTCTAAACACAAGAAAATGACCTAAAAGCCTTGTTTCCAGGGTTTGGAGTTGATGTGCACATGCAGGAGAGTAGAAAACTATTCCTACAGAAGCAGATACCTAACACATTCATATGCACACTCATGCTAAAAGCAGTAACCTGATTAATTCTTCTACTTATGAAATAAAGGACTCAAAAAATTAATATCCTAAAGCACAGGGAGGTATCACAGATAAGAATGGGCATAAAGGTTTGTGGGATGGATGCAAGCCTGAAAAGAAAGATCAGGCTACAGGGAGCCACGCAGAGGTCCAAAGGGGTTTTAATGACAGTGTGCATTTGTTTATACCCCACCAAATTTCTGTATCATGGCATCTTCCTTATCCTACTTGCTGTTTATTACTGAGCATCCACTGTGTGCTGGGTACCACATTTTCTTTCATGATCTCTTAATTATTTCAATAATTCTATGAAGGGAATATTGTTTCCCTGTTGCTGAAGAAGAAACCAAGCCTTAGAGCAGGGTTTCTCAATGTCAGCACTATTAACATGTGAGGCTAGATAATTCTTTATTATGAGGACTGTTCTGTGCATTGTAGGAGGTTTAGCTGCATCCCTAGCACTAGATGCCAGTAGTGTCTTCAGACATTGCCAAATGTCCCCCAGGGAGGAAAAACTGACCCCAGTTTGAACCTTTGGCTTAGAGCGATAAAGCAATTTACTCAGTTCAAAGTCAGACCTGTGTGACTCCAAATACTGCTGTGGAATAAAGTACTGATGGCAAATTTATGGAAAGAAGCATTCTAGAATTCCGGAGTCTTGGTCTTATCTTTGTACCCTCACTAACAGCTTTTTAACCTTGGCTAGCAGTGCCACATCCTGCCTCTGAAGCCCTTTCCAGCAGTGAGTTATGTGGACAGTTGGGTTTTGGGAACAGGAAGCTATTTAGGTTGATGCTCTGGGCGGTCTACAGCTGAACCACACTGAGGAGAACAAAGCTGCTTTGAACTCACACTACTTCAGCTACATCAAACAGGGATCCTCTGAACTCTTGAAGGGCTCTTAATAGGATTTCAGGCTCTCATAAGGCCTGAGTCTTCTTTCCTTAATTAGTCAGACTGGCCAGTTAAAATGATAGATTTTCCTGTGAGTAATATTATGACTTGGCATTACTTTTCATATTTACACAGACCCCAAGAACAATTTAAAACATGAATGGCACAATTATCAATGAAGAGGTTATATGAATCCCTTGTCCAAGTCCCCTAGGACACTCCAAGAAGGTCAATTAATTTTCATATTTAGCTTGAGCCAAAAAAAAATGCAGGATGATAAATATGGGCCTTTAAAAATCCTATCATGCTTTCTAAGACTGAAGAAACTCTTAGTAATTCATAAAAACTAGAAAGAAGTTTCCTCAAAATTATCGACCATGTTTCAGGAAATGTAGCTTTATGATTTTCTGAGTTTAATAACTTTTACCAACAACCACAAAGGAGTTTTCCAGGGAATATTCAACAAGAATAGTTTTAATAAACATAGAGAACTTTTCAAAATGGCATATTTAAATTTTTCATAGATCTTTTGAAGTTTTAAATCTACTCTAGTTGGATGATTGGAAATTCCAAATTTGAATGTCAGACGTCATTGGTTTTTATTTCAAAGTTTTCTTCCTTGTACTATAAATTGATTATTATGTGGACAGCCCCTTCCTTTATTAATGTAGGTAGTTGGGAGTTAAATATACATATTTCTAAACAAAATGGTATGTTCATTAAACTCTAGTCTATCTTCCAGTTTTTACTCTTCTTTGGCCATGAACCACATACTCATGATAAATGATTTATTTCTCCATTGGAAATGGAAAAGTACAATTAATGCATATTACAAAATACACAATTTAACTTCTCAGAGGAGGAGGATATAGGGACATGGAGAAGCAAAAAACTAAGGTTAAACTTGAGATCTACAATTCTACAATAAGATTAGGATTTCAACCTAAGAGACTAAAGACAAAGAGGGAAATCAGGTACATTTGGGTCTCATTTGGCAACACAGAATACCCAAACTTCCTTGTCTGGGAACTGCTTAGGCAGGAGAAAAATAACATAATTCACTCACTAAAACACCTAATCAGTACTACAAAACAATTGTCATTCCTTCCTTCAATGAGTACTTTTGGAATTATCTTACTAATGCCAGACACGGGGCTCGCTTCTCAAGCAAGGGGTGTCCAACTGCTCCACTGCCTCTGTCATGCTGGTTTTTAATTCTACATGGCTCTTCTTCCACCCTTTTAGTGGTTAGAGCTGTTTCCTTTCCCTTTATCTTCTTCAGGAAACATGCCTAAAACTGAAATATTAAATGGCTCTAGGGAAGGATTTTATAATACTTACCTTATTAACAAGAGGTCCTGCAGGGTGTGATGCCTCTACAGTCCACAGGGGGATGCCCCACATTCATCGTTCTTATTCTTGGTGCAGACATACCCTCTGATCTCAGAGGGTAGCAGAAAACAAACAAACAAACAAACAAAAAAACACTTTCTACCACCTCCTTAATCCTGAGCAAAAACCATATTTTATGATAGCATAATTTGTCATAATTAATAGAAAAAATGATGTTTCTATGAGATACTCTAAAAGAAATTTCAATTGTTTAATATCATTAATAAAATTATGATATACATATATTATATATACTTTCAGGTCAAGAGACTAGCCCATACATCCAGTTCAGGTCAAGGGCTCCCAGACAGCCTTCATGAATCTCTACTGATCTCAAACTCTACCTGAATAATCCTTGATAATGCATTTTATCTTTTGATAGCCTTACCCAAAACAAAAACAAAAATACCCAAAAAACAAAACTCCACTTCAAAGTTGTTGTTTTTTTTTTTTTTAACGACTTCCTATATACACTATGCAATCTGAAGCTTAAAGCAGTCAATTCTGATGGGCCAATTCATTGCCCCCCTGATTCCTCTTATTCTTCTGCCATGCCTTCTCACCACATTCACTGTAGCTTTTACTCCTGAGCTGGTAACCATTGCTGGAGTCATCAAGACAAAGATCCATAACCAACCCATTTTTGATCAATGAATTTGTTTATTCATTCAATCAAAATATATTCAGTGCTTTGATATGCTATCACTATGTTAGGCATAGGAATTGCAAAGATGAAAACCAATTTTCTATTCCTCCATGAATTTACAAGCTATTTGGGGAGAGAGACAAGTAAAAGATAAATTGAATACAATGTGCTAAATGCATGAATGGAATAAGGAAAAGGTGCACAGTGATGGAATGCCTAACCCAACCTCAAGTGGTTACAGAAGACTTCTGACAAACTTGAAACTGAATCTAAAAGTAGGAAGTCAATAGGCAAAGAAGCTTGAGGAAAGTAAGGAGGAAAGTGTGCCAAGTTCTGGAATTTTGGAAGGGGAAGGAGATTGGGTCCACAGGTCCACAGAGTGTGGGGTAGGGAATGGCAAGAGATAAAGCAGAAACAACAGGTAAAGTAGGGCCTTGTCTGGAAACAACAAGGAATACTAGAAGCATTTTTACTGGATGACTGATGTGACAAATTTGCATGTTAGTGAGGGTTGCAAAGATGGACACATCTAACAATCAATGGATGTTGCCTCTCTAGTACCCATTTTCCACTCTCAGTCTTTATTTAGGGGGAGCAGCAATATTTCTACTTAAAAATGATACTTCCTCCCTCTTGTACTGTTGGTGGGAATGTGAACTGGTGCAGCCACTCCAGATAATTTTATGGAGGTTCCTCAAAGAATTAAAAATAGAGCTGCCTTATGACTCAGCAATTGCACTGCTGGGGATTTACACCAAAGATACAGATGCAGTGAAAGACTGAGACACCTGCACCCCAATGTTTACAGCAGCAATGTCCACAATAGCCAAACTGTGGAAGGAGCCTCGGTGTCCATGGAAAGATGAATGGATAAAGAAGATGTGGTCTATGTATACAATGGAATATCACTCAGCCATTAGAAATGACAAATACCCACCATTTGCTTCAACATGGATGGAACTGGAGGGTATTATGCTGAGTGAAGTAAGTCAATCGGAGAAGGACAAACATTATATGTTTTATTCATATGGGGAATATGAAAAATAGTGAAAGGAAATAAAGGGGAAAGGAGAGAAAATGACTGGGAAAAATCAGAGAGGGTGACAGAACATGAGAGACTCCTAACTCTGGGAATCAAACACGGGGTAGTGGAAAGGGAGGTGGGCAGGGGGTTGGGGTGACTGGGTGATGGGCACTGAGGTGGGCACTTGATGGGATGAACACTGGGTGTTATGCTATATGTTGGCAAATTGAACTCCAATAAAAAAAACAATCAATCAATCAATCAATAAGATACTTCCTGGCCTTTGCAAACAGGGTTGCTCCATAAACTGTAAATAAAGGCTTTTGATTACAGTTTCTGAAGAATCTCTTTAAAAGGGGACTGATTACATGGCAAATTCTTTTGCCCTTGCTATCTTCCTTCTTGCTACTACCTGAAATGAGGATGCAATGGCTATAGCAATAGTGTCCATCTTGCTATCATGAAGCAGTCCTGAGGATAGAAGTCACATGCTGAGAATGTCAATGCAGAAACAGAATTAGTAAAAAAAAAAAAGAAAAAGAAAGAAACAGAATAAGTCCTGTTGTCATGGAGCTGCCATACTGGCCCTAGAAGTCTGCTTAGTTCCAGACCCCCTTAACTTGAGGGAAAAATACAGATTTATTTTGTTTAAGTTGCTGTGAAATACATTTCTATTATAGGCAGCAGAAAGTAATTATAATTGGTAAAGAAGGAAAACAAAGCTAGATGAGATGCAGTGACAGTTTTCTGCATGGAGCTAGGTGGTGGCCTCTACTCAGTAGTAAAGGGGATGGAGAGGAATGCATGGATTAGGGAAATATGAGGTGTGATGAAGCTTGGTGATTTGTGGCAGGTGGTGAGAGGGAATGGAGTTTCAAGTTCCTGGCTTTAGAAAATGGGAATGCTAATCATTATCTGTTTACAACAAGCTTTCAAAATGTTTAATACTGAAACTTAGCCAATTTGAAAAACTCAGTCTCTCAGATGTGTGTTCAACTTTCAACCATGCCCTCTCCCAAAAAACATGTGATAAACTCCATTAGGTTCTAAGCAATCTTTTCAATCAATCTTATCAAATAACATCCCCAAATTGTTTGAAATTTAAAAGTCTTTAACTTCAAGGGAAAATTATTTTAGCTGTTTTCCTCAAAAATTACGTGTGCTATGAAAATTCCATGGTGGAATTCCTTTCCAGAATTCTATTTTAAAAAAACATTCTTTAGGTAAGCTCTCTACCCAATGTGGGGCTTAAACTCACAGCCCTAAGATCAAGAGTCATGGACTTTATGGATTGAGTCGGCCAGCTGCCCCTTTCCTATCCATTTTAAAGTAAAACCTATAGTAGCTGGGGAAAAGATAAAAGTAGAGACTTCAGTAGTTTAATATATCCTACATTCTTCAAAGAAAGATATCTATCCTTCAACAGCAAAGACATCTTCATGCACATAAATCTATACATTGTTATAGCATTTACAGTCCTCCAGGGATGCACATAAATTCAAGGATGCAGAGAATGGGTATGGTTATAGATGTTTCTTCTATTCCTAAAATTTCCAACCTAACATGGCTTAATCCTACACCTTTTGAGACCCAACTCGAACATTTTGTTTTATGAACCCTATTCTTATCACTAAAGCTGAAAGCAGTTCTGACTTCTCCAAATTTATATGCTTTTAAGACTTTATTAGACTATCTTTACCCAATAGTAGATTTAACTGGGCCAATTAAATCAACTAGGAATACTGTACATATGCATAAAACCAATTATCTCACTCAGTGAAGAATCCTGACCTAGGATTTTTCTTTTCTTCTATTTTTGAAAAATGGAAAATTTGCTTTTGACACTGCAGCCAACTCTTCATTTTTTGTATCACCCAAAGAGGCACCAACTACATTGAAATTTTGGTTTCCATATCATTTTGGAGCTATCACTCATTGTAGTCATTTTATTGTGTGGTCTTATAGGAAATTGAAAGAAGACAGTAAAGAACAAAGCATTTAGTCATTTCATTGCCTGAACTGGAAAGATAATCGAAGGACAGGAGATATAGAGAGGTAATTTTACTTGAGTAGCCACTTTGGAAGAATCTGGAAAGTGGGAAAAATTGCTGATTATTATTAACACTGCCCAGGGTACTAAAAAGTCATTTTATACTTTAATTCAATGATTTATTGAGCATCCTCTCTGTTATACGTTATGTGAGGAGCTGTGGCAGTGGTATGCTGGAGCCAGCTCTGTCAGCTGGCAAGAGCTGATACTTAAAATTTCAGAAATTTTTGATTCAGTTGTTAGACCATTGGTAATCTGAAACTGGCCAAAGTTGGAGTATTATAGCGCAAAAATTGGCCAACACTACAAATCAGAGCTTGTTACTTTCAGGGAGCCAGTTCACTAGCATGCCACTAGAAATGTAGTTATTAGTAAGATGCATTCTGAGTCCTCAGAATCTTTCTTTCTAGTTTGGGAATAAGTCAAATATAACAATGGTTAGAACACAAAGCACTGTATACTGTGCTATAATCCACATGTTATGATACCCAAGCCTCCACCCAGAGCTGCACTGCATTAAAAGAAAAAGAATCGGGGGGGAGGAGCAAGATGGCGGAAGAGCAGGGTCTCCAAATCACCTGTCTCCACCAAACTACCTAGAAAACCTTCAAATTATCCTGAAAATCTATGAATTCGGCCTGAGATTTAAAGAGAGACCAGCTGGAATGCTACAGTGAGAAGAGTTCGCGCATCTATCAAGGTAGGAAGACGGGGAAAAAGAAATAAAGGAACAAAGGCCTCCAAGGGGGAGGGGCCCCGCGAGGAGCCGGGCTGAGGCCGGGGCGAGTGTCCCCAGGACAGGAGAGCCCCGTCCCGGAGACGCAGGAGCTGCACCGACCTTCCCGGGCGGAAAGGGGCTCGCGGGGAGGTGGAGCAGGACCCAGGAGGGCGGGGATGCCCTCGGGCTCCCGGGGACAGTAACAGAGCAACTGCGCGCCAGGAGAGTGCGCCGAGCTCCCTAAGGGCTGCAGCGCGCACGGCGGGACCCGGCGGGACCGGAGCAGCTGAAGGGGCTCGGGCGGCGGCTCCGCGGAGGGGGCTGCGCGGCCCCGGGAGCAGCTCGGAGGGGCTCGGGCAGAGGGAGAGGCTCCGTGCGGAGGGGGCTGCGCGGTTCCAGGAGCAGCTCGGAGGGGCTCGGGCGGTGGCTCCGCGGAGGGGGCTGCGCGGCCCGGGAGCGCGAATCCACCAGCGCAGGCTCCGGAGCACAGGGCGCCGGGACACAGCCCAGGATCCCGCCTCCCCCGGGACAGGCAGAGGCCGGGAGGGCCCAGGACAGCGAGGACGCTCCTGCCCCAGCTGAGCAGATCAGCGGCCCCGCCCCGGAGCCTCCAGGCCCTGCAGACGGAGTTCCTGCCGGAGCTGAATCCAGGTTTCCAGAGCTGCCCCGCCACTGGGGCTGTTCCTCCTGCGGCCTCACGGGGTAAACAACCCCCACCGAGCCCTGCACCAGGCAGGGGCACAGCAGCTCCCCCAACTGCTAACACCTGAAAATCAGCACAACAGGCCCCTCCCCCAGAACACCAGCTAGACTGACAACTTCCAGGAGAAGCCAAGGGACTTAAAGAACACAGAATCAGAAGATACTCCCCCGTGGTTCTTTTTTTGTTTGTTTGTTTTTGTTTTTGTTTTTGTTTTGTTTTGCTTTTTGATTTGTTTCCTTCCCCCATCCCCTTTTTTTCTCCTTTCTTTTTCTTTCTCTTTTTCTTCTTCTTTTTTTTTTTTCGTTTTTTTTTCTTTTTCTTCCCTTTTTTTTTCTCTTTCTCTTTTCTTTCCTTCTTTCTCTCCTCTCTTTTTCTCTTTTTCCCAATACAACTTGCTTTTGGCCACTCTGCACTGAGCAAAATGACTAGAAGGAAAACCTCACCTCAAAAGAAAGAATCAGAAACACTCCTCTCTCCCACAGAGTTACAAAATCTGGATTACAATTCAATGTCAGAAAGCCAATTCAGAAGCACTATTATACAGCTACTGGTGGCTCTAGAAAAAAGTATAAAGGACTCAAGAGACTTCATGACTGCAGAATTTAGAGCTAATCAGGCAGAAATTAAAAATCAATTGAATGAGATGCAATCCAAACTAGAAGTCCTAACGACGAGGGTTAACGAGGTGGAAGAACGAGTGAGTGACCTAGAAGACAAGTTGATAGCAAAGAGGGAAACTGAGGAAAAAAGAGACAAACAATTAAAAGACCATGAAGATAGATTAAGGGAAATAAACGACAGCCTGAGGAAGAAAAACCTACGTTTAATTGGGGTTCCCGAGGGCGCCGAAAGGGACAGAGGGCCAGAATATGTATTTGAACAAATTCTAGCTGAAAACTTTCCTAATCTGGGAAGGGAAACAGGCATTCAGATCCAGGAAATAGAGAGATCCCCCCCTAAAATCAATAAAAACCGTTCAACACCTCGACATTTAATTGTGAAGCTTGCAAATTCCAAAGATAAGGAGAAGATCCTTAAAGCAGCAAGAGACAAGAAATCCCTGACTTTTATGGGGAGGAGTATTAGGGTAACAGCAGACCTCTCCACAGAGACCTGGCAGGCCAGAAAGGGCTGGCAGGATATATTCAGGGTCCTAAATGAGAAGAACATGCAACCAAGAATACTTTATCCAGCAAGGCTCTCATTCAAAATGGAAGGAGAGATAAAGAGCTTCCAAGACAGGCAGCAACTAAAAGAATATGTGACCTCCAAACCAGCTCTGCAAGAAATTTTAAGGGGGACTCTTAAAATTCCCCTTTAAGAAGAAGTTCAGTGGAACAGTCCACAAAAACAAAGACTGAATAGATATCATGATGACACTAAACTCATATCTCTCAATAGTAACTCTGAATGTGAACGGGCTTAATGACCCCATCAAAAGGCGCAGGGTTTCAGACTGGATAAAAAAGCAGGACCCATCTATTTGCTGTCTACAAGAGACTCATTTTAGACAGAAGGACCCCTACAGCCTGAAAATAAAAGGTTGGAGAACCATTTACCATTCGAATGGTCCTCAAAAGAAAGCAGGGGTAGCCATCCTTATATCAGATAAACTAAAATTTACCCCAAAGACTGTAGTGAGAGATGAAGAGGGACACTATATCATACTTAAAGGATCTATTCAACAAGAGGACTTAACAATCCTCAATATATATGCTCCGAATGTGGGAGCTGCCAAATATATAAATCAATTATTAACCAAAGTGAAGAAATACTTAGATAATAATACACTTATACTTGGTGACTTCAATCTAGCTCTTTCTATACTCGATAGGTCTTCTAAGCAAAACATCTCCAAAGAAACGAGAGCTTTAAATGATACACTGGACCAGATGGATTTCACAGATATCTACAGAACTTTACATCCAAACTCAACTGAATACACATTCTTCTCAAGCGCACATGGAACTTTCTCCAGAATAGACCACATATTGGGTCACAAATCGGGTCTGAACCGATACCAAAAGATTGGGATCGTCCCCTGCATATTCTCGGACCATAATGCCTTGAAATTAGAACTAAATCACAACAAGAAGTTTGGAAGGACCTCAAACACATGGAGGTTAAGGACCATCCTGCTAAAAGATAAAAGGGTCAACCAGGAAATTAAGGAAGAATTAAAAAGATTCATGGAAACTAATGAGAATGAAGATACAACCGTTCAAAATCTTTGGGATGCAGCAAAAGCAGTCCTAAGGGGGAAATACATCGCAATACAAGCATCCATTCAAAAACTGGAAAGAACTCAAATACAAAAGCTAACCTTACACATAAAGGAGCTAGAGAAAAAACAGCAAATAGATCCTACACCCAAGAGAAGAAGGGAGTTAATAAAGATTCGAGCAGAACTCAACGAAATCGAGACCAGAAGAACTGTGGAACAGATCAACAGAACCAGGAGTTGGTTCTTTGAAAGAATTAATAAGATAGATAAACCATTAGCCAGCCTTATTAAAAAGAAGAGAGAGAAGACTCAAATTAATAAAATCATGAATGAGAAAGGAGAGATCACTACCAACACCAAGGAAATACAAACGATTTTAAAAACATATTATGAACAGCTATACGCCAATAAATTAAGCAATCTAGAAGAAATGGACGCATTCCTGGAAAGCCACAAACTACCAAAACTGGAACAGGAAGAAATAGAAAACCTGAACAGGCCAATAACCAGGGAGGAAATTGAAGCAGTCATCAAAAACCTCCCAAGACACAAGAGTCCAGGGCCAGATGGCTTCCCAGGAGAATTTTATCAAACGTTTAAAGAAGAAATCATACCTATTCTCCTAAAGCTGTTTGGAAAGATAGAAAGAGATGGAGTACTTCCAAATTCGTTCTATGAAGCCAGCATCACCTTAATTCCAAAGCCAGACAAAGACCCCGCCAAAAAGGAGAATTACAGACCAATATCCCTGATGAACATGGATGCAAAAATTCTCAACAAGATACTGGCCAATAGGATCCAACAGTACATTAAGAAAATTATTCACCATGACCAAGTAGGATTTATCCCTGGGACACAAGGCTGGTTCAACACCCGTAAAACAATCAATGTGATTCATCATATCAGCAAGAGAAAAACCAAGAACCATATGATCCTCTCATTGGATGCAGAGAAAGCATTTGACAAAATACAGCATCCATTCCTGATCAAAACTCTTCAGAGTGTAGGGATAGAGGGAACATTCCTCGACATCTTAAAAGCCATCTACGAAAAGCCCACAGCAAATATCATTCTCAATGGGGAAGCACTGGGAGCCTTTCCCCTAAGATCAGGAACAAGACAGGGATGTCCACTCTCACCACTGCTATTCAACATAGTACTGGAAGTCCTAGCCTCAGCAATCAGACAACAAAAAGACATTAAAGGCATTCAAATTGGCAAAGAAGAAGTCAAACTCTCCCTCTTCGCCGATGACATGATACTCTACATAGAAAACCCAAAAGTCTCCACCCCAAGATTGCTAGAACTCATACAGCAATTCGGTAGCGTGGCAGGATACAAAATCAATGCCCAGAAGTCAGTGGCATTTCTATACACTAACAATGAGACTGAAGAAAGAGAAATTAAGGAGTCAATCCCATTTACAATTGCACCCAAAAGCATAAGATACCTAGGAATAAACCTCACCAAAGATGTAAAGGATCTATACCCTCAAAACTATAGAACACTTCTGAAAGAAATTGAGGAAGACACAAAGAGATGGAAAAATATTCCATGCTCATGGATTGGCAGAATTAATATTGTGAAAATGTCAATGTTACCCAGGGCAATATACACGTTTAATGCAATCCCTATCAAAATACCATGGACTTTCTTCAGAGAGTTAGAACAAATTATTTTAAGATTTGTGTGGAATCAGAAAAGACCCCGAATAGCCAGGGGAATTTTAAAAAAGAAAACCATATCTGGGGGCATCACAATGCCAGATTTCAGGTTGTACTACAAAGCTGTGGTCATCAAGACAGTGTGGTACTGGCACAAAAACAGACACATAGATCAGTGGAACAGAATAGAGAATCCAGAAGTGGACCCTGAACTTTATGGGCAACTAATATTCGATAAAGGAGGAAAGACTATCCATTGGAAGAAAGACAGTCTCTTCAATAAATGGTGCTGGGAAAATTGGACATCCACATGCAGAAGAATGAAACTAGACCACTCTCTTTCACCATACACAAAGATAAACTCAAAATGGATGAAAGATCTAAATGTGAGACAAGATTCCATCAAACTCCTAGAGAAGAACACAGGCAACACCCTTTTTGAACTCGGCCATAGTAACTTCTTGCAAGATACATCCACGAAGGCAAAAGAAACAAAAGCAAAAATGAACTATTGGGACTTCATCAAGATAAGAAGCTTTTGCACAGCAAAGGATACAGTCAACAAAACTCAAAGACAACCTACAGAATGGGAGAAGATATTTGCAAATGACATATCAGATAAAGGGCTAGTTTCCAAGATCTATAAAGAACTTATTAAACTCAACAGCAAAGAAACAAACAATCCAATCATGAAATGGGCAAAAGACATGAACAGAAATCTCACAGAGGAAGACATAGACATGGCCAACATGCATATGAGAAAATGCTCTGCATCACTTGCCATCAGGGAAATACAAATCAAAACTACAATGAGATACCACCTCACACCAGTGAGAATGGGGAAAATTAACAAGGCAGGAAACAACAAATGTTGGAGAGGATGCGGAGAAAAGGGAAGCCTCTTACACTGTTGGTGGGAATGTGAACTGGTGCAGCCACTCTGGAAAACTGTGTGGAGGTTCCTCAAACAGTTAAAAATATACCTGCCCTACGACCCAGCAATTGCACTGTTGGGGATTTACCCCAAAGATACAAATGCAATGAAACGCCGGGACACCTGCACCCCGATGTTTCTAGCAGCAATGGCCACGATAGCCAAACTGTGGAAGGAGCCTCGGTGTCCAACGAAAGATGAATGGATAAAGAAGATGTGGTTTATGTATACAATGGAATATTACTCAGCTATTAGAAATGACAAATACCCACCATTTGCTTCAACGTGGATGGAACTGGAGGGTATTATGCTGAGTGAAGTAAGTCAGTTGGAGAAGGACAAACATTATATGTTCTCATTCATTTGGGGAATATAAATAATAGTGAAAGGGAAAATAAGGGAAGGGAGAAGAAATGTGTGGGAAATATCAGAAAGGGAGACAGAACATAAAGACTGCTAACTCTGGGAAACGAACTAGGGGTGGTAGAAGGGGAGGAGGGCGGGGGGTGGGAGTGAATGGGTGACGGGCACTGGGTGTTATTCTGTATGATAGTAAATTGAACACCAATAAAAAAATAAATTAAAAAAAAAAAAAAAGAAAAAGAATCCTAATTGTCTATCCTATAAAAACATAATATACACCCAAGGACATAATACAAAACAACTCTTAGTAGAAAGAACACTATTATCTCTGGCACTGAAAGTTAGGTAATAAGTCTGCATCACACATACTTTTAAATGAATGGAGAATGAATTAAAAAAAAAAAAAGAAATCCTTTGACGTAGTGATTCAGAGGCTAAGGAGAGAAGTGAGACACAATCCTTGCCATAGAGGCCTCTATAGATAATTACCTTACTAAGTCTAGGTTCCAGGTATATGCTTAAAAATAAAATAATGAGGTTAAGAAATAGCCTCTTCTGATCTTCTACAACCACAAACTAATCACACACAGAAGTCATACAGCCCATTTTTTGGCCCAAAATCTCTCAAAGAGAATTCTACTTAATGTGGACCAGGGTCTGACTGATCCCAGATCTCAGGAGAAAACAAATCCTCTCTAGAGAAATGCAACCCAGGTCTTGGGGAAATTTCAGAAGTGTTCCAAAAAGTATAAGCTCCCAAACAAACAAAAATCATAACACTTAAGAAAATACCATTCCAAGTAAGAGCAAACAAAAAGACACAATCATAGGCTTTATCTATAAAGACTTCACATATCAGAATTATCAGATAGTATAAGTCAGTATGCTGTGTTGAAGAATTAAAAGGGAGAATGAAATTCTCATCTTGTTAGTGTTTTAACTCTAGTCAATGTTCATTTAAATATCCACATGTTAACTATTTCGTCTCCATTTATTCTTGTATCTTCTTGAAGATAATTTAAGTATTCTATAGAAGAGCCTTATAGCCAAAGAGCTCTTTGTTTAATCTGAAAATATCCTTATTTTAACCTCATTATTTTATTTTATTATTGAAATGTTTGGGGTGCCTGGCTGACTTGTCAGAAGAGCATGTGAGTCTTGATCTTGGGGTTATGAGTCCAAGCCCCAGGTTGAGGGTAGAGAGTACTTCAAAATAAAAAAAAAAAAATTGAGGTATTTTTGCTTAGCAGTTTTTAAAGATTTATTTATCCATGAGAGACAAAGAGACATAGGAGACAAAGAGACAAAGAGGCAGAGACATAGGCAGAGGGAGAAGCAGGCTCCCTATGGGGAGCCTGATGAGGGACTTGATCCCAGGACCCCAGGATCATGATCTGAGCCAAAGGCAGACACTCAACCACTGAGCCACCCAGGCATTGTCAAAATAAAATCTTAAAGTGCTTAAAACACAGAACAGTTGCTAGAAGAAAAAACAGTATAGTTTTTTTTAATTGAAGAACACAAAGAAATAGTATATATGTAAATTTATACATATATTGTTGTTGAGCCATCTGAAGGTAAACTGCAAATATCATGACATTTTACCCTTAAATATTTCAGCATTCCCCTAAGTATTGGAAATCAGAGATTACAAGGCCTGAAAGACTGAGTTAGAAAAATCCAACATTCAGCTAGAAGTCAGAGGAAGTGAAGAATGAAGAGAAGGCAATATTTGAAGGTATAATGGTTTAGATTTCCTAGGAAGGAAAAAAGGATAAATTTTCCATTTTCTGAAGAAATTTTGTATTACTATTTTTTAAATATTATGCAGAATTTATTACTAAATCTATATAGACCTAGAGACTTGTGAGAAAATTTTTAATATGAATTTAGCATCTTTAATAAATTTAAGAGAAGTCGTGTTTTTTGTTTCCTCTTGAATTTGATCAACTACATATTTCAGGACTTTGCTCAGTTCATTTAAGAACTGATTTCCTGTCTACTAGTTCCATTAATTATTGAAAGAAGAGGGATGCCTGGGTGCTTGGTCATGATCCTGGGGTCCTGGGATCCAGTGCCGCATCTGGTTCCCCACAGGGAGCCTGCTTCTCCCCCTGCCTATGTCTCTGCCTCTTTCTGTGTCTTTCATGAATAAATAAAATGTTTTTAAAAAATTATTGAAAGAAGAGTATCTAAATTTCCATCTAAAACTATACATTTCTATTTCTCCTTTCAGTTATTTAGTGTTTGCTTTAGGCAGTTTGAATCTCCAGTATTAGATGCATACACATTTAGGATTGTTATGGTCTCTTGATGAATTTGCCTTTATCATTCTGAAATAATCTCTGGTAATAATTCTTGCTCTGTAATCTACTTTGTTTGATATTACTATAGCCACTCTAGCTTTCTTTGGATTAGTGTGAGCATGGTATTCCTTTCTTAATCCTTTTGCTTTTAACCTATCTTTATAACTACATAGGTATGTTGCAAATGGCATACAGTTCACTTGTATTTTTACATTCAACTTGACAATCTCTGCCTTTAACTTGGGTGTTTAGATCATTTACATGTAATAGGATTATCAATATTGATTTAAATTTATCATCTTCATAGTTATCTATTTGCCCTATATGTTCTTTATTCCCTTCTCCGATTCTTTTTGTATAAAGTGAGCATTTTGTATTTTCATAATAAACTCATTAGCTATAATTTTAGTGGTTGTATAGAGCTTATAATACACATTCTTTAATTTATGAGTTCTCTTACAAATATATTGCTTCATATATAGCAAACATTAACAAAATATTCTATTTCCCTTCTTTGCCTTTGTGCTATTATCATACAACTTTTGTTATAGACTCTAGAAATATATACATTTATAATTATAGTCATATATATGAATACAATTCCTGCTTTAAAGCATCAGTTTTTAAAATTTTAGAAGTTAGAAAAAAGTATATTTTTCTACATATTTGCCATTTCTAGTTTTCTTCATTTGAATAGATTCAAATATCCATATGCTATCATTTTCCTTCTGCCTGAAAGTTTCATTTGACTTTTCTTGTAGTTGTAGTCTATTGTTGGCAATGAATTCTTGTAGCTTTTTATGTCTGAAAAACGTCTTTACTTTTCCTTCAGTTTTTAAAGATTTAAGGTACGGAATTCTAGGTGGAGTTTTTCTTTCAATATTTTAAAATGTCCCTCCTCTGTATTCTGGCTCTGTTCCATCGTTTTTGACAAGTCTGTCATTCTATTTGCACTCATCTAGGTCTTTTTTCCTTGGCTGCTTTTAAGATTTTTTTTTATCATAATCAAATGGCCAAATGTTATATTCTGTGGTGTTTTCTTCATTTTTACTCTGCTAGGCTTCTTTTGAGTTTTAGTCTTCATCAATTTTGGGGAAAAAATTGACATTGTTCAAATACTTTTCTTGCTCCTTCCTTTTATGGCATTCAAATTATACACATTTATGCCACTTGACATTGTCCCATAGTTCACTGATGCTTATTTTTTTATTGAAATTTAATTAACATATAGTATATTATTAATTTCAGAGGTTGAGTTTAGGGATCCGTCAGTTGCATATAATACCCAGTAGTCTTTACATCAAGTGTCCTCCTTAATGCCCATAACCCAGTAAATCCATCCCCCCTGCTCACTTCCCCTCCGGCACCCCTCAGATTGTTTTCTATAGTTAAGAGTCTCTTATGGTTTGTCTCCCTCTCAGATTTCATCTGATTTTATTCGTCCCTTCCTTCCTCTATGATCCTCTGTCTTGTTTCTTAACTTCCACATGAATGAAATCATATTCTTTTGTATTTTTTTTCTCTTTCATTTTGGGTAGTTTCTATTGCTATGTTTTTAAGCTTGTTTATCTTGTGCTCTCCATTATCTAAGCTGCTGTTAATTCCACCCAGGATTTATTTCAGCTCTTGTTTTTTTAATCTTTAGAAATCCATTTCAGGTTTTTTAATATCTTCTACTTCTTTTCTTAATAGATGGATTCTTTCCTCTATCTTCTCAACATATGAGGCATATTTCTAATAGAATAATAGACAAATACATTGCAACAGCTATAATTTGTTTCATTGTGGGGTCTGTTTAAATTGCTTGAGATTAACTTTTCTCCCACTTTTGAGTCCTACTTTTTTTTGGAATGCCCAGTAATTTTTTATTAGATGCTAGATGTTAAGACTTTTTCACTTTATTTGGGGCAGATTCTGTAGTGTTCCATTAAATATTATTGGACTTTGGAATGCTGTAAATCTGTGATCAATTTTATCCATTTTTGTTTTTAGGTACTGAGGCACTATCCTTTTCCTAATGCTACTATTTGTCATGCCTCTTAGGAAGTCTTTCCACTTTAGATGATGGAAATGAAAACTATTTTTTGCCCCTGCGTAAGCTATGAAAATTGACATTCCTATTCCATTCTGGTGGTTCTTTCCCTAGTCTCAGTAGTTTCTTCATGTGGATTTACAGATCAATATTCAGCCAACAACTCAAGGGGATCTATCAGAAGAGCTTTAGAGCTTTTTTCTCTTTTCATTTTCCTTCTCTCCAGGATTTTGCTCCACAAATTCTAACTTCCTTGACTCTTCTGAATTATAAACTTAGCCAAATTGCTAGACTCTATTTGCCTTTCCCTTCAGTACTGTGGTCTGAAAATGTTAGGCAGTCAACTACGGCACTTAAGGGGCTAACTTCCCCCTCGCCCCTTGTTCTCAGGGATCACTCAGAAGAAAACTCCTCTGTCCAATATCTGAAAATCATCATTACATCGTTAGTATGACCCATTTTCTGTATTAGGTGGGAGAATAAATCTAGTCCTTTTTCTTCCATCATGCTTTTGACATACCAAATTTTAAGTGACTATGAAAAGACCAGAGTAGCAAGTATATTCTTAAAAAGAATCTCCATAAAGGTAGACTTTCCCACTAGATGTCAAAGCTTATTAAAAATAATAGTAATTAAGACAATATATGATTTTGGTAAACAAGAAAACAAAAAACTAAGAAACAGATCAAATGTCTATACATCACGGGGTAAACAACCCCCACTGAGCCCTGCACCAGGCAGGGGCACAGCAGCTCCCCAACTGCTAACACCTGAAAACCAGCACAACAGGCCCCTCCCCCAGAAGACCAGCTAGACTGACAACTTCCAGGAGAAGCCAAGGGACTTAAAGTACACAGAATCAGAAGATACTCCCCGGTGGTTCTTTTTTTTGTTTTGTTTTGTTTTTTGTTTTGTTTTGTTTTGTTTTGTTTTGCTTTTTGATTTGTTTCCTTCCCCCACCCCCTTTTTTTCTCCTTTCTTTTTCTTTCTCTTTTTCTTTTTTTTTTCTTTCCGTTTTTTTTTCTTCCCCTTTTTTTTCTCTTTCTCTTTTCTTTCCTTCTTTCTCTCCTCTCTTTTTCTCTTTTTCCCAATACAACTTGCTTTTGGCCACTCTGCACTGAGCAAAATGACTAGAAGGAAAACCTCACCTCAAAAGAAAGAATCAGAAACAGTCCTCTCTCCCACAGAGTTACAAAATCTGGATTACAATTCAATGTCAGAAAGCCAATTCAGAAGCACTATTATACAGCTACTGGTGGCTCTAGAAAAAAGTATAAAGGACTCAAGAGACTTCATGACTGCAGAATTTAGAGCTAATCAGGCAGAAATTAAAAATCAATTGAATGAGATGCAATCCAAACTAGAAGTCCTAACGACGAGGGTTAACGAGGTGGAAGAACGAGTGAGTGACCTAGAAGACAAGTTGATAGCAAAGAGGGAAACTGAGGAAAAAAGAGACAAACAATTAAAAGACCATGAAGATAGATTAAGGGAAATAAACGACAGCCTGAGGAAGAAAAACCTACGTTTAATTGGGGTTCCCGAGGGCGCCGAAAGGGACAGAGGGCCAGAATATGTATTTGAACAAATTCTAGCTGAAAACTTTCCTAATCTGGGAAGGGAAACAGGCATTCAGATCCAGGAAATAGAGAGATCCCCCCCGAAAATCAATAAAAACCGTTCAACACCTCGACATTTAATAGTGAAGCTTGCAAATTCCAAAGATAAGGAGAAGATCCTTAAAGCAGCAAGAGACAAGAAATCCCTGACTTTTATGGGGAGGAGTATTAGGGTAACAGCAGACCTCTCCACAGAGACCTGGCAGGCCAGAAAGGGCTGGCAGGATATATTCAGGGTCCTAAATGAGAAGAACATGCAACCAAGAATACTTTATCCAGCAAGGCTCTCATTCAAAATGGAAGGAGAGATAAAGAGCTTCCAAGACAGGCAGCAACTGAAAGAATATGTGACCTCCAAACCAGCTCTGCAAGAAATTTTAAGGGGGACTCTTAAAATTCCCCTTTAAGAAGAAGTTCAGTGGAACAGTCCACAAAAACAAAGACTGAATAGATATCATGATGACACTAAACTCATATCTCTCAATAGTAACTCTGAATGTGAACGGGCTTAATGACCCCATCAAAAGGCGCAGGGTTTCAGACTGGATAAAAAAGCAGGACCCATCTATTTGCTGTCTACAAGAGACTCATTTTAGACAGAAGGACCCCTACAGCCTGAAAATAAAAGGTTGGAGAACCATTTACCATTCAAATGGTCCTCAAAAGAAAGCAGGGGTAGCCATCCTTATATCAGATAAACTAAAATTTACCCCAAAGACTGTAGTGAGAGATGAAGAGGGACACTATATCATACTTAAAAGATCTATTCAACAAGAGGACTTAACAATCCTCAATATATATGCCCCGAATGTGGGAGCTGCCAAATATATCAATCAATTATTAACCAAAGTGAAGAAATACTTAGATAATAATACACTTATACTTGGTGACTATAAATAATAGTGAAAGGGAATATAAGGGAAGGGGGAAGAAATGTGTGGGAAATATCAGAAAGGGAGACAGAACGTAAAGACTGCTAACTCTGGGAAACGAACTAGGGGTGGTGGAAGGGGAGGAGGGCGGAGGGCGGGGGGTGGGAGTGAATGGGTGACGGGCACTGGGGGTTATTCTGTATGTTAGTAAATTGAACACCAATAAAAAATAAATTAAAAAAAATTTAAAAAAAATGTCTATACAAATTTAACACCTCTGGGGAAAGGATAATTATTTAGTAAACAG
Source organism: Canis lupus baileyi (assembly GCF_048164855.1). Classification (NCBI taxonomy): domain Eukaryota; kingdom Metazoa; phylum Chordata; class Mammalia; order Carnivora; family Canidae; genus Canis; species Canis lupus. The sequence goes on along the minus strand of NC_132839.1, from coordinate 49,273,258 downwards.
TGCTAGGATTTACTACCAATCTGGGAACAAGAAGGAATTCAACCCCACTTCACACCATATACTAAAATCAAATTCAGGTCCAATAAGGACTCTTGCACTTACGCTCAGATAGATATGTGAAAGATTAATAGGCACATTGTTCATGATAATAAGGCAGAAATAATCCAAGTACCCAACAATAAAAGAATGGACAGGTAAGTGTGGTTTATAGAAAGGAATATTCAGAGATACAAATAATTATAACTATACTCACAAGCCTGGTTGAATCTTTGAAATATAATTTAAGTGAAAAGAAATCACAGAAGAATATAAATAGTATGATACCATTTTATACAAAGTACAAAACAAGGAAAAATGAAATAAAGATACTTTGAAACATACATGTGTATGTGACAAAACTATGATGAAAGCAAGGGAATGACAAAGATTTCAGAATAGTAGTTACTTTAGTTGGTGAGGTAGGGTGGGGGATGGAGGTTGTAGGGTCAGACAGGGTGGTGGGATTAGAGAAGAACAATAAAGAGCCTGAATGGTTTTTGCAATGCTTGGTTTAAGTTGGGAAGTGAATTTATGAGTATATTTCATGATTATGCCTCAAAATTTAAAACATTAAATATATTACGTTTTACATAATGAGCTTCATAAAATGGAAGAAAACAAACTATGGTCATAACCTTGCCATGCAATTTCTAGGAGCCTCTCACACAGCTGATGTGAAGTTCTCTCACTTCAGATAAGGTCTATCTTCATATGCTGGTTCCAGATCGCTACTACTGCCTCCCCTTCTTTGCAGAAAACTCTCAAAACACAAATTCCTACACCCCACTGCCACTGCAGAAAGTAGCACCTTCTCAGTTTGCCTGCCTTCCTTTTGCAAATTTGCCCTTGGCATCCTCAGAGTGGGTAAAGTGGTTCTGACTGCTCCAGCACAGACTGTGTTGGACAGAGGGAACAAATAATGTTGTTAAGCATAGATGTTAGGAATCATGAAACAAAGAGGGCCCACCAGAGGAAACAAATAAGGGGGATAGGAATTTTGGCTTGGGGTTAAGGCAAGGCTTTGGGCAGAAGGCAGCATTAGAACAGGACTTTGAGAAGTGGGTAGAATTTTGATAGATGAGACCATGTACATTCTCTACAGAGGGAAAAATAATGGGGACACTACAAGGCTTTTGGAACACTGACTTTTTGGGGTTGACTCATCCACAGGAGAAAAAGGTAGGTGAGAAAAATTGGGATCACAGCATGGAGTTAGGATGATAAATGTAAGATCTTTATTCTTTAGAATATAAGAAGCCATTGAGGATTATTGAGTAAACATTACATGACCAGAGTTTTAAGATTTAAATAATTATTCTTGAGCATTTACCATGAACAAGACACTGCATGTGTGTCTAGGAGGTGAGGATACAAAAAAAAAAAAAATACTCAAGATATGATCTCTACCTTAGTGACTCACAATCCAATCAGAGTTAAAGAACATAATCAAGGAGGCAGGGTAAAGCAACAGGGCACTTTTCCAGCCTCCCTGAGACATGTCTTTAGAGTGTGGTTTCCTTATTTGGTTAAAATTGGTGTGAATAACTAGTCAAGTGTCCAAATGAAAGTACAAAGGCAGATCATAAATTTCTGCATTGCTCAGCACACCAGAAGTTTGAGTGATAATTATGTAGTATAAAGCCAGTAGAGCGGTCACTGCCAGTTCTCAGGATATACACTTTCCCTTTTATAGGACTAACTACTAGATCTGTAGCCACAAGTCCCATGGACCCTATTTTTGAAGTACAGACCACAGAAATTTACACGGCCATAGAGTGTGTGGCTCAGAGTGCAGTGTCCAATTGAGGATGGATATACCTTTGCTGGGCAATGAGCTCCAAGGAAGGAATATACCAGCCTTTCTACCAGACAAGCAGCAGGTTACTGATGCAGAGTATGCCAGACGGAATCCTCTTATGCATCTCTTCAGCTTGATCTTCAAATTGCCTTTATTGTGAATTCCCTCATCTATCAGTCTGGATAAATGTACCAACCTGCCTCAGGGGTGGTGAGGTGATCTATTTATGTTTATCACTATATATTGACTGAGATCTTGATGGCATGGAGCAAAGCTGGGTCTCTCTTCTTCTCCCCTTAACCATCATCTCCCAAGCACCAACACACCCTATTGAAAAGGAAGAGGCTGCCAAGACATATGCTAACACTATATTGCATTTTATCCTCCTTTCAAAGTAATGAGATCGTTTAACATGAAATGTAATTTAAAAGTGCAATGGGTTTTTTTTTCTTTTCCCCCTCCCTTGGTAATAGCTTCAGACTCTATGTGCAGCTGACTGACACATCAGTAACAGGTACAAAATGAAACCTATTCCTTTCAGAAAATGAGGGTCCGCTGAGAGAGCTGGGCAGAAAGCAGAAATGGCGTGAGTCTTTGAAGACTTTGCCTGTGCCTTGAGCTCATCTCCCAAAAGGTTCAGGATACATTACTTTAGCTTCACACAAAACCAGGTTCACAGCAAAGAGTTTTAAAATACATGCATAGTAAGCTAACTCCAAAATGAGACACCAAGCATCAGCTCAAACCACATTCCTTTCCCTTTCCCTTCCCTCATCCACTTTAGAAAATAGTATGCTTTCCTTCCAGGACTCAGAAATGTAGCAGCTGATTCTGACCCAAAGATGCCAGATAAACTAACAGTTTCAGGTGTGTTTGTTATCCCTCCAGGGATAGAACAGCAGGAATTGGCAGCACCAGGTGAGGCTGGAAATGTAATCTCCACATTGAAGTGGAGAGGTGAGGTTGGAAATTTCCACATTGAAGATGAAGTCACACTTCGTAAGACAGCTAATAGTTTTAAATTCACATATTTAAGAAGTTGTAATTGTAAAATAAGAACATTAGCAAAGCTCAAAAAATGGACCTAGAACATCTCTGTCTCTGGTACAAATGGTACATGAAATGTGATTAGTTACAAACTTATCTGTAGACATCGATGATATCCCTCTATTGCTATAATTTAAACATATGGTCAATATGAAGATTAATACAGTCAAAAAAATCAGCTAGAAATACAAATGCTAAGTATGTTAAAATAATAGAAAATAATGGCACTAGAAAATTGGATTTTAGCTTGCCTCATTATTATTTTGAACGTGTTTTAGATTTATTCAACACTGAAAACCATATAGTAAGAGGCAAGCGAAGAACCATATGCCTATTTTCCTGGCTTTTACAGAAATGAGTCGTGCAACCTTGAGCAAGGGGTTTATTTCTTTTGGCCTTATTTTTTCTCATCTATAAAAGGGAGCTATTAGTGTATAACTTACATGATACTTATGTAAAGAACCTGATATTTTTTAAAGCTCACGTTTTTTAAAAGTATTTTTAAATGTCCAATGGAGCCTTGTTATTCAATATGTGGGCCACAAACCAGCAGCAGCTGCATCACCTAAAAGTTCATTAGAAGTGCACTCTGAGACCTCACTCCAAATCCAATCAGAATCTGCATTTTAGCAGGACTCCGGTAATTCGCATCACTCTTAAAATGCAGATTCTGATTCAGGCAGGTCTGGAGATGGCCTGAGATTCTACATTCCTAACAAGCTCACCCAGCTGATCATCCAGGGACCATACTTTGGGTAGCAGGATTTAAAGAATGTTTAATAGCCTACAAACAAAGTTTTCAAACTTGGTGCATCAAGACCACCTAGAAGGCTCTTCAACCATGGATAGATCAACCCCATCTCTGGGGCTTCTAATTCAATAGGTCTGTGAAGACCCACAGTTTGCATTTCCAACAAGTTCCCAGGTGGTATTGATACTGCTGGTCCAGAATCACATTTTGAACATCATTGGCCTACAGACTTGAGTGGAAAACCACCAAAGATTATGACAGAATAAGGAAAAACAAGATAAACACTATTTGATTTAAATTTTTTAAATTTATTTTTTGTGAGAAAGGGCGGATGCAAGCATGCATGAGCAACTGGGGTTTGGGGTGAGGTGGAAAGGCAGAGGGAAAACAGACTCCCTGTTGAGCAAGGAGCCCCATGCAGAGCTGGATCACAGGACAGTAGGATCATGACCTGAGCTGAAGGCAGACACTTAACTGACTGAACCCCCCAGGTATCCAATACTGTATGATTTTTAGTTACAATCTATTTGTTATGAAACCTAGAAGATGTACAGTAGAAATTCTTTTATGAAATTGGAGAAGTAGAAATTCTTTTATGTTCTCTATTTACCAATGGTAATTGACAGTGAAAGATTGTCCCCCTATCAAACCACTTCTTCCTTCCTAGTTTGCAGTTCCAGAAGCAGCAGTAGCAGCAGCTCCTTTGAGCTCTGACCTTTCCCAGTTACCCAATAGGCTACCAGCCTTTAGAGATAAATAGGCTTATTTGGAATGAAAAGGGGAGAATATTGAGAAGCACAGGGGAGGCAATGATTAAAACTGTAGGCATAAATGAAAAAATGGGCAAACATGCTGAAGGCTGGACATCCTCAGATTCAGCAAGATGGATGTGTCCATAGTATCCACTATTTGTTATGTTATTTAGGTGCCAGTGTGTTCCTAAAAGGTTTTTAAAAATATTTTTAAAATGCATCTCAGCTTTATCAACCTCAAGGTAGCAAATTTTGGAATATTTAGTTGCCATGGTGCTGGATGAACAATACCAGGAATCACCATCATTGCCCTTTGTTGGCAGCAGAGCTGTGAGCCAAGTGCAGAGAGGCAGCTGTCCCTACTGAGCACAGATTGTGCAAGCCCTAGCAAGTCCAGTGCCAATGGTCCTAACACTTCAATGCAAACTGCCCCCTCAGATTTAAGAAGACCCTAACACACCCTGGGCTCATGCAACCCTGACGATGTTCAATAAAAGGTTTGTGGTACTTTGGAGGGCAGCTACACCAACTCTTGAAGAGCTGATGCCTCAGAATTAGGGGATCAAATAAGTCCAAATGATAGTTTAAAAATCTTATAGAATCCATTCTGAGAAAATAAGATACAGTTATAAAAGTGACAGACTGTAGATAACTTACTGCCCAGCACTTAGTCCATAAGAATACTATATAGTCACTAATAAGTCTGTGAAACCAACTGATAATTATGGTATTATGGCAACATTTTTAAACTAAAAGAATACAAAAGCATCTAGGGCTTAATTATAACTATACTTTTAAGATTCTGAGCCCAAGCAACACCTGAAAGAAAACATTGCAAAATGTAGGCACATCAGTTGTGTTTGCAGTATAGGAGTACACTTTCAAAACTTGTTTTCCCCTAATCTGTTTAGTAAGTCTGCACAAAAATTTATAATGAAAGATGAGTTATTATCAAAATTATGCCTTTTAAATTATGTTATTTTAATGTTGATAACGTTAAGAGTAAAAAGGTAAGAAATTTTAACTCTAATTACAGTTATGCTAAAATATCTACATGATAAATAGAATTCAATGCATTAATAGTGATTGCTCTTATTGAGACTTAGGGCAGTACAGAAGGGGAAGGCAAGGGGTGGTTCTCTGGTCGTCAAATACATTCAGTGTAGTTTAGAATGAAGTAGATGTAAAATGTAATGGGGAAGAGACTGTTTCTCTGAGTAAATTTGCAGTTTATTTAAAATAAAACGTAAACAACAGCTTGCTTTTTGGCATCTCTCACTGAAGAGCTCATAGGCCACATCCAAGCATCTCCTGATCATCCCTATGCCTGAGCCTGTGCTCCCACATGAGAATAATGTGGACAAGCAGCTCATTGTTCTTCTCACTTGGATGTGAGCCTAGCAGAGGAGCATGCCTCACTTCTCAGAGCTTCAGAAGTGGTCACAAGCCTGTGAACCAGAATCCTGTCCCCTGACTCAGAGGCCAGGCTAAGTCCCTGGCAGCCCTACTCCCATGGCCATTAACCAATATGGCATGGCTTTGTGCCCATCAGCTATGTAACATACCAACTTCATGTGACAAGTGCCCACATATCAGGGGCTCAGGATAAGAGCAGAAAGTAGAAAACAGGACTACTTTTAACCAACTATGTCAAAGTAGGCCCTCCTGTGTTTAACAGTAAAGATCTCATCTGACGACTCTTTATAAGGCTTTACTCAAAAACAAAAGGTTCTTTCACCCTAAGTCCTAAAGTTCTAGGAATTTTGCCAGTAATCTTGGGAAAATTCAACTCTTTCTCATGTTATGAGCCCCACAGAGATGTTAGAATCTGTTCACACCATTTTCCAGATAACTTTCTCCAATGGTTCATGATGCCACATGGCAAGTCATTTATTGAAAGTATGCATGAGGGCCAAGAACTCATTCCTGCACCTATTCATTCAAATATTCTTTATGTGCCTTCTGTGTGCAAACAGCATGCCAGGTGCTGTAGATAAAGTGGTGCATAAGACACAGTAGCCATCCTCAAAGAGCTCAAAGTCTAGATTCAGAGACAAAAGGAGACACATTTTCAATAGATAAGGCTAAGAGGTCAATGTAAGGAATTTGAGAGAGCCAGAGGGCCTGGAAACAGAAGCCTTGCCGGAGGAAAGGATGTCTAACCTGTGAAGGCAAGCACTGGTAGCAGTTAACCTGACAAAGGGGAGGCGGAGGACATGGGAAAGGGAAGAACATTCTAGAAAGAGCAAGGCCAAAGGCCTAGAAAAACAAGAACATGATCTGTTCATGAGACCTTTTAGTACCATATCATGACAAACCAGAGTTCAAGAGCAAAGTGATAAAAGATAGTTCAGGAAGCAAACAGAGGTGGGCAGGGGTCATGAAAGCTTTATAAGCCATGTTGTCATGGCAGCATGTTTTTTTTCAAAGCTGCCTGCCTCCCCTACCTGCTAATCCTGGGTGTGGGAGAGGAAGGGAGAGGAGGAGAGGATATTGGTTAGATCCCAGGACACATCTGGGACAGATTAATTGGTGTGGAGCCTTTCCTGTAAATGCAATGAGCTAAATGGTCCAGCCTGTTGGCATATTCTCTCAGGCTTGACTGTTTGCCATTCTGCTCATTGGAATCTTTTTGGAATCTGCCTTTTTGCTCCTGAATCCTTTTTTTCCCCTCAGAGCATCTAGTGTCTGAGGGGCACCAGAACTGTCTCCTATTCTAGAAGGTCCTTGTCCTCTGAAGGCAGAATGTGCATGAGGGTGGAACCCAAGGGAAAGGAGGCAACCTCAGACCCCTATGCCTGCCAACTCTCTTCTCAGGGAACTTTAGTTGATTGCCTGACCTCACATGAGAGCTACAAATATTTGTCGGATAACACATAAAACTGGATGCATAAAAGGCAGTTAAGGGAGTCAGTGTACAAAATAGTGGGCTGTATGGAATTTGAATATATAAAAGTTGAAGGATTGCTTAAACCTTTGTTGGGGAGTGATTGTGACAATGAGATGATACTAGAATTTGCCTGAAAGCAGATGCTTAGTAAATGCATTCTTCCTCCCTCTCCATCACTGAGCTCTAAACTTCACAAAAACTTGGCCAGTTAATGTCAGTTTTGGAGATTAGGACCACTCTTGTGGATTACAGCTAAAGAGGATAACAGCTAAAGAGAAAAATAATATTTGGGGGGAGGGAAGACAGGTAATTGTATCCTGAGCACAGTTAAGGCCTATTCTTTGGTAGGCATTGTGCAAAGGCTTGTACTTCGCCCTTGGGAAGCTCTCAGTCTGATTGGGAGAGAAGTCCACACAAATGACATGATTGGTGCTTTGAAATACATGCACAAGAAGAGCCAAGAGATGTAAAAACTTGAAAAAGCACCCCTCCCTTCCCAGGTGGAAAAGCTCTAGAAAGCTTCATGGAGTAAGGGACATTTGAGGGAGAGTATGATTTGCATTCTGGATTAAAGGGAATAGAATGAGCCAGCGTAAGGAGGAAGGAAACATGAAGAGAGCAGTTCTGTTGCATTGCATAAGAGATGTGTCAAATGTCAGAACCAAAGAAGGGCAGCTGGAAGATTCCACTGGAATCAAATGATGGCAGGTCCAGAGGGCCAGCCTTTCATATATACACCTCTTCTAACCTGCTCTGACTGGGGCACCTGAGGACTACAGTAGGACCAGATATAGCGGGTAAAAATGGTTTCGAAGAAATACAACTGCCAGCTTTGCACAAATTTGCACTTTTGGTGCTGTGTGAGGGAGTACCAGTCCTCCCACCAAGTACGTTAAAGAACAATTGCTCTACTTCTATCCTTGGTAGCCACATCTGGCCCCTCTCTCCTTACCGCATTCCAGAAAACTGCTGCCATACTCCCCAGGGTTGACCCATCCCACGCAATGTGGCAAAAGATACAATTAAGATCCAGCGCTCAGAACTGCAGCACACCTGCAACAGAGCAGCCCTGGGATGACTAATTATGAAAGGCAGCTGCACCCCTGGCCTCTGCTTGGCAGAATTAGTGTAACAGCTGTGGAAAAGCAGCACCTGCTTCATTTCTGCATCTTCTACGTGCTCTCCACACCCCTTTCTGCTGAGAAAGAGCAAAAGTAACCCACGTGTGCTTGTATGAACAAGCCACAACCCAAATATTTTTCCCAAATAACTTTTCATTCCATCATGTTACCATGTCCCGGTGTTTATTCCCTAAGTAGCTGATGGCCAGTAGAGATCATATTCATTCATCTAGATAACACTTAAGTATCTCCCCCCCTCCCCCAGGCCCAAACAGTCCTGACTGAAGATCATTTTTTCTGTCCCCTGTCAATCCTTTTCACATCTATATTCCATATGGTGAAAGGAAGGCCCTCCGCCAGAAGTGGTGATTGACAATTAAAATTATGAGATATATTTCCAACTGAATGCCTTGTTAAACACATATAATCAACCCCAAATAAAATGATACATTGCTGATAAGGAATCATTGGCCCCAGGGGGATGATTCCAGAGAGAAGCATACATTCTGTAACCAAATCTAAAAATCAGTCAATGAAATCTAACAGGAAGTAGGATGTTGAAGAAAATCAATACTATTGGCAGATTTAAGCTGTGCTCACAAAAGACTCAGACTTTTTTAAGTCCTGATTTCTGTAGAGGTTTTCACTTGAAAGTGAATCATATAAAAAAGACAGAACATTTCCTTTTGATAAACAATTATGGTTAAGGTCTCAGGTGAGTCAATAAAATCTTATTCGTCCATAATTACACTGAAGAACATGACTGTTAAACCATACCACTCACTGTTCTAGAACACAGTTTGCTTTCCTTCCTCTTTCCCTGGATGCCCTCCATAGATGCCTACCTATCAAATCCTACTTCATTATCAGGACTCAGAACATATCTTTAGCTCTATGAATCCTACCTAACATCCTCAGACAAAAGAAAGCATTCTCCGTATTCTCTGGAATTTTTTTTAAAGATACAATTAACATACAGCATTAGTTTCAGTATTACAAAATGATCTAATATTTGTACATACTGCAAAATGATCATGATACATCTAGTTAGCATCCATCAGTTACAATTTTTCTTACAACTTTAAGATCTACTCTAACAACTTTCAAGGACATAATACAGTATTAATTCCAGTTCCCATGCTGTATATTACCTACCAGGGACTTCTTTTAGTACTTGAAGTTTGTACCTTCTGACACCCTTTACCACCCATATCCCCACCTCTCTCAACTACTTATCTGTTCTCCGTATCTCTGAGTTCAGGTTTTTTCTTCTTTTTTAAAAGATTTCACATAGAAGTGAGATCATATGGTATTTTTCTTTCTCTGGCTTACTTTGCTTAGCATAATGCCCTTGAGGTCCATCCATATTGTCATAAATGACAAGAATTTTGTCTTTTTGGCTGAATAGTATTCTGAGCTGTATCATCTGTTGATGGACACTTAGGTTGTTTCTGGGTCTTGACTATTGTAAATACCGCTGTAATGAACATGGGGATGCCTGCAGGTATCCTTTCAAGTTAGTGTGTTCCTTTCCTTTGGATAAATTGGAGTGCTTTTCTTTATTGTTCCCTATAAACCACATTGCATGCTATATACTACATGTGTCTTCTTCACCTTATCCAGCTGGAAGTTCCTTATTGATAAGATTATTTTAGAGAGAAAGTGAACATGAGCAGAAGGAGGAGGAGGGGTAGAGGAGAAAAAGAATCCTGACTCCCCACTGAGCACAGAGCCAAATGAGGGGCTTATCCAAGGATTCTGAGATCATGACTTGAACCAAAATTAAGAGTTGGACACAACCAACTGAGCCACCTAGGCACCCATTGAGGAGAATATATCTTGATCACTTGTACACACTATGACAACTATGAAGAAGTCTTCCAAAGATGAGGTCTTTTATGAAAGTGTTTTAATCGAAAAACATGCCTAATGTTAAACCACATGCCTAATGTTAAACCAAACAAGAATAAATGAACTTTCAGAAAGTGATTGCATACTTGATCTATAATTGGGTGCACAAGAAAGGCTAATAGTATTTAAACCTGAAAAAAATTAATTTTTCCATAGCATACCATACTTTAATAAACCTCTCATTATTGAACACTTCCAGCATTTTTTAATTAAAAGAATCCTACAATGAATGTAAATGTACTATTAATTTTGTTGATGGGATTATTACTGTAGAATAAAGTATTGAAGACAATTTGACCCACAAATGGGCAATATAAGTTCTTAGGAATGTATACACATTGATATTTCTGAGTGAGAATTCTTCTAATGTTTCATAAATAGCTATAATTTTTGCTTTTGTTTTCTATTAGCTGTACTTGACTCAAGTTAGTGTGCTCAATTTTTTCATTCAGTTAGTAGTTTTGTTCTTGAATATTTGATGGATTTTATCCCATGAGTTATCTTCTTGTGTGCTCAGTCTGTTTTCCACTGGGCCCTTGAATCCACTCTCTACCTTTTCCCCAGCCTGTTCAGTGTAGAAGGGTCTTCCTTGCCTTCTGGCTGTGGGTGGGGTTCAGCCAATGAGAAGTACCTTTTAAAAAACAATAAAAAATAAATTTATTTTTAAAAAAATAAAAATAAATAAAAATAAAAATTAAAAAATCCCAAGAGGTTTTGGTAGAGGGAGAAGGAAGCAGCTCTGCATATATATGCCCCTGGCTGCCTCCCTAGCACCTTGTTAATAGGTGCATTTCTTTACCGAAACTCACAGCTTATATTAGATGTCTCCTCTCCAGGTTCTAGAAGCCACTCCCTCTCCTTGCCCTTCAGATCTTCAGGGACAAGGGATATGGTGGCAGCACTTAGCCACCAGAGAAAATGGACACAATTTCTAAAATTAGCAATGGTGTCTTTTGTGAAAATGGAAGTATTTTGACCCACAAAATCTGTGACATTTGCTAATTATGGGATCCCTAGAAATAAAATACTTAGACTGAGCTCAAATATACTTAACATTCTGGCTTTGATGGACAGAATCCTAACATAATTCACTATCATGAGTTTCCATGGCCTTTTATCCATTTCCAAGTCATAAGCTGATTCACAGCCTCAGGGTAGGCTGCAGCCTTTGAGGAAGGACCCTATAATACAAGTGTCACAGGTATAAACTACAAATCTTCCTCCAGGCCTTCCCTATAGGGACCAGCACCTATTTGGAGAGTAGATGTGCATTAGGGAAAGAATACCCAGATATTCCGAAGGGATTATAAGGTTTCACCTCTGAACAGATATCAAGCCTGGAAGAGTGAATTGTCACCGTGGTCTATGGTTTGAGTGGTGACTTATGGAAGATAGATGGATTGGGGGATTGATTCACCTCTTAGTATAGAAGGACCTATCATGATTTACTTGTCCAGTTTTAGCCACCACCAAAGACTTATGAGACACAGGGGTGGTAGTTCTTGCCACAGCCCCATTTACCTAGCCTATTTGGCCTATACAAAACCCAGATGGATGTGCAGAATAATTGTACATTATCACCAACTTACAAATGATCACAAGCCAATTTTACCTTTGGTTCCAAATGCAGTAAATTACTTAGAAATACCATAGTCCCTGGCCATGAGTATACAGCAACCTAGTGATTTCTCTGACTCCTATTGATAAGAACAATTAGAAAGGGTTTGTCTTCACATGTCTTATCTCAAGACCATGTTAATCTTTTAGATTATAATATTCAGGGAACTTGAGAACTTTAATATCTCACAGATCATGGTAGGCCATTACTTTGGTGACAATGTAGTAATTGCACATGAGGAAAACTACTCATGAACTGGATGGTATAGGATTCACCAAATTATAGAGTTGGACAGAGCATCCATTATTAAATGTAAATGATTTAAATGATACTGGGATTAAGTAGGCCTAGAAGGCACAAGTAAATAGCAATGAGTACATAGCTCACTCCTCCTAAGGCATCTCTTTCTAATGCTTCCCTGCTTTTTCTCTTACCCATACTGAATGTCTTGGTTGGGAATTTCTGATCACTAGTTAGCAGAGGAAAGATATTGGCACAGTTTATGAATGGGTCTGCAGGATATACAGCTTAACTGGGGGGTGGCTTCAAAAGGGCCATGAAGGATGGACTTTGGATAGTACATCTGACTGTGATCTTTACAAAGAAAAGACAAAACTGAGGCTCCATAGGAAGTCATTAGCAGTGGTTAACGCTGGGTGGCTGGTTAGGAAACTAGAAATCAAGATTGGAAAAGTGGTGATAAGGAACTGGTGATAAGGATAAGGTTAGAGATATGTGGACTTTTCTCAGAATATGCAGAGAAGATTCAGTTACTTATACAAATGCCCACCAGAAGGCATTCATACTACAGAGCAGTGTGTGGTCATCCTCTTTACCTAGCAAATGCAGTGCTTGCTTAATGGTTGGAGGATGGACTCAAAAGCAAGGACTTCCCCCTCATGAGACTCATTTACTTCCTGCTACCACTGAGTCCTTTACCTGCCGATGACAAATAGCACTCAATATAGCCCTAATCCCTGGGTATACCAGACAGCCACCTGGGGCAAGTTGATTACATTGTTCCTTCCATTATGGAGAGGGCTTCAATTTGACCTCACCAGGATAAATGTACATTCTATTAATGGGTTTGCTTTCTTGCCTATAAGTACTTCTGCCAGCATCATGATTGATGCCTTTGTCTACCACTGCAGTATCCCAAACATCTCTCCAAAACCAATCATTTTATGGCAAAAAAAATATAGTAATGGGTTCAAGTCCATGAAATTACAATGTACCCTATTAAAAAGAAGCAGCTGGCTTGATAAAATAGTGAAGGCTTACTTGCAGAACCAGTAGAAAGACCACATTCAGTAAGGTTTGGAGCTGCCTTATATGTTGTAGTATATTCCTTAAATCAGCAGCCAGTATATGGGGGCACTCTAGTTACCAGGATGCATGGGTCTGGGAAAATATGGAAGCAGACTTGTCTTTGTTTTATTAAAAAATTCATAGAAGAAACTTTGCTTTATTCTGCTAGGACCTTGGATTTAATTTGGAACACTAGTAACTCTAAGAAAAGGCTTCCACCAGGAATCAGACATTTCAATGTAATAGACGGACATCAAACCCTGGCCATTTTTAACTCCCCAAGCCCCCAAACTGACAGGTAGAGAAAGAGTCGTTCTACTGACTGGGGTGAATTATCCAAGGGAAATTGGGTTGCTGCTATGCAATAAGAGCAATTGGGACTATCTCCAGGAGACAGACATTTACTGTATTGGGGGAAAGTTGCAGCAGTCCACAGAGAACTTGATCTTGTGAAAATGACAGTGGGCACTATTTCAACATGATAGAATCCCATCTACCCTAGCAGAAATGTGAGAGGAACAAGGAAGTGGTGGTGAAAAAGTTATGGTTATTAATTTGGTGCTCTTGACCAGTTATAGAAGCAGAGACTGGAATAGCTGCTATAGTTAATGTATAGTCATTGTTCCTCATGCTTTACCCCTTACAGTCTCAACTCAGAGCATGTGAGGTTTCATGTGATAATACAATTGTAGTTATTAGTTGAGATCTTTTTTTTTTTTTTTTTTAACACTTCTTGGTCTTCTTTAGTTTCTCTTCCTAATACTTCTGGTTCTACAGATATTGAGTCCCTGGTTCTATTTCATGAGGTCTTCCTATTTTTGCCTACAATTCCTACCTCTGACTTTTGTGTTTCAGAGGGTGACATTTTTTGGTCTGATTTCTAATGTAGTTTTAAGTATTCATTGTCGTGTTTATTCTATTTTGTGTTGCAGAAATTATGGTTTCTAAGATCTCTTTTAAATTATTAGGATTAGGTCACGCTGTAAGAAGTAACAACCTCTCCTCTTCTCTGCTATCCGCCCGGCAGCTGCCAAGCAGCAACCATGCGTGAGTGTATCTCGATCCACGTCGGCGAGGCAGGTGTCCAGATCGGCAATGCCTGCTGGGAGCTCTATTGCCTGGAACATGGCATTCAGTGGCTAGATACTAAGTGACAAGACCATTGGGGGAGGAGAGGACTCCTTCAACACCACCTTCAGTGAGACGGGTGCTGGCAAGCATGTGCCCAGGGCAGTGTTTGTAGAGCTGGAGCCCACAGTCATTGATGAAGTTCGCACTGGCACCTACTGCCAGCTCTTCCACCCTGAGCAGCTCATCACAGGTAAGGAAGATGCTGCCAATAACTATGCCCGAGGGCACTGCACTACACAATTGGCAATGAGATCATTGACCTTGTCTTGGACTGAATTCGGAAACTGGCTGACCAGTGCACGGGTCTTCAGGGCTTCTTGGTTTTCCACAGCTTTGGAGAAGGAACCGGTTCTGGGTTCACCTCCCTGCTGATGGAACGTCTCTCTGTCGATTATGGCAAGAAGTCCAAGCTAGAGTTCTCCATCTACCCTGCCCCCCCCCCAAGGTGTCCACAGCTGTAGTAGAGCCCTACAACTCCATCCTCACCACCCACACCACCCTGGAGCACTCTGATTGTGCCTTCATGGTAGACCACGAGGCCATCTATGACATCTGTCATAGAAACCGATATTGAGCGCCCAACCTACACTAAACAAGTTGATAGGTCAAATTGTGTCCTCCATCACTGCTTCCCTCAGATTTGATGGAGCCCTGAATGTGGATCTGACAGAATTCCAGACCAACCTGGTACCCTATCCCTGCATCCACTTCCCTCTGGCCACATATGCTCCTGTCATCTCTGCTGAGATGGCCTACCATGAACAGCTTTCTGCTTTGAGCCAGCCAACCAGATGGTGAAATGTGACCCTCACCATGGTAAATACATGGCTTGCTGCCTGTTGTACCGTGGTGATGTGGTTCCCAAAGATGTCAGTGCTGCCATTGCTACCATCAAGACCAAGCGTACCATCCAGTTTGTGGACTGGTGCCCCACTGGCTTCAAAGTGGGCATTAACTACCAGCCTCCCACTGTGGTACCCGGTGGAGACCTGGCCAAAGTACAGCGAGCTGTGTGCATGCTGAGCAACACCATAGCCATTGCTGAGGCCTGGGCTCGCCTGGACCACAAGTTTGACCTGATGTATGCCAAGCGTGCCTTTGTTCACTGGTATGTAGGTGATGGCATGGAGGAAGGAGAGTTTTCTGAGGCCCGCGAGGACATGGCTGCCCTGGAGAAGGATTATGAGGAGGCTGGTGTGGATTCTGTTGAAAGAGGGTGAAGAAGAAGGAGAGGAATACTAAAGTTAAAAATATCACAAAAGTGCTGCTTTTACAGGGAAGCTTATTCTGTTTTGAACATTGAAAAGTTGTGCTCTGATCAGTTAATTTGTATGTAGCAGTGTATACTCTCATATACAATTACTGACCTATGCTTTAAAACACAACGCTTTGTTACAGATCCAAGCTGTCCATTTCTCTGATGGGTTTGAATAAAGTATTCCCTGTCTTAAAATTAAATAAATAAATAAATAAATAAATAAATAAATAAATAAATAAATAAATAAATAGGATTATTCTTCCTCATAGCAGTCCTCTCTTGTTTTATAAGTGTGATATCCTCTCCAGTTTTATGGCAAACACATTTTTGGATTCTTTACCATTTTCTGGCCACTCAAGCTTGATTCACTTCTTCAAACTGCTGGTTTGTTCATTTTACAAAGCAAAATTGATTGGTTTGAAAAACCAACCAAAATTGAGTGGTTTGAAGATTTGCATATTATAAGTTCATTTTACAAAGCAAAATTGATATCAGTGGTTTGAAGGTTTGCATATTATACTTATAGTATAAGTACTTATAAGTGTTTAAGATGTACTATCCTAGTTTCCTTTTCCATCCTTCAGTGCCACTCATCCCAAATCCCAACAAAAGTATATCTTCAGGAAAAGGTATATAGAGAAGGGTTTAGAAAACAAAACACCTACCCAGGTGATTCTGACATGCTTCCTCATCCCACATCAAAAACCAGCAGACTGATATGAACAGTAGAGAGATATGGTATGAACTCCATCTGGGAGCTTAGGTCATTTTGGCTTACTAGAATTGTAGATGTATGGGCATTGGTAGCTCACAGGATAAACTTTCTTTCAGGCATAGCAGGCCAGGAATGCTGGTGGAGTCTTAGAGGAAGCTGTGTTTAACCTGCTCATCGTGTCACACCGCTTGGCCTTCAGTAGGAATTCAATAAATATTTGCTCTATAAAAATTGAGGAAATGAGCAGCAGTTGCCAAGTAAAAAAGAGGGAGGGTGGAAGCAGTAGAGGTGAGATTTGGGTCATGTAAGAATCTGTTGTTGTGCTGGTGAGTTTCCCCTTCCAAACTGGCAATGGTTACCTGGGGTCAGCTAAGGTTCTGGTTCACCACTCCATGGCCTTGTTGCACATCTTCTAGATCCACTGCAGATAGGCCCTCTTGTTTGTGTGCTGTCATGAGTAGGAGTTAGGGCTACTAGCATGGAGTACAAAACCCTGGTTACTTGGCTCCTAAAGTCCTTGCAGGTACCTTCTTTTTAGGCACTTTTCATCTCCACATGTGCTTTAAGCTGAAAATGCTGGCAAATATTCATAAGAAATATTCATCCATCACTTACTTCCATACAGCTACCTCCTATCCTTGTACTAACTTGCAGGTTAGTGGTCAGTATTGAGATTGTCCATCAGTCCAAAATCTACTTAGTCTTTTTTAGAAATTTTATAAAGTGTCTAGCCTATGGGTAGGAGACTTTTCTGTCCCCCCTATCTCAGGATGTTTTTCTTTACTTTAATAGTTTCTATAATTTCAAAGAACTTTTGTTTAAGCTCTAATTTTTGTGTTTAAAACTGATTTTAGATTAAAATTTCTGCAGCTAAGGCCAGAAATGGCAGGCTTGTGGACTGTTGGGCAAATGTGGTCACACATAGTTTCTGTCCCGTGCATTAATTTTTTCCATTTGAATGAAAGTTTGAAATCATCTTTTAGAAGACATGACTGATGTTCACCAATATTGGACTCTTTTTCTCTTCTGATAACAAAGGTGATTGTCTCAGCCATTTGCAGTTTGAAAGGATCATGGGACTAGGTTTGAGCAATGAAATATGAGAAGTTAGTTATACCACTTCCTGGCTAGTCTCAAGTCTCTATTACCCAGCAGCAGAACTATAGGAGCCATTCATCTCAGATGCTAGAGTCACAAGGTGTTATGGCATAGTGTGCGCATTCCAAAGTGGCTTGCCATACCCAGCATGCAGCCTCAACTGGGACCAATGCCCCTCCAAAATGGCTCCTGCCCAGTGGTAGATGAAGAAAGAGATGAGCCTTGCCCACCAGTACACAATAGTAGCAGCTGGGTCTCATAGCCATCCACAGGAGGGCTGCACCCCACCTCTAGCATGCCCTCAGGAGCTGCAATTGAGCCTCTCAGCTAGCTGTGGAGGCCAGCCCTGCCCACTGGTGTACTCACAGCAGTCCAGATGAGGTATTATAGTCAGCCAGGCCAGGGGTCAGCACCTCCCACCAGCATAACTACAGCAATTGTGACCCAGCCAAAAAAAGGGAACATGCAGCACGCATAGAGAATATGGCACCTGGTTCTGATTACCAGTGGTGATTGAGTTTCTGGGCACCACAGGATGCCTTCCAAATAAGGCCACTTCAAGACTACGTGTAGCTGATCTATCTAATACATAAAACAGACAAATTACACAAAGGAATATGTTGCAAATGAAAGAAGATAAAATCCTCAGAAAAAGCAGGCACAAAGGAGCTAGGCAATCTACCGGATAAATGGTCATAAAGATGCTCAATGAACTCAGAAAAATAATGGATAAATATAGTGAGAACCCCAACAAAGAGATAGAAAATGAACTAATCAGAGCTGAAGATACAATAACTGAAATGAAAAATACACATACACTAGTGGGTATCAACAGATGGTTAGATGTGCAGAATGGATTAGTGATATGGAAAACAGGGTAGTGGAAAACATCCAAGTTTAACAACAATTTAAAATATTGAGATAGTTTAAGGGACCTCTGGGACACCATCAAGTGTATTAATATTTTTATTATAGAGATCCCAGAAGGACAAAAGAGAATGAGGAGGGAAATTTATCTGAAGGAATAATAGCTGAAAGCTTCCCCCAAGACATTAAAGTCCAAGATTCATAGAGTCCCAAACAAGACAAACCCGAAGAACTCCTCTCCAAGAAATAATTAAAATGGCAAAAGTTAAAGAAAATCTTAAAAGCATCAAAAGAAAATCAATTACATATAAGGGAAATCTCATAAGACTATCAGCTGACTTGTCAGCAGAAACTTTGAGTATATTATGCCACTCCTTACTGGCCTGCAAAGTGCTGAAACACACACACACACACACACACACACACACACACACACACACACACACCCTACAATAAAAAATATCTACCTAGCAAGATTATCACTCAGAATTGGAGAGAAAGAATTTCCCAGATAAAAAGTTTAAGAAGTTTTGAACTGCTTCACCAGCCTTATAAGCAATGTTTAAAAAAAAAAAAAAAAACTCTAAATGGGGGGACGCCTGCAGTTAAGCATCTGCCTTCGACTCAGGGCATGATCCTGAAGTCTCAGGATCAAGTCTCACATCGGGTTCCCTGCATGGAGCTTGCTTCTCCCTCTGCCTAGGTTTCTGCCTCTCTCTCTCTGTCTCTGATGAATGAATAAATAAAATCTTTAAAAAAAAACTCTAAATGGAAAAGACCATAATAGGAGAAAATTAGGAAAGAAAAAATCCCACTGGTAAAAGCAAACATATAATAAAACAACCATTATAGAGCTATCATAAATATTAAAAGACAAAAGTAGTAAAGTCAACTGTATACATAATAAGAGATATACAGGCAATATGTAAAATATGACAACATAAAATATGGGGTGCAGAGTAAAAATGTCCTTTTAGAATTATCAAAATTAAGTGACAGTCATCTTAAAATAGATTGTTATATACATAGAGCATATATATAATATATAGAGTATTATATATGAATCTTATGATAACCTTAGACAAAAAAACCTGTAATAGAGCCACCGGAAAAAAAAAAAAAAAATCAAGATCAAGGAATCCAAGAACACTAAAAAAAAAAAAAAAAAAAAAAAAATCAACCCAAAAGAGAAGGAACAAAAAAACAATGATAATGGCAATAAATACATACCTATTAATAATTACCTTAAATGTACATGGATTAAATGCTCCAATCAAAAGATATAGGGTAACTGAATGGGGGAAAAAAAAGTCTATATGCTACCTGCAATAGACTTACTTCAGACCTAAAGACACATTCAGAACCAAAGTCAAGAAGTAGAGAAAGGATATTATTCCATGCAAATGAAAACAAAAAGAAATCTGAGTTAGCAATACTTGTATTAGATAGACTTTAAAACAAAGACTGACAAAGACACTACATAATGATAAAGAGAACAAGAAGATATAATAATTGTAAGGATCTATACACCCAAAAAGGGAACTCCTAAATATATAAAGCAAAAATTGACAAAGAGAAATTGTCAGTACGATGTCAGAGTTTTCTTACTATCATCAATGGATAGAGCATACAGACATAATAAAGAAACAGGGACCTTCAAGAACACATTAACATATATACAGAACATTCTATCCCAAAACAGCAGAATACACGATCTTTTTAAATGCACATGAAATGGGGCACCTGGGTGGTTCAGTCATTTAAGCACCTACCTTTGGCTAAGGTCGTGATCAGAGGGTCCTGAGATTGAACCCCACATGGGATTCTCTGCTCAGCAGGAAGCCAGTTTCTCCCTCTCCATTTGTTCATTCTCTGTCAAATAAGATCTTTTAAAAAATGCATATAGAACATTCTCCATGATAGATCACATGTTAGGACACAAAATGAATTTAAGATTGAAATCATATCAAGTATCTTTAATGACCACAATGGTATCAGACTAAAATTACAAAACAAATTTTAAAAACTGGAAAAAACACAAACACACAGAGGCTAAACAACATGCCACTAAACTTCCAATGGTTAGATGAAGAAATTAAGAAGGAAATAGAGAATACCTGAGACAAAAATGGAAGCAAAACATTCCAAAATTTATGGGATGCAACAGAAGGAGTTTCTAAGAGGGAGGCTGTAAAATACAAGCCTACATTGAGAAACAAAATTTATCAAATAATCTAGGCTTACAGCTAAAGGAACTGGAAAGAGAAGAACAAGCACAGCCCAAAGTGAGTAGAAAAAATAAATATCAGAGTAGGAATAAATAAAAGAGACTAAACACACAATAGAAAAGATCAATGAGGGATACCTGGGTGGCTCAGTGGTTGAGTGTTTGCCTTTGGCTCAGGGCATCATCCCGGAGTCCCCTGATGTAGTACCATATCGGGCTCCCCAGAGGGAGCCTGCTTCTCCTTCTGCCGTGTCTCTTGCCTCTCTCTGTGTATCTGTCATGAAAGAATAAATAAAAATATTTTTTTAAAAATAGAGCAATGAAACTAAGAGCTGGTTCTTTGAAAATATAAACAGAATCAATAAACCTTTAACCAGATTCTTGAAGAAAAAAGAACCCAAAATCAGAAATGAGAGGAGTTACAATGAATTTTAAGAGATTTCTACAAAAAATTATAAGCCAACAAATTAGACAACCAAGAAGAAATGAAATAAATAAAAAATAAATAAATTTCTAGAAACATACAATCATCTAAGACTTAATCCGGAGAAAATATAAAATCTGAAGAGATAGATTACTAGTAATAAAATCAGTAATCGAAAAGCTCCCAATATCCATAAATCAAAATGATCCAACACAATAACAAAATGAAGCATAAAAATTTTATTATCTCAATTGATATGGGAAAATCAATTGACAAAATTCAATATCCATTTTTTATAAAAACAGTCAATAAAGTGAGTATAAGTGGGAACACATTTTAACATAATAAAGGCCATACATAATAATCCCATAGCCAACATACTTAATGGTGAAAAACTTAGGGGAAAAAAAGCTTTCTCTAAGATCAAGAACAAGACAAGGATGCCCACTCTTACCTCTTTTATTGAACATTGTTCTAAAAGCCCTGGCCCAGCAATAAGACAAGGAATAAAAGATATCTAAATGGTTAAGAAAAAAGTAAAATGGTCACTATTTGAAGAGGACTTAATATATATATAGGAAAATTTATGGACCTTACCTAAAAATTAGAATAAATTCAGTAAAGTTGCAGAATACAAAATTAATATGCAGAAATCTGTTATATTTCCATACACTAATAATGAACTATCAGAAAGAACATAAGAAAACTACCCCATTTCTGCATCAAAAGAATAAAATACCTAGAAATAAATTTAACCAAGAAATTGAAAGGCCTATACTATGAAAACTGTAAGACATTGATGAAAGAAATTAAGGATTAATACCAAAAGAGAGAGAGAGAGAGAGAGAGAGAGAGAGAGAGATACCATGCTCATGAATTGGATTATTATTAAAATGTCCATACTACACAAAGCAATCTACAGAGTCAACACAATCTGTACCAAAATACTAGTATTTTTCACAGAACTAGAATAATCCTAAGACTTGTACGGAGCTACAAAAGACCCAAATAGCCAAAACAATCTTTAGAAAGAATGAAGCTGGAGGTATCATGCTCCCTTATTTCAAACAAAGCGACACTAATCAAAACTGGCACAAAAAACAAACATATCAGTGGAACAGAATATAGAGCCCAGAAATAAATGAACACTTACATGATTATACTATAACAAAGGAGACAAGAAAATACAATGAGAAAAAGGAAATCTTTTCAATAAATAGTGTTGGAAACTGGACCACTTTATTACATCATATACAAAAATAAATAAAATGGATTAAAGATCTAAATGTAATACCTGATACCATAAAACTCTATACCATGAAACTCCAAACCATAAAACAAAAGAAAACAGGCAATAAATCCTTGGACATCAGACTTAGCAATAATTTTTTGGATCGGTCTCCTTAGGCAAGGGAAACAAAAGCAAAGATAAACTATTGGGACCACACTAAAATTAAAAGCTTCTGCACAACAGAGGAAATCAACACAACAAAAAAAGCAACCTACTGAATGGGAGAAGCTGTTTGCAAAGTATATACCCAATGAGGGGTTAATATCCAAAATATACGAAGAACTCCTAACAACTCAACACCAAGACATCAAAATTTGATTTAAAATGTGGGTGGAGGACCTGGGTAGATATTTCTCCAAAGATGACATACAGATGACCAATGGACTCATAAAATGATGCTTAATGTCACTAATCATAATGATCATGGAAATACAAACTGAAACCACAGTGAGATATCTGATACCTCTCAGAATGGCTAGTATCAAAAAGACTAGAAATAACAAGTGCTGTTGAGGATGTGGAGAAAAAGGAACCTTTATGCGCTGTTAGTGAGAATGTATATTTGTGCAGCCACTATGAAAAGTAGTAGGGAGGTCCCTCAAAAATTAGAAGTATAATACCATGCAGTACAGCAATTCCACTTCTAGGTATTTATCTGAAGAAAACAAAAATAGTAATCTGAAAAGATGTATGCACCCCTATGTTCATTGTAACATTATTTACAATAGACATTTGCACTGCCTTCCTTATCTTGACTATCAATAGGTAAATGGGTAAGACAGACCTATTGCAAACACAGAGTGGAATAGTACTCTTAAAAAATAATATCTCAAGGTGCCTGGGCTGTTCAGTTGGTTAAGCCTTTAACTGATTTTGACTCAGGTCATGATCTCAGATGATCTCAGAGCCATGGAATTGAGCCCCGTGTCAAGATCTGTGCTCACCATGGAGTCTCCTTGAGATTCTCTCTCTCCCTCTGCTCTTCTTCCTGCTCATGCATACTCTTTAAATAGAATCTTTTAAAAAATACTGAAATCTTGCCATTTGTGACATGAGGGTATTATGCTAATTAAAATAAGTCCAAAAGGTAAATACCATATGATTTTACTTAAATGTGGAATCAAAAACCAAAACAGAACAGACTCAAATACAGAAAACAAACTGGCACTTGTCAGGGCAAGGGTGGTGTGGGGATGAGCAAAATAGGTGAAGGGAATTACACAGTACAAACCTCTAGTTACATAATAAGTAAGTCACAGAGATGTAATATACAGGATAGAAAATACAGTAAGTAATATTGTGGTAATTATGTATGGTGATAGATGTAACTAGATGTACATTATGAATTGATCCCCACAATAAGGGTCAAATTACTATATGTACACCTGAAACTTAGAATATACTTTTTCAATTTTTAAAAAGATGATGAGGCATAATCACCCTGGATTCCTGAGTGATTATTA
The DNA here is from genome assembly GCF_048164855.1 of Canis lupus baileyi. Classification (NCBI taxonomy): domain Eukaryota; kingdom Metazoa; phylum Chordata; class Mammalia; order Carnivora; family Canidae; genus Canis; species Canis lupus. The sequence goes on along the minus strand of NC_132839.1, from coordinate 49,249,549 downwards.
ATCCACGTGAGGCATAAACTGTTTCCACACCAAGAATTTGAAATCTTTTTGAATACAACATAACCGTCTATTCTGATTACTTTGTATCCTGGTTTTCAGCCCCTGTATATCATTATTTTCCCATACTCTTAATTATCCAAGAACAAGTTTAATGGCTCCATATTTTATTACAAATTTATGTACCATAAATTTATTGAACAAATCCTCTATTGAACATTTAGTTGGAAGCATTTTTGGAAACTATAAATATTGTAATGAGCTTCATTGTGTTTGACATTGGTTCTTTATCAAATTCCACTAGTGCTACTTCTCTGATTAGATAGAAAGCATCGTATTGAATCCTGTTACTTGCAGCAGTAACAGGTTTGAAAAATTTAAAGTCTTTATATGAAGATGACATTTGCATAGAAAATCCTTAAAAAAAATCTATAAACTAGAACGCGTTTACCAAGACCGGACCATATAAAATAAGCAAAAATCAATTGTATTTTATACACTAGTGTGCAAACAATTGAAACATGGAACTAAATAAAAACCATTTACAATAGCATCACAAGACAAAACTCTTAGTATTTAGCTTGTAAAAAAGAGACATTCAAGGCCTCTATATTAAAAATTATGAAACACTGATGAGAGAATTTTTAGAAGAAATATACCATTTTCATCTAATGGAGCTAGAAGGATACCTATATGGAAAACAATGAATCTTGGCTCTTTATCTCCTATCATACACAAACACTAATTCAAGATGGATTATAATCCTATTATAAAAGGTCTTTTTAAAAACATACTATCTTTGCAACCTGATGGTGGGCAAAGATTTTAGACAGGACAGAGCAATGATCGTAAATGAAAAAAATTTCATAGGTCAGACTTCATCAAAATTAGAAACTTTTGATCCTAAAGATATCAAGAAAATTACGGACAAGCCATAGATAGGAAAACAATATCTGTAAAACAAATAGTTCATGAATCAACAATAAAAACTCAACAAAGTCAAAACACCAAATAAAGATATGGATACATTACAAAGGAAGATGTATGTATAGCCAAAAGCACATTTAAAAAAAAAGTGATTTTATATATATATATATCATTAGGTATCAGGAAAATGCAAATTAAAGCCACAATGAAATACTATTATACATGCACTAGAGTGTCTACATTTCAAAAGAAACTGGCAACACCAAATGTGGGTAAAGATGTAGAGCAACTGGAACCTGCATACATTGTTGATAAGAATGTAAAATAGTACAACTGCTCTGGAAGAAATTGTCTCCTAGAATATACTTGTTCTATGACCCAGCAACTCCATACAAGAAAAAATATCTATAAAGTTGTCTTAGAATGTTATTTTTGTTTATAATAGACAAAACCCACAAATAGACCAGGTGTCCATCAACAGAGGAATAAGCAAACTTTAGTATATTCATATAATAGAATATTGCTTTCCAATAGAAAAGAATGAACTATTGATAAATTCACAGCATGGCTAAATGGGAAAATATTTTTCTGCACAAAAAAATAACCTTAAAAAGGATATATGGATAGGATGTCATTTTTCTGAAGTTTTTAAAAAAATTTTAAAATATTTATTTATTCATTCATGAGAGACAGACACAGAGAGAGAGGCAGAGACATAGGCAGAGGGAGAAGCAGACTCCTCACAGGGAGCCAGATGGAGAACTTGATCCTGGATCACGCCCTGAGTGAAAGGCAGATGCTCAACCACTAAGCCACCCAGGTGTCCCTATCTGAAGTATTAGAATAGGGAAAACTAATACACAGTCAAAATGAATAAGGAATACTAATACATGGTCAAAACAGAAGCAGTAGTTGCTGCTGGGGAAGTAAATGCAAGCAAAGGTTTATTGGGAATGGACATGAGGAAGTTTTCTGGGATAATGGTATTCTTCTATATATTTGTGAGGATTTGGGTTATACAGTTGTATACAACTGCCAAAAAAAAAAAAAATCAAATGATCTTTACCCAGTCTCAAATAAGTGGGTAAAGGAGAAACCTATCTCAACATAGTAGACTTACTGACAAACCCACAGTTAACATCATACTAAGAGTGAAGAGCAGAAAGCTTCTTCTCTAAGATAAGGAATAGACCAAAGAATACTTTTATTCAATATAGTATTTAGAAGTCCTATCCAGAGCAATTAGGCAAGAAAAAAAGACATCCAAGTAAAACTTGTCACCATTTGTAGATGATCTATAGAGAAAGTCATAAAGATTACACACACATCCCTACCCCTAAAATCCTGCTAGAAATAAATGAGGGGCACCTGGGTGGCTCAGTCAGTTAAGCATCTGCCTTCACCTCAGGTCATGATCTTATGACCTGGGATCAAACTCCACATTGGGCTCCCTCCTCAATGGGAGCCTGCTTCTACCTCTGCTTGCTGCTCCCCATGCTTGTGCTCTCTCTCAAATAGATAAAATCTTAAAAAAAAAAAAAAAAAAAAAAAAAAAAAAAAAAAAAAAGAAAGAAAGAAAGAAAGAAAGAAAGAAAGAAAGATAGAAAGAAAGAAATGAATTAGGTTCTAGGATACACACAAAAATCAATATACAGAAAAACAGTTATTGGTGTCTAGAAATGTAATCAGGAGAACGAAGTTAACCTCATTTCCAATCTCATTTGCATAAGAATATGTAGAATTGAACTTAACCAAAATGGTAAAAGACTTCTACACTGAAAACTACAAAACACCACCTCACACCAGTGAGAATGGGGAAAATTAACAAGGCAGGAAACCACAAATGTTGGAGAGGATGCGGAGAAAAGGGAACGCTCTTACACTGTGGGTGGGAATGTGAACTGGTGCAGCCACTCTGGAAAACTGTGTGGAGGTTCCTCAAAGAGTTAAAAATAGACCTGCCCTACGACCCAGCAATTGCACTGTTGGGGATTTACCCCAAAGATACAGATGCAATGAAACGCCGGGACATCTGCACCCCGATGTTTATAGCAGCAATGTCCACAATAGCCAAACTGTGGAAGGAGCCTCGGTGTCCAACGAAAGATGAGTGGATAAAGAAGATGTGGTTTATGTATACAATGGAATATTACTCAGCCATTAGAAATGACAAATACCCACCATTTGCTTCAACGTGGATGGAACTGGAGGGTATTATGCTGAGTGAAGTAAGTCAATCGGAGAAGGACAAACATTATATGGTCTCATTCATTTGGGGAATATAAATAATAGTGAAAGGGAATAGAAGGGAAGGGAGAAGAAATGTGTGGGAAATATCAGAAAGGGAGACAGAACGTAAAGACTGCTAACTCTGGGAAACGAACTAGGGGTGGTAGAAGGGGAGGAGGGCGGGGGGTGGGAGTGAATGGGTGACGGGCACTGGGGGTTATTCTGTATGTTAGTAAATTGAACACCAATAAAAAATAAATTAAAAAACAAAAAAAACAAAAAAAGAAAACTATAAAACATCAATAAAGAAACTGAAAATGACACAAATGGAAAGCTATGCCATGCTTATGGACTGGAAGACTTATTAAAATGTCCATACTATCCAAAACAATCTACAGTTCAATATAATCTTTTAAGATTTTACTTATTTATTTATGAGAGAAAGAGAGAGAGAGACAGGCAGAGAAACAGGCAGAGGGAAAAGCAGGCTCCATGCAGGAGCCCAACTCAATCTGGTGTCTCCAGGATCCTGCCCTGGGCAGAAGGTGGCACTAAACTGCTGAGCCACCTGGGCTGCCCTCAACGTAATTTTTATCAAAATTCCTATGGCATTTTTTTTTTTTTTTTACAGAATTAGAACAAGTAGTCCTAAATTTTGTATGAAACAAAAAGCCCTAATAGCCAAAGTAATCTTAAGGAAAACAAAGCTGAAGTCACCACACTCTGACTTCAAACTGATTTACAAAGCAGGTGAGAATATACAATGAAGAAAGGACAGTCTCTTCAGTAAGTGGTGTTGATAAAACTGAACATCCACATGCAAAATTAAACTTGTGACTATACTTATGTAAACAATCATACTTACATAACATTCACAGCTAACACCCCATACTCAAAAGTTAAGTCAAAATAGATTAAAGACCTGAACGTGAAGGGGAATAGGTAAGATGGAAAAAAAGTAGAGCAACCCTAAACTTGTCTCCTCACTTGAACACAGCTAAAGAAAAAAATGCTCATCTTGAACATAGCTAGAGAATGATCAGATCATTCTGAACACCCACAAGAAGACCTAAATGTGAAACCTGAAACCATAAAACTCCTAGAAGAGAATATAGGCAATAAGCTTGACATTGGTCTTGGTGATGTGTTTCTGAATCTGACATCAAAAATAAGGGCAGCAGAAGCAAAACAATAGAAGTGGGGCTACATTGAACTAAAAAGCTTCTGCACAGCAAAGAAAACCATCCACAAAATGAAGAGCCAACCTACTCAAGAAAATTTTCTAAATCATGTATCTGATAAAAAGGTAGAATATCCAAAATATATAAGGAACCTCTATAATTCAATAGTAAAAACATTTTGATTAAAAAACAAGAAGATCTTAATAGACATTTTCCAAAGAGGACATATCAATAGCCAAAAAGTACATGACAAGCTGCTCAACATCACGGATCATCAGGGAAATGTAAATCAAAACCACAATGAGGTATCACTTCACACCTGTTAGGATGGCTATTATCAAGAAAGGAAAAAAAAAGTGTTGAGGAGGATGTGAAGAAAGGAAACTTTTGTGTGGTTAGTGCACTGTGTAGCCACTATGAAAAACAGGATGTTCCTCAAAAAATTAAAAATATGACCCAGTAATCCTATCTTTGGGTATTTATCCAAAGAAGCTGAGAACACTAACTCTAGATATATCTACTTCCATGTACAATGCAGTATTTAAGAGGTCTAAAATATAGAAACAAACCAAGGGTCCATCTATGGATGAACAGATCATAAAAATGTAATATATACAATGGAATATTGTTCAGCTATAAAAAATATCCTACCATTTGCAACAAGGAAGATGGGTATTATGCCATGTGAAAGGAGTCAGAAAGAAAGACAAATACCAAATGATCTTGCCCTAGGTAGAGACAACATACTGGTGGTTGCCAGAGGAGAGGGGTAAAGGGATAGGCAAAATAGGTCAAAAGGTACAAACCTCTAGTTGTAAGTCATGTGGATATATGTACAACATGATGACTGTAGTTAATACAACTATATTGAATATTCGAAAGTTGCTAAGACTAAATTGTAGTTATAACAAAATTTTTGTAACTATGTGGTTATGGGTATTAACTAGACTTATCGTGGTGATTATTTCACAGTATATGTAAATGTCAAATCATTATGCTGTACACCTGAAACTCATGTAACATGTCAATTATACCTCAAGAGAAACAAAGTCAAATATTACAGTAAGATGTGGTGTACACACACACACACACACACACACACACACACACAAGAATATTTTTCAAGCAGAATGAAACCTTGCTTTTGCAATGACATGGAGGGAACTAGAGTATAATGCTAAGTGAAATAAGTCAGAGAAAGACATACCATACGATTTCACTCATATGTGGAATTTAAATGAGCAAAGGACAAAGAGAAAAGTCAAGAAACATACTCTTTAACTATTGAGAACAAACTGAGTTACCAGAGGCAAGGAGGGGTAGAGCCGTGGGTGAAATAGGTAATGGGAATGAAGGAATGCACTTCTCATGGTGAGCACAGAATGGTGTATGAAATTGTTGAATCACTATACGGTCCTCTTGAAACTAACAACACTTGTATGTTAACCATACTGTAATTAAAATTTTAAGACAGGTTACAGTAAAATAGAGCATTTCATGTAAATTTTTGCCAAATAAAAACGTAAGAAATGTAAGCAGGTATTTAGAACCCTAGGTAGTGGGATATACGCACTGAAGTGACTCAGGGTAGAATGTACAGATGCCTGAATCCCCCCCAAAAAGATGGATCAATGGAAGAGAGATGAATATATAGATTAAGTATAGAAAAAAATTGTATAGAAACTAGATGGTGGGGGTTTATTGTGCAATTTTTTTTGTATGTTTGACTTTTTTCTTAACATGTTAGAAGCAAAGTTTATTGCTCTTAGATATAAAATGGTTGGTCCAGAAGTTGGCAGTGCAGAGCTTGTATTGGCAGCTCCATGATGATTAGGAATCCAGGCTCTTTCCATTTTGTTATTCTGCTTTCCTTAGCATGCCACCTCCTGGCACATGATGGCTGCTAGGTCACTAAACATCTAATCTGTATTCCGGCCAGCAGGACACTCATAGCATTCTAGAAAGTCTTTCTGGTCCCTTGTACATCAACAATTTTTTTTATTTATTGAATATTCAACCCTGCATTTTTCTCTTTTCTCAAAAAGTATCCTTTTCTTGACCCAACTTCTTTTATGAAGCTGCCAGCCCATTCCCTCGCTCTCCTTTCCACAAAACTCCTCAACCAACAAAGATGCTTGTTTGTCTCAGATTCCACAATTCTCATCTTAGGCCTGTAGCACTCCTTCCTTCTTCATATAGTTTCCAGGATATCACATTCCTGGTTTCAGTACTATCTCCTTAAAACTTGCCCCTCTTCCTCCAATGTCTTGATGTCAGGCTGCCCCAGGACCCAGTCTTCAGACATCCGCTCTTCTCCACCCCATTTGGTTTCCAAGGATTTAAATACCATCTATTTGCTTAGGACCCTCCAACTTGCCTAGCTGCTCTCCCAAATTCCAGGCTTGTATATCCAACTCCTATCCCACCATCACTTGCATGTCTGATATATAGTTCACCCACAACATTTCCAAAACCAAATTCCTGATCCTCCCCAACAAATCTAAATTTTACCTCAGTTTTCCACATCTTAGTGATGTTGGCTCCATATTCCAGGTGCTTGGGCCAAAAATGAAGGGAAAAAAAAAAAAAGCAGTCACCTTCTTTTTTTTCATGCCCAGTCCCTAAAACCATGTTGATTCTACCCTTAGGACATGCCCCAAATCTGATCACTTTCTACAGCTTCCTTGCTGCCATGCTGGCTCAGATTACTGCAATAGCTTTCTAAGAGGGGGTGGGGGAGTGCCAAAGAGAAGCAGGGAACAACAGTCTATTTGTAACATAGCAGTCAAAGGAATCCCTTTAAAGTGTTAATCAGATGATATCCCTCCTCAGCCCCAAACCTGGCATGGCTCCCCATCTCCCCCAAGGTAAAAGCTGAAGACATTCAGTAGCCTATAGGGCTTTCTGTTGTCCGGCACCCTTCATTGCCTCTGTATCTCACTCGCTCCTTGTGTATAGACTGTAGTCATGCTGGCCGTCTGAGGGTCCCTGAAACATGGGAGGCACACTCTAGCCTTGAAGTCTTTAGCTGGCTATTCCTTCTGCCTGGAACACTCTCCTTTCCAGATTTCTCTCTGCATAATTCTCTCTCCTCTTTTAAGTCTTTGCTCAGATGGACCTCAAGCACCTGGAACAGTGTTGGTACTGAGACCAATACATACTCTAAATAAATAAAGCACACAGAACTGAAGAGTCAAACTTCCACAGATCCCATAACTAGCTAATTTTACACTTTCTTCTAACCTGATACATATCCTTCCTCCAACAAAAGTAGGTCTTTTTTGGACCAACATGACACTACTCAATAAAGAGTTTTGTATTTCCTTTACCAGCCTTAAAGTATAATCATATCCAGTAGATGAAGAGAGGTAGACTTATTTGAAAAGGAACACTACAAGTCCGTTCCTGCATCAGAGGTTTGTGATCAAGGAGGCTCTACATTTAGGAATACCAGAACAGAAAAGGGGATTGCTCAAATAACCTATTAATCATTCCTAGGATCATCTATTTAGAAGGAAAACAGAATTAAGCAAAAACAGCAGTAAGAAGTCATCTTTCCTAATCCTACTCAGTTTCTAAGAAATTAAGTTCAGATCTTAATATTCTACTTTTCCCCATCTCTCCAGACCTTGTGAGCTTATTCCTCCTCTTAAGGATTTGCCTAAGGCCAAGGTAACAATCACAACCATCTGCACAAAAAGGATAACAAGAGTCTGGCACTTGTCACAAACAGCTAAAATCCAAGGCACACTAATGTGTAGCCTCCCCAGATCTGCCAGCCACCCCCATTTCTGTACTATCATTGCATGGTCAATGGTCAGGCATCTAGCCCTGGAGAACAACCATGAGTGAAAACTCAGAAGTGGTTTTCTAATGGGGAGTTTCCTGTAGTTTAGGCAACTGTATTGTGTGGAGCCAATTTCACAATTTCTGTTTAACTTGAAGGAGGTGTGAGAAGCCCCAAACGTGGCTACCAGCACAAATGCATTGGTCAGCTTGTGCATGAGATACAATTGCTTTTCTACATGCAATCACTAACAGCTGAGGGAGAGGTAATGAAGTCAGCTGGGGTCTAGATTTAGACAAAAGCACAAGTCTAATGTTGGCCATTGACTATACCATTTATTGTGTCACAATGGGCAGAGAACAACAAAGTTGTTAGGATAACAAATAGAATACGAAGGTCAGGAAGGTCTGGTGAAGACATATCCACTTATTATTATTGCTCATGTTGTTGGTAATTCATTAATTGAATTATTTTTACTGAGTCATCTTCCCAGTATCACTTTAAGCTGAGTATCAGGCCATTTTTCCCAGGTACTAGGGCAAGATGAGGGTGGAGATGTGAGTGTGAGAGAGCCTTTGTGTCATACCACATAGACCAATCAACTTAAACATAGGGCAGCCCTCTTCCTAGCTCCTTTAGCTCAAAAAGAGTAACTCTTTCTTAGCACACCATTCCCTGCTGTTAATATCAGTTCTCCTAGAACATTATAATGACAGAAATCCAAAGGATTTCATGAAAATCTCTTTGAGCTACTTCACACCCCATGGAGTCTTCCTGTGGGTGAAGCACTGCTTCCTATCACAGATATTACAGCAGTTTAGCAAAATTCTGCAAGTCAAATTCATTCCAAAAGGTACCGCATTGCTGATTCATCTTATCTTGTTCCTACCCAAAATGATATTTGCCCATGAAAAGCACTGAAGATATCTTTATGTTGAGGGTAGCAACTATTTTTCTCTTTACCAGTTCTTAACAGCAAGTAATAGAATTTGCCTTTCCTGAGAATGAGAAGGGGTTGGGGTTGAAGGATCCAGGAAACAATGGAGAGTAAAAGCAAGAAACAATATAAGAAACTGACAACTGTGCTTCTTAGAATCCACTGGTAAACAACTAGAAACTCAGCTTTCTTCACTGTTCCTTGAGCTGCTGTGGTGCCAGGGCATGTCAATTTGATTCATGGGGAACACCATGGAGCCCATGTACATGTACAATGGCAGAGGTTCTCTAGTCCAAATGACAAGTGCTCCCAATACCTCACAGCATCACGATTGTTCAAGGGACACACGACTGGACACAAGGCCCACTCAGAACAGTTATCATGACTGGAATGAGCAAATGTAACCAAAAACAAGCTCAAGGAGAGGTAGAAACCCTTTCAGAGAGACAGTTGGTAAAGACTCCCACTCAAGATATGGATGCTGAGCAGTTTTGAATGGGAAGAGGGAATTCTCTACAACTGACACTGGCCAGGCCAGAACAGCTGGTGTGGGTGTGAAGTGGATGGTATAAGACGAAGACCACCAAAGGTGATCCAAACTGGCAGGTAATTTTTCCTCTCTAATCTTTTTCTTTATATATTTTCTTCTAAAAGTGCCTCACATCTTATTAAGGCCTCCTATAATCTGTCCACTTTAACGACTCAGCATAAACTCTGCTCTGTAATAGGAGTGTCCTTTCTGTCCCATGTGGACAACATGCTTCAAGATTACCTATGCTGTACATCCATAATCCCCTCCTGCCTGTTCAAATCTTCTCTCCAAGGCCTAGTTGAAGAACCTTCTACCCTATGAAACTCCATCTCTCCTCTCTGAACTCATGGGGCACTTATAGTCTGAGTCACATAATTTCCCATTTGATTACACATTATTTGATACTCTCCTATAGAGCCACTTGTGCTTTGTTCCCCAACAAAACTGTACTCTTCTCAAAGATCAAAACTTTTGTTATTTGCCCCAACCATACCCGGCACAGGCATGAACACATGGTAGGAAAAAACAAAACAAAACAATGGAAGAGTACTTCAATTGTTCATAAATTAAAAGCCAACACATAGATTAAAATGGTTAACCAAACCACTTCCCCTCAACAAAGACTTCTAAATCACACAAAGATCTAAAGTTATGTTTTTAAGAAGTCAAGATAAATAGCAGGGGTATCCCATCATTTGGAAGCCAGTGAAGGATAAAAATTATTCCAGCAGTGGCCTCGAGTTGCAGAGACAATGTAGTTACAGGGAAAAGGGAGGGAGTGTGGGAAGTATGGCAAGATTTTATTCCAAATTGACCTTTATAAAGCATTCAGAGAATGCTGAGGGAAAGCTAAGGATGACAGCAGACAGCAAGCTAGATGCTGCCTTATAAAATGAAAGGATGACAAGGACAACAAGCACTAATTGTGAGGGAAGAAATCTATGAAAGGGCATAACGTGAAGGACAGGGAGATAAGAGCCCTGGGCACAAGGCCATGAGAACTATATTCCATCTTGACAGCTTTCTTAGACAAGATTTAGATAAAGTAGAAGATAGGTGGAGGTGAACAAAACTATCTGAATGATTGGAAAAATCACAAAGCATATAAGGAGTCTCGGAAAGTCTATTTATAAAATCTCTTATGATCTACCTTGATTCATTCTGAATCAAACCATGGTCCTCCTGGTTTTACAGCTATATGCTGTATTTTTAGGATACAATGTGCCTGGCACTTGACACACCACTGCTAAGCAGCACAACAGCTTAAAAATTTTGGCAGTATTACTCTTATTTTGCAGACAAGGATACAAAGTCTCAGAAAATTGAAGCTATTTGTTTATCCATCCAGTCAATGAATACTATTGTTGGATTACTTTGTGCTAGGAACAGGGTCTTAGTGGGGAGCAATATGGCAAGTACCTGCTCTCATGGAGCTTATATTCCAAAGCCCATGGTCCTTTAGCTACACAGTGCCCAGGATTGGGACCATGTCTGATTCTAAACCCCATACACATAAGCCTCTTTTATCTTCTCTACCCTAGCAAAGAAAACCTACAAATGTTTTTCTTTTCAGACCTGTCATAACATAACATGGTTATAAAAACTTTTTGTCTCAACATCACTTATTGAAAAGACTGTTTAAACTACCACAGGGAATATGAAGTATGTGGAACAACTGGAAGTCTTTCTTACATTTTAAACCACAAAAGCAATGCACAAAAGGCTTCTAGCAAAGTGGTAAATGGAGAAGACAGAGAAGCCCCCCCTTTCATGACAAATAGCATGGAAAAGGTTATCCAAATATTTTTGCAAGCTCAGTTTTATAACTAACAACAAAAACGAAGGGAAGACCTGAAATTCTAGAAATAAAAAGGCAACTCACAAGTAAGCAACCACAGAAAGGGAGATTTTATTACCTATGGCTCCCATGGGTACTGAGCCCAAATCTAAGTTCTAGGGGTTAAGATTTGGTCACCCACATGAGGCATCAAACCTTGAAGTTGAGGAGCTAGATCTAAGCCCCACATGAAGTCTGAAGCTTCAAAGATCTATACCATCTTCAAAATCAAGATAAAACTCTGCCCATGGGCTTGGGGGAAAAAAAACCAAGGAACTTTGTTCTCCTGGGGACAGGGATAAGGGGAAAAAAAAAAGTGAATAAACTCAAATACAAATACACGGCCCAAAATTATACCATCCACTGGAAAAAACCCCAGGCCAAGAAAGGAATACATGCCAGACCTGAACCAGAAGAACCTCCTACAACCCTTCCTAAAGCAAAGAAAAATCCCACTATAGGTTATCCATGGCTCGCTATAGATGAGACCATCTATAGTGGCAAGGAATTCACTATCAAAATTATAAATCCAATGAGAAAATGAAACAATGAGGATGTGTCTGCAAAAGATCAATGGAGAATTTGAGGTAGGATAATTTGAAAGGAATATAAAAGAAGCTAAAGAATTAAGGAGATGAAGCAATAGAAACTACAATGAAAAAAGTGGATCAGAATTTTTTAAATAATATTTTAAAGGAATGGAGTATGGCTTTTAGAAATTAAAAACTTAGTTATTAAAATTAAATATCCCAGTGGCTATTTGGTCAGTGGATTAGATAAATGTAGCTAATGAGAAAACAAACAAGAAGAAAGCACTAAATACTCTACTGTAAAGAGATGGAAATTATAAAAGAGCTGCCAAATAACATGAATGAGAGTGCAGCAGACATGGACTAAGGATAGAAGATCAAACACGCATTTGATGCCAAATCTAGAAGTAGTCATTGAAAAAAGATGGAAGAAAACCTCACCCCAGATCGTCTAGGTGGCAGAAGCTCCTATTTTCCCTTTGATCTACAACTAATGAGGCACCCATAATCAAAGGGAAAAAGTCCCTCTGCACAACGTATGAGGGCACCCTAGAGATCCATCCATCTGTGCACCCAAAAGTAGGTGGATTGGACTATGCAGGAAGTGATGCAATGAGGAAGGGGATGTAAGAAGTGTAGGAGTAAGGACACCTCCCCCAACTTGAGGACCCTTCTCCCAAGAGGCAGTGTGCACACCCAAAAGCCTAAATACCAAGTACAGACCTCTCTTGCTCTGCCATCATCATTTTGTTTTTGTTTTTTAATGCCTTCGCTCCCAACCTTAGGGGGATATTCAGCTCTAGTAAGAGAAACTAAAGGCTTTTGCTAAAGTGGCCACTTTTTGGAAAACAAAAAGGCGGCTCTTTACTACCAACTTGTTAAATGGTTAGTGCGAAAGTAAACAAAACCTTGTCTAAATAAGAAAAGTTTTTGCTACTTCAAATGCAGTATCAGAGGCAGGTCTCATTAAATACTGGGGGGGGGGGAGGGGAAATCACAGTAATATGGTATCATAATATGAAAATGATAATTTTCCAGCAGCTGAATTCCAGACCTGGAATATTGTGATATAACCAATAAAGAATGTAGAATAGCTATGATGAAGAAATTCTACAAGCTACAAGAAAACTCAGAAGGCAATATAATGATCTCAGGAATAAAATCAACAAACAGAAGTAGTTTACCAAAGAGACTGAAATTCTAAAAAAAAAAAAAAAAAAAAAAAAAAAAAAAAATTCGAGAGCCAAAGAATTCAAATGAGATTAATGTATTAGAATCCATTGGAAATACAGCAGATCATGTTAAAGAGAAAATTAGCAAGCTCATGGATACAAACACATAAATGATTCAAGTGGAAGGTGAGCAAGAACTAAGATTTTTAAAGCGATGCAATCCTAGAACAACTCCTGAATCCATTAGCAAAGCCAGCATAAGAATAATGAATATCTCAGAAAGATTAGAAAGGTAGAAAGGAGAAGAGAAAACATTATTTAAGAAATTAATAGCTGAGGGGATCCCTGGGTGACTCAGCGGTTTGGCGCCAGCCTTTGGCCCAGGGCGCGATCGTGGAGTCCTGGGATCGAGTTCCGCGTCGGGCTCCATTCATGGAGCCTGCTTCTCCCTCTGCCTGTGTCTCTGCCTCTCTCTCTCTCTCTCTCTCTCTCTCTCTCTCTCTCTCATGTCTATCATGAATAAATAAAATCTTAAAAAAAAAAAAAAAAAAGAAATTAGTAGCCAAGACCTTCCCCAGTCTGGAAAAGGAACTGTATAAAAGTCTATGAAGCTAGTAGAATAGTAGAATACCTTATTGTCTCAATGAAAAAAAGACCTTCTCTAGGACATATTATATTAAAAATGTTCAAGCCTATGATGAAGAATTTTTTTTTTTAAGATTTTAATTTATTTACTCATGAGAGACACAGAGAGAAGGCAGAGACATTGGCAGAGGGAGAAGCAGGCTCCATGCAGGGAGCCGGATGTGGGACTCTATTGGGGAACTCCGGGATCATGCCCTAAGCTGAAGGCAGATGCTCAACCGCTGAGCCACCCAGGCGTCCCTATGATACAGAATTTCAAAAGCAGCAGGGGTAAAGGAGACAGTAACCTACAAAAGGTACCTCTGATCAGTCTACCAACAGATTTCTCAGCAGAGGCTCTAAAGACCAGGAAGAGTGGAAGGACATTTTTAAAATATTGAAAGGCAAAAACTGCTAGCCAAGTATACTCAATTTAGCAAAGTTACCCTTCAGATATGAATGAGAAATAAAGGCACTCCCAGACAAAAGCTGAGGAAGTTCACCACCACTAGACTTGCCTTATAAGGAATTTTAAGAGGAGGTCTCCAAGCAGAACTGAAAAGGTGAAAGTACATGAAACTGATTAAAATGAAAAACAGTCAGAATACTATTTTTTACCTTTATTTTTAATTGAAAGATAGTTAGCATACTAGTTTCAGGTATACAATTATAGGGATTCTATAATTAGACACATTTTGAAATGTTTACCAAAGTGTGGTCACTAAATATTATTACATTACTGGTTATATCGTCTCTGCTATATTTTTTTTACCCCTGTGACTTATTTTATGGTCAGAAATTTGCACTTCTTAATGTACTTCATCTAGTTTGTCTATCCCCACCCCCCACAAACCTCCCCTCAGTCAATCACCATTTTGTTCTCTGTATTTAGAATTCTGGGTTTTTTTGTTCTGTAGATTCCACATGTAGGTGAAATCATAGTATTTGTCTTTCTCTTATTTAATGTAACATAATATCCTCTAGGTCCACCCATGTTTTCACAAATGGCAAGATTTTCATTTTTTTGTATGGCTGAGTAACATTCCATTGTGTATGTATATCTTTAGCCTTTCATTTATCAATGCACATTCAGGTTACTTCCATACCTTGACTATTATAAATGCTGCAACAAAAATAGGAGGGCATAGAGCTTTTAGAATTAGTGTTTTCTTTCTTTGGGTAAATACCCAGAAGTAGAATTTCTGAGTCCTATGGTATTTCTACTTTTAATTTTTGGAGGAAACTTCATAAGGTTCTGTAGTGACTGCACTAATTTATATTCCCACCAACAATGCATTAAGCCTCCCTTTTCTTCACATCCTCAACACCACTTGTTATTTGCCTTTTTGATAATAGCAATTCTGACTGGTGTGAGAGAATAGTTCGTTGTAGTTTTGATTTGCATTTCCCCGATGATTAGTGATATTGAGCATATTTTTATGTGTGTTGGCCTTCTGTAGGTCTTCTTTGGAAAAAATGTCTATTTAGGTTGTCCATTTTTCAAATTATTAAGTTTTTTGGCATTGACTTGTAGGAGTCCTTTATATAATTTGGATATTGACCATTTACTGGATATATCATTTCAAGTGTTTTCTCCCGTTAATTAGGTTGCCTTTTCGCTTTTACAGTTTCCCTTTGCAGTGCAAAAAAACTTGATTTTGTTGCAGTCCTAGTAGTTTCTTTTTGCTCTTGTTCCACTCACCTGAGGGGACACATCCATACGTATATTGCTAAGGGTGATGTTCAAGAGATTACAGCCTATATTTTCTTTTAGGAGTTTTGTGGTTTCAGGTCTCACATTTAGGTCTTTATACATAAAAATAAACTCAGAATGGATTATTGTAAGAAAGCAGTCCAGTTTCATTCTTTTATAGGAAGCCATCCAGTTTTCCCATCACCATTTGTTGAAGAGATAGGCAAGAATATCCATGGGGAAAAGACTTTTATTGGTGTTTGACCATGGACTTATTTCTATTCTGTTCTATTGAATGTGTGTCCATTTTTGTGCCAGTACTATACTGTTTTGATTACTACAGCTTTGTAGTCGATCTTAAAATTTGGGAATGTGATACCTCCAGGCTATTTTTATTTCTCCAGATTGCTTTGGCTATTTGAGGTCTTTTTGGTTCTATACAGATTTTGAGGTTATTTGTTCTAGTTCTGTGGAAAATACTGTTGGTATTTTGATAGGGATTGCATGAGTCCCTTGGGTAGTATAGACATTTTAACAATATTTGTTCAACTCATGAGCATGGTACATATTTCTATTTATATCATCTTCAATTTCTTTCAATGTCTTGTAGTTTTCAGAGTATTGGTGTTTTACCTCAGTTAAATTCATTCCTATGTGGTTTTTTTCTTGGTATAATTGTAAATATGTTTTGTCATAAGTGTACAGAAATACAACAGAATTCTGCATATGATTTTATATATTGCAACTTTACTGAACTCGTTCATTAGTACTAAGTTTTTTGGTGGAGTCTGAGTTTTCTAGGTACCATCATGTGACAGATTTTCTTCTTCCTTACAAATTTAAATGCCTTTTCTTAGCTGTTGTAGCTAAGATTCTCAGTACTGTGTCAAATGAAAGTGGGGAGAGTAGCATCCTTGTCTTGTTCATGATCTTGGAGAAAAAGTTTTCAGCTTTTTGTGATTAAGATGATATCTGTGGGTTTGTCATATAATGCCCTTTATTATGTTGAAGTATATTCCCTCTACATCTTTGTCAACATTTATTTGTGATAAAAACCTCAACAAATTCAAATGCTTTTTCTGCACCTATTGAAGTGACAGAATTTGAATCCTTCATTTTGTTAGTGTGGTTTATCATGTTGGTTGATTTATGAATATTGAACTATTTGTGGATCCCTGGAATAAATCCCACTTGATTGTGGTGTATGATACTTTTAGTGTATTGCTGAATTTGATTTGCTATTTTTTTTTCCAGAATTTTTGCGCCTATGTTCAGAGATACTGGTCTGTAATTTTCCTTTTTTGTAGTGTCTTTGGGTTTGGGATCAGGGCAATGCTGGCCTCATGGAATAAATTTTGAAGTATTCCTCTTTTGTGTTTTGGAATACTTTAAGAGGAATAGGTATTAATTTTTCTTTTAGATGTTTGCTAGAATTCACCTGTGAGGCCATCTAATTTTGGACTTGTTAGGTGGTTTGTGTTTTTTCTGATTCAATTTCATTACTAGTAATTGGGTAGTGTTCAAATTTTCTATTTTTCCCTGATTTGGTCTTGGAAGATTGTAATGTTTCCAGGAATTCATCCATTTCTTCTAGATTGCCTAATTTGTTGATGTGTAATTGTTCATAGTAGGATCTTACCCTTGGTATTTCTGTGGTGTTAACTTATCTTCTTTCATTTGATTTTTGAAGTCTTCTTTTTCTTGATGGATCTAAGTAAAGATTAATCAATTTATCTTTTTTAGATAACCAGCCCCTGGTTTCATTGATCTTTTCTATTTTTATATGTCTATTTTCATTTGCTTCTGATATTTTTCTTCTAACTTTGGGCTTTCTTGTTCTTTTTCTATTTCTTTTAGTGTTGTATAAGGCTGAGATTCTTCTTGTTTCCTGAGGTAAGCCTATATTGTTATAAACTTCCCTCTTAGGACTGCTTTTGCCATGTATAGATTTTGAACCATTATATTTCTATTTTCATTT
The DNA here is from genome assembly GCF_048164855.1 of Canis lupus baileyi. Taxonomy (NCBI): domain Eukaryota; kingdom Metazoa; phylum Chordata; class Mammalia; order Carnivora; family Canidae; genus Canis; species Canis lupus. The sequence continues at coordinate 49,232,125 of NC_132839.1, read as the reverse complement.
CTCTAAGTATTTTTGATTTCCTCTTTGACATCTTCATTGGCTTTTTAGCAGCATGTTATTTAGTCTCCACATGTTTGTTTTCTCTGGCTTTCTCCCCTGTAATTGATTTCTAGGTTCATACCATTGTAATCATAAAAGATGCTTGATATGATTTCAATCTTAAAACTTATTGAAACTGTTTTTGTCACCTAACATGTAATCTAGCCTGGAAAATTTTCCAACTGCACTTGAAAAGAATATATATATAATATTGTAATTTTTTCAGAATAGCATATTAAACTATTTACTACAATGGTTAAAAGAACATTAAAAATAACTAAAGCCACTTCCAGTTGGTAATAAAATTACAGCCTAAATCTGTGACATCAAATATATGAAAGGGGCATACTAGAAGGATGGAACCTCTTTAGAAATCTTGATAAGATAGCCTTTTCTGCTGACAGTAACTTGTCTATGAGATGTTTTACATAAACTTCATGGTAACTACAAAGCTCTTCTGGAAAAGAGACCTGAAATATTTAAAAAGGGGAGGTTAAACAAATTACCATGTAAAACCACCAGCTTACAAAGGTAGACAAAAGAAAAAAGAACCAGGAGGCAGAGATCAAGGCAGTAGTAAATTCTTACATATCAATAATCACCCTAAATGTAAATAGATTGAACTTGCCAATCAAAAGGCACAGAGTAACTAGATGGAAAAAAACAAAAACCCAAGACCCAACAATACCCCCTGACATTTTATCTCTAAGGACCTACATAGGCTCAGAATGAAAATATAAAAGCTATTCCAAGCAAATAGAAATGGAAAATAGGCAGGTATAGCAGTACTTGTGTCAGACAAAATAGATTTCAAGCCAAAAAAGGATAACAAGATAAAAAAGATTATACAGTGATAGAGGGCCATTACATCAAGATAAAGAAGGGAGATTCAAGATGGTAGAGTAGGAGGATCCTGGGCCCACCTTGTCCTATAGTTACACTGAGTTAACAGGTTCATTTAACCAACTAACTCTAAATATGACCTACAGACTGGCAGAACAGACCTTTCACAGTTAATGGTAGAGAGAAGGTCACATGAAAAGGGTAAGAGCAGAGACACAGTTGGGAACCAGACCCTTGGTGAGACCAAGCACAAATGAGGACACCAAAAGGCAAAGAAGTGGGAGGATCAGACCCTACATCAGGTACCCCTGGCACTGAGGACCCACACTAGGAAGATGAATCCCTAGAACATCTGACTTTGAAAGTCACTAAGGCTTAACTTTGGGAGCTTTGAAAATCAGTTGGGGTTTAACTCTGGTTACTTTCAAAAGTCAGTGGGCCTAACACAAAGGGCAATAGGAAACAGTCCCTGCCCTTAAAAAGCCAGCATTAGAAGTAACTCACAGTCCTAGACACAGCACAGAAGCAGCAGTTTGAAAAATATCTGCTGTTTAGGTAAAAGTACATTGACTACTCTTAGAATACGTGCTATAGAGACAGAGGTGTTTGAAAGATTTCTCTGGGAACAAGAGGGTTGACTAACACCATGACTCTTCTCCCCCAGTCTAGATAGCCAGATGCTTGCAGGAGCCGGTGCTAGCACTCTATCTACGTTGTTAGGACTGCATGCTTTGCTCAGTGTTCCTCTGTAGACTTGCCCCATCCAACCCACTTGCCTTGGCAGGTGCCTCTCCAAACTGGTCCCTGCCCCACTATACTCAATAGGACTAGTACCCTTCCAGGTGACTCCTGCCCTGGGGAGTTAAGGAGATAACTCTACACACCAGTGGATACCAGCAGCCCAGCCCCCTAGCTGGCTGCACAGAGGACAAACCCTGTTTGGTATGCTCACAACTATGACGGAGAGGCTACTTGCAGACCACTAGCCTGTCAATCCCACCCACCAATAAGCCTGCAGCAATCACAGACAAGCCTTTTAACAACAGAGGGACCAAATCCTGTGCAGTGTGCTCACATCAGGCAAAGTGCGTCTCTACAGCCAGTTGGGTTGAAGGTGAAAGTGGCTCTGCCACCACAGGAGTGTGCATGCAGCCCACACAGGGGACACCCCTGAAGTGCCTGGTTCTGGATTATACTACAAGGTAGTGCAGGATCTCTTCTACATGACACCTCTATTTTTAAAACTAGGTGATGTAGCTGACCTCCCTGATACATAGAAACAAAATGAGGAAACAAGAAAATGTCCCAAAGGAAAGAAGAGGGACAGCAGAAGAGCTAAAAAAAAAAAAAAAAAAAAAAAAACTGGAGGTAAGTAATATGCTGAAAGAAATAAAAGTAATTGTCATAAAGATGCTCACTGGACTTGAAAAATTAATGGATAAACTCAGATCTTCCACAAAGAGATATAAAATATGAGAAAGAGGGCAGCCCCGGTGCAGTGGTTCAGCACTGCATTTGGCCTAGGGCATGATCCTGGAGACCTGGGATCAAGTCCCACATCAGGCTCCCTTCATGGTGCCTGCTTCTCCCTCTGCCTATGTCTCTGCCTTTGTGTGTGTGTGTGTGTGTGTGTGTGTGTGTGTGTGTGTGCGCGCGCGCATGTGTGTGTGTCTCATGAATAAATAAAATCTTTAAAAATAAATATGAGAAAGAACCAGTCATATTAATTCAATAATTGAACAAAATACACTAGAGAGAATTAACAGCATGTTAGAAGATGTAGAAGAACAGATTAGTGATCTGGAAGACAGGGAATGGAAAGTAACCAAGTTGAATAGCAAAGAAAGAATAAAAATTGAGAATAGGTTAAGGGACTTCAAATATAACATTTGTGTTATAGGAATCCCAGAAAGAGGAAAGAAAAGTGAGTAGAAAATTTGAATAGCTAAAATCTTCCCCAATTTAAGGAAGGAAACATTCAGGTCCAGGAAGAACTGAGAACCACTAATAAGATGAACCCAAAGAGGTCTACACCAAGACACATAACGAAAATTAAGTAACAATCAAGAGAATGTTAAGAAAAGCAAGAGAAAAAGTTCAATATAAGGGAAACCCCATAAGGTAATCAGCTGATTTGTCAGCAGAAATTTTGCTGCTACAAGAGAATAGCAGAATTTATTCAAAGGGTTGAAAGACAAAAACAAAAACACAAATACCAAGCTTGTAGCCAGGAGTACTCTATCCAGCAAGGTTATCATTCAGAATAAAAAGAAATAAAAGTTTCCCATACAAAAATTGAAGGAGTTTATTGTTAAGCCAGACTTGCAATAAGCATTAAGAGGAATCCATTAAGTGGAAAGGAAATATCATAACTAAAAGAAGATTACTAAAGAAGAGCAAACATCTAGTAAAGGTAGTAGAGTGATCATTTATTCACTAATATGGAGGTCAAATAAGAGATCAATGTTACTTATAAAAATTAGTCAAATGATACACAAAATAAAAATATGTAAAATAGGACATCATATACATAAAATGTGAAGCTGAGAATAAAAATTTAGCGCTTTTAGAATGTGTTCTAACTTAAGCAACCATCAACTTAATGTAGACTTCTATACATATATTTTATATATGAACCCAATGTTAACCAAATTAAAAACTTATAATACACAAAAAATAGAAATCTAAGCATAGCCTTAACGAAATTGTAGACATAAGGGAAGGCAGCAAGAACAGAGAAGAACTATAGAATCAGAGAACAATGAACAAAACTCAATATACATCAATTACTTTAAATGTAAGTCACCTAAATGCTCTAATGAAAAGTTATAGAATACACTTGATGGGATGAGCACTGGGTGTTATACTATGTTGGCAAATTGAATTTAAATATTAAAAAAAGAAAAAAGGTATAGAATAACTAAAAGGTTTAAGAAAAGATACAAGATCCAAGGAAACTTCCATGAAGATGGTGGAATAAGAGGATCCGAAGCTCACCTTGCCCCACAGGTGCAGCTAGATAGCACCCACATCAGTGCAAATAACCCAGGAAATGACCCCAAATCTGGCAAATCAGACTCTCTACAGCTAGATATAGGAAGGAGGCTATATCAAAGAGTGTACCAAGCACAGAGGTGCAGTTAGGAACTAAACGGGCCTGCAGGACTCTTCTTGGGAGGGAGGAAAGTGAGTAGCCAGTATGGTGAAGGAGTGAAAACAGCCCTCACACCAAGCACCCCTGGCATAGGGAAACCACATGGGGAAGACAAATCCCCAAAACATTTGGCTTTGAAAACCAGAGGGGCTGAATTTCATGAGTTCTTACAGTCAGCAAGCTTAACATCTGGAACTTTAGAAACCAGCAGATGTGGCTCTGGGAGAGCCAGGAGGCAATAGGAAACTGAGTCCTTCCCCTTAAAGAGACAGCACAGAATCAGCCCCATTGAGATACAGCATAGAAGCAGCAGTTTGAAAAAGATGTGGAGAATATGGAAGGGAGGTAAGTTTACTAACCTCAGAAGTGCTAGAAGGGCAAGATTGTCAGGAGACTTCTCTAAGAACAAAAGAGCTGGCACGTACTATTTCCTCTGCTGCTCTTCAGCCTAGATACAGACACCTGTAGGAACCAGCATAGTGCCAACACACTCCACCAAGATTTCTAACACCACACCTCATCTTTATGTGCTTCTGTGGATCTTCCCCCTCCAACACAGTCCACCTCAGTTTTCCCAGAAGCTGCAGTTCCCCTCCTGCAGCTGACCAGCAAGGACCTTGCTGGTATCATGCACCCTACATGCATTCTTTAGTGAACCTGCCCTCTCTGATATACTGTTAGCCAAAGCCCATCCAAAGAAGTGCCACAAGACTGGGAGTGTATAAGCAGCACCAGCAGAGACCAGTGCTACTCCAAAGGGACCCCTGCCCCAGTGAGAAAGGAGGATACTCATATACACCAGTCAGACTGCAGCCACAGCAGTGGACTGGGGGGGTGGGGGGGGTAGGTTCAGGCAATGGGTCTAACTGCAGGCCCCACCCATCAATGAAAGCTTCTTAGGGACAACAGAGGGAAAGAATTCTATGATTCAGTGCTCTCATGCTTCTGGCAAATACCTGGTCTGACTCAACGTAAGCCCAAGGTGGTCCCACACTGGCCCACTAACAACACAGTGACCAACCTGTAATCACAAAAGGCAAAGAGTACCATTGCAGATGCCTGGACTGAAGGCAAAAAGTGGCTGAACCACAAGAGTTGGGGGTACACAACACACATGGGAGACTAACCTGAAGCACCAGATTCTGGTTAATAGGGGACATCGCACTGCAGGGCACTATAGGACGTCTTCTTCATAGGCCACTATTTTCAACAGCAGGAGACAGAGCTGCCTTTCTTGATATATAGAAACAGAGACTTAGACAAAAGGTGGTGATAGAGTAATAGGTCACAAATAAAAGAATAGGACAGCAAGTTGCATTTCTATACACCAACAATGGATAAGAAATCAAGGAATTGATCCCATTTAAATTGCACCAAAACCCATAAGATACCTAGGAATAAACCTAACCAAAGAGGTAAAGGATCTGCACTGTGAAAACCATAAAAAATTTAAGAAATTGAGGAAGACACAAAGAAATGGAAAAAACATTCTATGCTCATGGATTGGAAGAATATTGTTAAAATGTCTATGTTATCCAAAGCAATCTACACATTCAATGCAATCCCTATCAAAATACCATTAGTATTTTTCACAGAGCTGAAAAAAAAATCCTAAAATTTGCATGGAAATACAAAAGACCCTGAATAGCCAAAGTAATGTTGAAAAAGAAAACCAAAGCTGGAGGAATCACAATTCTAGACTTCAAGCTGTATTACAAACCTGTAATCTAGACAGTACGGTGCTGCACAAAAACAGACACATAGATCAATGGAGAAGAATAGAGAACCCAGAAAGGAATGAACTCTCAACTCTATGGTCAACCAATCTTTGACAAAGCAGGAGAAAATATCCAAAGGAAAAAAGACAGTCTCTTTAACAAATGGGATTTGGAAAACTTGACACACAAAAAATAACGAAATTGGACCACTTTCTTACACCAAATACAAAAATAAAATAGATGAGAGACCTAAATGGGACAGGATTCTATCAAAATCCTAGAGCAGAACAGAGGCAGGAACTTTGACCTTGGTTGCAGCAACTTCTTGCTAGACAGGTTTCCAAAGACAAGGGAAACTAAAGCAAAAATGAACTATTGGGACTTCATCAGGATAAAGAGCTTTTGCATGGCAAAGGAAATAATAAACAGAACTAAAAGGCAACCTATGGAATGGGAGAAAATATTCACAAATGACATATCAGATAAAGAGCTAGTATTCAAGATCTATAAAGAACGTACCAATTCAACATCCAAAAACCAAATAATCCAGTCAAGAAATGGACAGAAGACATGAACACATATTTCTCTAAAGATAACATACAAATGTCTAACAGACACATGACAAAGTGCTCCACGTCACTTGGCATCAGGGAAATACAAAATCAGAATCACAATGAGATGCCACCTCACACCAATCAGAATGGCTAAAATTAACAAGTCAGGAAATGCCAACGTTGGCAAAGATTAATTGGAAAGGGGAACACTCTTACACTGTTGGTGGAAATGGAAGCTGGTGTAGCCACTTGGGAAAGTAGTACAGAGATTCCTCAGAAAGTTAAAAATAGAACTACCCTATAGCTCAACAGTTATACTACTAGGTATTTACCCAAAAGATAAAAATAGTGATTCAAAAGGGACACATGCACCCCAAAGTTTATAGCAGCAATATCCACAATAGTCAAGCTTTGGAAAAAGCCCAGCTATTAATAGATGAATGGATAAAGGAGATGTGGTGTGTGTATTTGTGTGTGTGTGTGTGTGTGTGTGTGTGTATATATATATATATATACACACACACACACATATATATACACACACACATATATACACACACACATATATACACACACACATATATACACACACACATATATACACACACATATATATACACATGTATATATATATACATACACCTACACAAAAAATAGAATATTAATTAGCCATCAAAAAGAATGAAATCTTGCCATTTGCAACATGGATGGAACTAGAGGCTATGTTAAGAGAAATAAGTCAGAGAAAGACAAATATCATGATTTCACTCATATGTGGCATTTGAGAAACAAAGATGAACATAGAGAAGAGAAAGAAAAATAAAAGTGGAGGGCAAACCATAAGAGACTCTTGCCTATAGGAAATGAACAGGGTGATTGGAGGGGAGGTAGGTGGGGGGATAGGGAATTGGGTGATGGGCATTAAGGACGGCACTTGATTTGATGAACACGAAGTGTTATATGCAATTGATGAATCACTGAATTTTACCCTTCAGACTAATGTTATAGCTTAACTAAAATGAATTTAAGTAAAAAATTTAAAAAGAGAAACAGAAGCTTAACAAGAGATCCAAATAAAATAAAGATAAACAATATGTCTGATAGAGAATTCAAAGTCATGGTCCTAAAGATACTTGCTAAACTTTAGAACACCTGTGAAAGCTTCAACAAAGGGATAGAAAATATAAAAAGAATCAAATGAATCAAATATTTTGATTTGAAGAATCAAATCAAATATTTTACATTTTATCAAATATAAAAGAATCAGATGATGAACTCAATAGCTGAAATTAAAAATACACTAGAGTGAATCAACAATAAGACTAGAGGAAGCAGAATGGATAGTGATCTGGAAATCACAATAAAATGTAACCAAGCTGATTAGCAATTTAAAAAATAAGAATAGGTTAAAAGATAAAGGAAAGATAGGTTAAAGGAAATCAGCAACATCATCAAGCATAAAGCTAACATTATAGGGATCCCAGAAGGAGAGAAATAAGGAGAAGGGGCAGAAAATTTATTTGAAGAAATAATACCTGAAAACTTCCTGAATCTGTGGAAGGAAACAGAAATCAAGATCTAGGAGGCACAGATTACCTTAACAACAACAAAAATCAACCCAAGGAGGTCCACACCAAGACATATAATATTTAAAATGGCAAAGAAGCAATGATAAAGAGAATTTAAAAAGCAGCAAGAGAAAACAATTACATGCAAGAGAACCCCATGAGGCTATCAGATTTTTTTTTTTTTAGCAGAAACCTTGCAAGCCAGAATAGAGTAGTAGGATATGTTCAAAGTGATTAAAAGGAAAAAACTAAATAAGAACAGTCTACTTAGCAATGTTATCATTCAGAATAGAAGAAGAGCTAGAGTTTTCCATCACCACAGAACCAAGTTTATGAGAGAAAAGTTAAAGGGAATTCTTTGAGTGGAAAGAAGTCTATAATCAGGAGTAAGGAAATTGGGCAAGTTAAAAAATTTCACAGGTATAAATGTCAAACATAATCAAAGTAGATCCATCACTTATGAATCCAGTATGGAAGCTAAGACACAAAAGCAGTAAGATCAATTATGTCTTTACAAATCTGTCAAAGGATTCACAAAAGCATGCAAAGTATTACATCATATACAAAAATGTAGCAGGAGTATATCTTTAGTGCTTTTAAAATGGGTTCATACTTAAGCAATCATCAACTTGATATAGACTGCTATATGTATAGACTGTTATATATCAACGTAATGGTAACCCAAATAAAAAAAAAATAGATATGCAAATAATAAAGATCAAATAATAATTTGATCACTAAAGCCATCAAATACAGGGAAGGAACAGAAAAACTACAGAACCATAAAATAAGTAACAAAATGACAATAAGTACATACCTATCAATAACTACTTTGAATGTAAATGAACTAAATGCTCCAATCAAAAGGCATAGAGTGACTGATGGATATAAAAGCAAGACCCAGGGGCACCTGAGTGGCTCAGTCAGTTAAGCATCTACCTTCAGCTCAGGTCATGAGCAGGGATCAAGCCCCATGTTGGGCTTCCTGCTCAGCGGGAAGCCTGCTTCTTCCTCTCCCTCTGCCACTCCCCCTGCTTGTGCACACTGTCAAAATCTCTTTAAAAAATAAAAAAATTAAAAGCAGGACCCCATCCATATGCTGTCTACAAGAAATTCACTTCAGATCCAAAAACACATTCAAATTGCAAGTGGAGGGATGGAGAAGCATTTATCATGCAAATGGGAGCCAAAAAGAAAGCTGGGGTAACAATACTTATATTGGACAAAATAGACTTCAAAATGAAGACTGTAACAAAAGACAAGAACAACACTACATAAAGGAAAAAATCCAACAAGGTATAACAATTGTAAAAATTTATGTACTTAACATGGGATCACCCAAATACATGAAGCAATTATTAACAGACATGAAGGAAGTAGTCAATAGTGACACAATAGTAGAGATCTTTACATCAAGGTATACTTAACACCACTGGATAATCAAGATAGGAAAAAAAAAAAGACAAAAAACAAAAAAACAGGAAACCATGTCTCTAAATGGTACATTGGACCAGATGGGTCTAACAGGTATATTCAGAATGTTCCATACCAAGAACAAAAGAAACAAAAACAAAACGAAAACAAAAACAAAAATCCCACCCTATAGAAAACTAGTGCCCCACTCTTTAAGTGCACATGGAACATTCTCTAGAAGAGATCTCATGTTAAGCCACAAAAGAAGTCTTAAATTCAAAAAGATTGAAATCCTACCACGCATCTTTTTAAATCACAAGAATATGAAATGAGAAATCATTCACAAGAATAAAAATTGGACAGAATACAAATACATGAACTAAACAATGAATGGGTCAACCAAGACATCAAAGAGGAAATTAAAAAACAAAACAAAACACAGGGAGACAAATGAAAGTGAAAACACAATATCCAAAATCTTTGAGATGCTTCAAAAGCTGTTCCAGGAGGGAAGATTAGAGAAATACAGGCCTATCTCAAGAAAAAAAATCTCAACTTACTCTTATACCTAAAGGAGATATAAAAAGAATAAAGCCTAAGGCCAGTAGAAGGTAGGAAATATTAGAGCAAAAATAAATAGGGGGGGGTGGGGCGGGAATCAATGAAACCAGGACCTGGTTCTTTGAGACGATCAAAATTAATAAAACTTAAGCAAGCAAGCAAGGTGGTGTTGGGGGAAATCATGTCAACAAAGTCAGAAATAAAATAACCAACACCACAGAAATAGAATACTGTAAGGGAATTCTATAAACAATTATGTGCCAACTCGTTGGACAATTAGGAAATGGATAAACTCCTAGAAACCTATAACCTTCAAAAGAAAAAATAGAAAATTTCAACAGACCAATCAGTAGCAAAGCAGCTGAATCAGTAATAATAATAATAATAAAAAACTCCAACAGAAGTCCAGGACCAGATGGCCTCACAGGTGAGATCTACCAAATATTTAAAGAGCTGATACTAATTCTTTTTTTTTTTTTTTTTTTTTTAATTTTTTTTTTTTATTGGTGTTCAATTTACTAACATACAGAATAACACCCAGTGCCCGTCACCCATTCACTCCCACCCCCCGCCCTCCTCCCCTTCTACCACCCCTAGTTCGTTTCCCAGAGTTAGCAGTCTTTATGTTCTGTCTCCCTTTGATACTAATTCTTAAACTATTAAAAAAAAAAAAAAAAAAAGAAGGAAAACTTCCAAATTCATTCTATGAGGCCAGCATTACCTTAATACAAAAACCAGGTAAAGACACTACAAAACAAAAAACAACTACAGGCCGATATCTCTGATGAGCATAGATGCAGAAATACTCAAAATATTAGGAAACCGAGTACAATACATTAAAAATACTACCACAGTCATATGAGATTCCAGGGATTCAATGGTGTTTCAGTATTTTCAAATCAACAGGATACATCACATTAACAAAAAGGATAAGAGCCATGTGATTCTCTCAAAAGATGCCATAGCATATTCACAATAAAAACACTCAACAAAGTAGGTTTAGAAGGAATGTATCTCAACATTAAAAAAGACAATATGATAAACCCACAACTAACATCATACTTAATGGGGGAAAACAGAGCTTTCCCCATAAGAGAAGGAACAAGACAAGAATGTCCACTGTCACCATTTTTATTCAACATAGTTCTGGAAGCCTAGACATGGCAAGCAGACAAAAGTCCTCTAAATTGGTAAGGAAAAAAGTAAAATTGTCGCTACATGCAGCTGACATGATACTATATATAGAAAACCCTAAAGACTCCACCAAAAAATTACCAGAATGGATAAATTCAGTAAAGTCACAAGATACAAAAATCAGTTTATAGAAATCTGTTGTTTCCACACACCAATAATGAAGTAGCAGAAAAAGAAATTAAAGCAATCCCATTTACAATTGTACTTAGCAATAAACTTAAAATACTTAAACTATAAAACATTTATGGAAGAAACTGAAGATGACACAAAGAAGTGGAAAGACATTCCATGCTTATGGACTAGAAGAATGAGTATTGTTAAAATGTCTATACTATCCAAGGTAATCTACATATTTAATGCAATCCCTATCAAAATACAACAGCATTTTTCACAGAATTAGAATAGTCCTAAAATTTGTATGGAACCACAAAAAGATCCCAAATAGCCAAATCAATCTTGAAAAAGAAAAAAACTAGAGGTATCACAATTCCAGACTTCAAGTTATATTACAAAGTTGCAGTGATCAAAACAGTATGGTACTAGCATAAAAATAGACACACAGCTCAATGCAGAATAGAAAGCCCAGAAATAAACCATAATTATATGATCAAGTCTTTGAAAAGGCAGGAAAGAATATGCAATGGGAAAGTCTCTTCAACAAATGGTATTGGGAAAACTGGACAGCTACATGCACAAGAATGAAACTGCACCCACTTTCTTACACCATACACAAAAATAAACTCAAAATGTATTAAAGACCTAAATGTGAGACCTGAGACCATTAAAGTCCTAGGGAAAAAAAAGAATTTCTTTGATGTCATCCATGAAAATATTTAAGATAGGTCTCCTCTAGCAAGGGAAACAAACCAATATTAACCTATTGGGACTATATGAAGATAAAAAGCCTTTGCACAGCAAGGGGGAAATCATCAAGAAAGTGAAAAAGGAACCAACTGAATAAAAAGATATTTGCAAATGTTATATCCAATAAAGGCTAATACCCAGAGTAGATAAAGAACTTATACAAGTCAACACCAGGAAAATAACCCAATTAAAAAAAGAGGCAAAGGAACTGAATAGACATTTTTCCAGAGAAGACCTACAAATGGCCTATGAAAACATGAAAGGATATACAACCTCACTCATCAGGGAAATGCAAATTAAAGCCACAGTGAGCTATCACCTCATACCTATCAGAATAGCTAAAAATCAACACCACAAGAAACATGTTGGCAAAAATGTGGAGAAAAAGAACTCTCATGCACTGTTGGTGGGAATGCAAACTGGTACAGCCACTGTGGAAAACGGTATGGAATTTCCTCAAGAAGTTAAAAACAGAATTACTATATGATCCCATAATTCTGCTTCTGGATATTTGTCCAAAGAACACAAAAACTCTAACTTGAAGTGATATATGCACCTTTATATTTATTGCCACTGCTGTGTGTGTTGCAGCATTATTTACAATAGTCAGAATATAGAAGCAACCCAATGTCCATTGATGGATAAAGAGGAAATGGTGTGTGGAATATTACTCAGCCATAAAAAATAATGAAATCTTGCCATTTACAATAATATGGCTGGATCTAGAAAATATAATGCTAAGTGAAATAAGTCAAAGATAGATAAGTATCATATGATTTTACTCACATAGGGAATTTAAGAAAGACAAATGAAAAAATAGACTCAAATATAGAGAATAAACTGTTGGTTGCCAAAGGGGAATTGGGTGGGTGGTATGGGTGAAATAAGTGAAGGGAATTAGAACGCTTATTGTGATGAAAATGTATAGAATTGTTGAATCATATTATACACCTGAAGTTAATATAATACCGTTAATTATATTTGCATTTTAAAAAGCCTGGGTGGCTCAGTCAGTTAAGCATCCAGCTCAATTTCTGGTCATTTCATGATCTCAGGGTCATGGGATCTAGATCCAAGTCAGGCTGTACATTGGGCAGGGAGCCTGCTTAAGATTCTCCTTCTTTCTCAAGAAGAGAGGAAAAAAAAAGACAAATTGCCTACAAAGGGATAGATAGCAATTAGAATACCTATCTCATATTAACATTAATAGATGTCAAAATTGCATTTCCAATGGGCCAAGGAAATCTAGCAACCTAGGAATACCTAAATAATCTGTGTTGGTCAATAGGGTAGCCACATGTCAAATGCAGCTGTTGAGCACTTAAAATGTACCTAGTTCAAATTGAGATGTGCTGTAAATGCAAAATATAATCTAGATGTCCAAGACTTATTTCACATTTCTGTTTTCCTAACATTTTAATATTTTTATACTGATTACATGTTGAACTCCTATTTTGGACATATTGGGTTAAATAAACTATGTTGACAGTATGTGTTTTTTCTACTTTTTAAGATCAGCCCTATTAATTTCCATTCAATAACTAAAATCTACTACCTTTTTCCAACCTCACTAAATTCCACAACCTTGTACTTTTAGCACTTTCTTGGTTTCAAAGTGTACCCTTATTTGCAGCCTCATTTTATCTAGGTCTCCTCACTAAAAACCTCTGTAAGGACAGAGACCATATCTGCCAGGAGCACAGTGTGAATCTAGGGAACCTCTACCATTCTTATGGTTAACTGTGTGTGCTTCAGCACTGGGTGGCATATTTTGAATCTGCCTCCATGGGTCAGTGCTTCCTATCTATTCTTGGGGCAAGTCACTTAACTTTTATGAGCTTGGGTTTCTTTGGTATTAAAGAACATGCATTCCTAGTCTTTCAGAGTTTTATGAAAAAGAAATGAAATAGCTCATAAGTTAGGTCCTTCTGATGCTTTTTAATTTGTGCCTGGGTCTGCATTTATAAAGGTGATGGCATGAAGAGATTAATACTATTGAAAATGAAATTTATTACTCATAGTTCCCCTAGAAAGGAGAAATATAGCATGCAGGACCACATGGGGAACACTAGTGTTGGTTAGGAAGAAAAAGCAGGAACAATGGGAGAGTACAGGACACAGATTTTATTGGGGTTTCCATGGGAACAGCACGATAGAGCAGGGTAAACTTCTTAGGATTGGCTAGTTTGAGTAATTCCAGTGGGCTTTGAGGCATGGGACTGACTAGTTATCTGGTACCTGGCCCTGGATGATTTAAGGCAGAAAAAATATTGGCTTCATTTTTGAGAGTTAAATAAAGGAGGTAGGTGACTGATTTGGGGACACCTGGGTGGCTCAGCAGTTTGGCTCCTGCCTTCGGCCCAGGGCATGATCCTGGAGCCCCAGGATCGAGTCCTACATCGGGCTCCCTGCATGGAGCCTGCTTCTCCCTCTGCCTGTTTCTCTGCCTCTCTCTCTCTCTCTCTCATGAATAAATAAAATCTTAAAAAAAAAAAAAAAAAAAGATTGGTTTGATTATATAAGGCATGTTCAAAGGCAAGTTGCATACTATCTCTAGGAACTAGCTAGTCCTGGGAGGGTTGGTTTTTCCCTCCTAGTAAGCAAGCTGTGTGCCTCTCCTCCCCCACCAAAGATGTCAAATCATAAAATAAACATGATTAATACACTTTTAAGCCCTTGGGCATTCTTCAAAAGAGTAACAACTTGCATGTCAAAGCGACTACTCCCTGGTTTCGGTCACTATTCTGCCTTTTTTTTTTTTTTTTTTAAATTTTATTTATTTATGATTCACAGAGAGAGAGAGAGAGAGAGAGAGAGAGGCAGAGACATAGGTAGAGGGAGAAGCAGGCTCCATGCAGGGAGCCCGACGTGGGATTCGATCCCGGGTCTCCAAGATCACGCCCTGGGCCAAAGGCAGGCACCAAACCGCTGCGCCACCCAGGGATCCCCTATTCTGCCTTTTTAAGGCTTCTTCTGAACCACTTGCCCTGAGAGAAAGACTTGTACCTAAACCATTCTACCAACTTAACACCCCAACCAGCTAAATCCTAAGTTCTGTCCTATGCTGATCTTACTTCTAGAACACTTCTAGGCTCAGACTCTCACCAGTTCCCAAAATACTCTAGAAGAAATTATAGCAAACTATTCTGTAGAGTCAAGGAAATGCTAATAGGCATTCCTAAAAGATTTTAAATCACCTTCCCCCCCCCCCATTTTAAGTTATGGAAACTACTCAGTGACTTGAGCAGAAAAGCAGAACCTATTACAAAGAAGTATCCTATGAACGCACACACACCTGGGCCCAAGGAATGAACTGGATCAGGAATGCCATGTAGATACTCTGACTTCCAATCATCTTTGCTCATCTGCTCAGTTTGTGCTTGTCTACAGACTGTCGTGCTTTGCTACTTCAGTGCACATTGCAGGTGAAGGGTAGACCACTGGAGCTGATTGGCTCAGTACGGGTGAGGAACCCATCTCTTGTCTAATCACTGTTGCTAGGCAGTGAGTCACATTATCCAAAATATCTGCTAAATGGCCTCTGCTCTGGAAAAGGGAGCTTTGTGGGGCAAGTAGTTGTGAGCCAAGCAGACAAAGGATCATCATGATAGAATAGTTTGGAAAATTCTGGTTAAAAATGTGGGTTAAGTTAAACAGAAGGTTTCAAACCATACAGCTAGTGTTCACTGAACATTTTTAAGAGCGTGATAAAAGATGCAGTGTTAACTAAGCTTACTGAACTCCAAGCATCTTTTCCTCCCAAAAAAATGTATTCACTATAGAACCAGTGTCCTAAAGAATACAGTTCCTGAAGGCAGAGATTGTGGCATATTTTCAAGTTTCTAAAGTGCTTTGCCTATATGGCAGAAGTTCAAAAGGGTTTGCTCTTCTGACATTTTACCTATATATCTTTATCTGTATCTCTTATAGTAGTCAGATAGATGTGGGCATTCAAGGTTAAGATTTCATGAAAACATACCCAAGAAGAAAGTGGGAACTCTGATGTCTCTCCCTAAAATAGGCAAAGTTTGAACGAGACCATTCCTCCAACTGTCTCATCGTACAAGCCCAGGGAAGCTGAGTGACTGGCCCAACATCACACAGCAAGTTAGTAGCAAATATAAAACCAGAACCACAGCATGACCAGTAGAGTAACAGTAGACCAGCTATAGAGGTGTTCAAGGTAGAGATCTGATTTTTCAAATACCTGCCAAGATTTCTGAGCTATTTGTCACATGGTTACTATAGAAGCACCTGGATTTTATGAGAACAAGGAATTTACACTACAAGTTCAGGAATAAAATCTGTGTTTGCCAGCCCAAGCTGAGCCTTCAGAGACTCTGAACACACAGTCTTCACCTCTACACTGACAGCCACAGAAGCAGCCTGTACTCAGAATGCACTCACACTGGGAGCCTTGTGGAGTGTTTAATCCCTAATTTAAATCCTAATGATTATTCAGCCTATTTGAGAGTTTAACTCAGTCATCAAAGGTTAAACTGCCTCCGGGTTCTGCGTGCAACAAGGCAGGAAATTAGTTCCTCAGCCTTGAATCCAAGTGGAAATAAAGACAAGATGGGCGAGTAAGAAACTGACTCTGCCTTTGTTCAGAAGACACCACCTAAAGCTATCCAGAAAGGCAAGGCAGAGCAGTACACACCTCCAGCAGCCCCAGTACAAAAAAAATGGCATCTCTCATGTGCCTGGAGAGAAGAAACCCTTCCAGGAGGGTGTGCCAGTAGCTGGATGGATGGCAGAGACCTCCTGCCACCTGCCCTTCCCCATCCAAGTTTTTACATCCAATGCAGAAAAAGATATGCAGTAAGACGACCTCCATCTTTGGCCATCACATAGCAAATAGAGATTTTGCTCGGCCCAAAGCCTGTGCTGGGAAGCCTTTTGTTTTTTGTTTAATTTTTTTATTGGAGTTCAATTTGCCAACATATAGCATAACACCCACTGCTCATCCCGTCAAGCGCCCCCCTCAGTGCCCGTCACCCAGTCACCCCATCCCCCCGCCCACCTCCCTTTCCACCACCCCTAGTTCGTTTCCCAGAGTTAGGAGTCTCTCATGTTCTGTCTCCCTCACTGATATTTTCACACATTTTCTCTCCTTTCCCTTTTAATCCTTGTCACTAATTTTTATATTCCCCAAATGAATGAGACCATATGTTGGTCCTTCGTTGATTGACTTACTTCACTCAGCATAATACCCTCCAGTTCCATCCACGTCAAAGCAAATGGTGGTTATTTGTCATTTCTGATGGCTGAGGAATATTCCATTGTATACAGAGACCACATCTTTATCCATTCATCTTTCGATAGACATCGAGGCTTCTTTCACAGTTTGGCTATTGTGGACATTGCTGCTAGAAACATGGGGGTGCAGGTGTCCCGGTGTTTCGCTGCATCTGTATTTTTGGGGTAAATCCCCAGTAGTGCAGTTGTTGGGTCGTAGGGTAGCTCTGTTTTTCACTCTTTGAGGAACCTCCACACAGTTTTCAAGAGTGGCTGCACCAGTTCACATTCCCACCAACAGCGCAAGAGGGTTCCCCTTTCTCCACATCCTCTCCAACATTTGTTGTTTCCTGCCTTGTTAATTTTCCCCATTCTCACCGGTGTGAGGTGGTATCTCATTGTGGTTTTGATTTGTATTTCCCTGAAGGCCAGTGATGCGGAGCATTTTCTCATGTGCTTGTTGGCCATGTCTATGTCTTCCTCTGTGAGATTTCTGTTCATGTCTTTTTCCCATTTCATGATTGCATTGTTTGTTTCTTTGCTGTTGAGTTAAATAAGTTCTTTATGGATCTTAGATACTAGCCCTTTATCTGATAGGTCATTTGCAAATATCTTCTCCTATTCTGTAGGTTGTCTTTTAGTTTTGTTGACTTTCTTTTGCTGTGCAGAAACTTTTTATCTTTATGAAGTCCCAATAATCCACATGAAGAATGAAACTGGACCACTCTTACACCATGCACAAAGATAAACTCAAAATGGATGAGAGATCTAAATGTGAGACAAGAATCCATCAAAATCCTAAAAAGCCTTTTAAAGTAGACTCACCGTGATGCCTTACCTCATCCAGTGAAAATAGATCGTTTAATGGAACATGCCCATCAAAATGATGCAACTAACAAAGCTTTACCAAGCACTGGGCTCCCGGAGAGTCAAGTAGTTTATGTACACATGCACCTGGGGAGGAGATAGGAAGTACCAGGAGGATAAAAGCCACAGCGGGAAGACCCCCTCCCCCAGAACACTAAATTGATGTTTCTTCTAAAAAACCAATCTTCCTGAATAAGTATTAGGCCCCTACTCACCACGACCACCTCTTCTTCCCACTCATCCCTACGTGGTGCCCATCAGAGCTATCAGAGACCATTTGCTAGGTATTGGATTAGGGTGAATCCTACAGGACATGGAGTTGACACCTGATGGCTTTTGGCTGATTTATGGAGATAAAAATATATCAGGCACCCCCGGAATGGGAAAAGTTTATAATTCTCCATCTAGGCTGGTCCTACTCTGTGCCCAGCCACTTCTGAAGGCTGAAGCAAATCCTTGGAGGGTTCTTCCGATCAGTCCTTAAGTGTGTTTCAGACAGTTCCTTTCTTGTCCTCATAGGAGAAGGTTCAGTTCCATATGTGTTTAACCTTTGCTGGATTTTCTAAGCATTGGCTTGTGGCCATTGCTGCCACCCTATCAACCCAGGAGCTGGATCAGGTGGGCATGCACAAGCATCACAAGATTCTCCCTCCCCACTATCACTGTGTTGATTTAGTGGGGAATTCAAACATGGACTGACCTTTATTTTCTTTTTGTTTATATAATTTTATCCTCTTCATGCTTAAAGGAATATTGGTTCATTACTGTGTTTGGAAAATACAGGAAAATAGAAACTCCTCCTGCAAATTAACCATAACACCACCAAAATTGTTATTGGCTAACCTTGCCTTTAGTCTATTTAGTATACACAGGCACACCTGTATAGAAAACTCCGGGGCTAACATTTATTCAGGGCTACAATGTGTCTAGTACTTTGGTAAGGATTAAATACGGTATTCCATTATCATAATTCAAGGTAGTAATATTTATAATCTCCATACGTGATTATACCATAAATGCAATTGTTCTCCAGGTTTTTGCTTTTAACATTAAAACAACCATTTTCCACTTCACTAAAATTTTTGTAGTATCTTTAATGACTTTATATTTTTTACTTTGGACATACTTTAAACTGCCTTTAAAGACTAAAGTTGTTTCCATTTTTAATAAATAATACTGAGATGAGTATCTTCATGCATAATGTTTCCTATATTTAATATTATTTAGGAAAATTTCTCAGAAGTAGAACGACGCAGAGCAAATGGGTATAAATATTTAGAAAGGTTATTATTTGCAGAACTGATCCCCAGGATTTAAAGCAGTTTTGTATAATTTATTTATTTATTTTTTTTTTTTTTTTAGTTTTGTATAATTTAAAGAATAAACTATCCATTGCTATCAGAAGTTACTATGTTATCCAGCCAAAAGCAAAATAGCATTTAAAATTTTTAAACTCGGGGCACCTGGGTGGCTCACTGGTTGAGCATCTGCCTTTGGCTCAGGGCGTGATTCCGGAGTCCTGAGACCAAACCCTGCATCGGGCTCCCGACAGGGATCCTGCTTCTCCCTCTGCCTAGGTCTCTGCCTCTCTCTGTGTCTCCTGAATAAATAAAATCTTTAAAAAAATTTTTTAAATTTAAAATTCTATAAACATTTCACCCCAAACTTTCACACAAAACTAAAAATTCTAATCGATATAAGCTATTAAAAACATTTAAGAAGTGTGTTAATTCACATTGCTTTGAACTGTTTGGTAAATACAGAAGAAGCATAAAGCATTTAAAATTCATACATAGTCATGCTAACAGCCAGAGATTGTCCGTTTTAAGGAATGGAAAGAAATCCACTGAAACTTAATAGATTACATAGATAACAGTGAGTGATTTATTTTACATTTTCACTAAATATTACACAATATAAACTTCCTAAAGAATCTGGACCCTTCTATTCAAATGTTTCCCAGAAGCGTTATACAAATAAACACACCCTACAGCTTTTGGGGAATGCACCTTCAGCCTTCTCCAATAGCTAGAAAACAATGTTCTCCACAGATCTGCTTAAGGACTGAACTGTAGAGTGGGGTCTCTCCCTACTAAAGCCCAGATCATAAATAGAGGAAGGTATTCTGGTAGATATTGCTGTTTGGTCAGACTGGATTGCTGAACATTTGGTCTTACATCGAACAAAAGACCCATCAGTTCTCCATTGGCCTGGGGAAGGTGACAGATTTCAAGAAAATGAAATTTTGACCAGGGACAGATTCCTCTTGCTTGAACAGCAGGGACTGACTTTGATGACTGTAACTTGTCAAGCCCATCAGATAGAGTATGCTGTAGTTGGAGGTATTTTTAGAAGCCTAATCGAGCTAGGAAAGGGCAAAGGGGAATCTAGTTTTGCACTTAGGTACAATGACAAGCAGTTTAACCTATTGAAATCATCTTCTGACCTCAGCTCTGGGGAGAGGACCCCGCATTGATTGCTGGGTGCTCCCTTACCCCAGGAGCGTCTGTCACAGCTTGCAGTAAGCGTGCTGCTTATGCTCATCCAGAGCTTTTGCTCACAGTTTTCAGCTGTCATTCCCATTTCAGAGTAGGGAGATGCTAAGAACCAGAGGAGATCAAGCAGCACCTGGTCTCCCTGTTTATGGGCACTTACCGGCAAGCAGGCTACAGTAGCTAGGGCCAACAAGAACCAAGACAAAAATGAACTTTTCAACCATCAAAGAACAGTGACTCTCCAAATGGGTTTCTTAGGGCTTATCATGATTGATGCAACTCTCATACAGATCTAGCCCAACTAAGCGCTCTTAGGAAATTAGGGCTGGAACTTAGAAATAACGTGAGTCAGAAATTACAAACTGCCGTCCTCCACAGGCTGAGTGCTACCAACTAATACCATCCCCAGAAGTAGACTTAAAACATTTGGAGGTGTTGCCAAAATGTAAGATTCGGAAGATATCACATAAAAGTCTGAATTTGGGGCTTACCTTTAAAAATTAGGCAGTCTTCCAGCACTGGGATCCTATTCTTGCAATGATACGGTGGGTTGTCCTCGTTCCAGGGTACTGTCTCCAGTGTGCCAGTCTCCCTCATTTCCTATTCTGTTACGTGCTTCTTATCTAGCAAGACCAATATTTCCTAAGACTCCTTTTGCAGATGAGCAAGTTGACCTCTGGAGATGCTTACCCCTTTTCCAATATCAATTTACTACCCTTATTCCATCCTTCCTAGCCTCAGGCAGGCTTCTGCCTGCAACTACATTCTGTTTACAAGATCTCTGCAAAAGTCTTCAGTGTGGCTTTTATAAGCCAATAGGATTTCCTCCCTTTGAAAGCCCAGCTGATCTCTTTCTTCATTTCTGAATTAAGGTCCCTCTTCTCTTAGAAAAGTGAATGGTGGGGTGAGGGTGAGGAGACTAGCTCTCTTCAATAGAAGATCCATGTAACTGATTACTCCCAGTGCTTGAAAACAAGTGTGATCTCTTTAATCTCAGCTGAACATAAAAATCAGATGTCCTGGCCCCACATCAGACCAATCAGAAACTCTGGATACGGGTGTTGGTATTTTTTTTAAAGCCATTCAGTTGATTCTAATGTACCATCATGGTCTCGGATCATTCTCTGATATTGCTACCCTATCCTGTGTACTTAGTACCCATGAGTCCTCCCAGTAATTTATGTTAATTTGAGGGGTTTTAGAAACTTTCCTCATCTGGAAAATGATGAGGATAGATTCATGATTTCCAACGTGGAATGCTTTGCTCCTTGGCATCAACAAAGGAAATTATGGGGTCTTTGAGCTACTTTCATATTGCAAAATATCTAATAGAAATTGCACACTTATCCATGTTAAGGCTACCTGTGTTAATAAAGGTGTTAAGTTTCTTTGCTTTTGCCTAGAATCATATTTACTTGATGTGATGATTCTAGTTTCAAAATATGAGGTTTGTGGGAAGGGGGGAAAATATCCTTGGCAAATTGAGAGAAGAAAGGAAATGGGGGTTGAGAAGGAATGCAGAAAGGCAGGAAGGAAGAAAGAAAAAGCCTCTGATGGTTATTTCAACATTTCCTCCCAGTATCGGTGTTCTGTGGTTTGATGGTGACACCTGGGAAGAGAAACATGACTTCTGAGGAAACCTATAGTCTTGGAACAACACCCTCTCCCTTAAAATAATTATATTCTAACACAATACATTTTAAATGAAATTCCATCCTAGGCCCCTTCTTTGTGAAACATTCTAACCCTTGGAAGTCAACACCCCTGAAAAAGAATTGCTCCTGAATTCAACCCAGGAGGCCTGGCTTACCTTAATGAGCCCAGCAGCCTGACAGCCAGAACCCAGCAAGATGACAGGGACAAGAACAATGTTGTCAGAAGACATGTCAGTGGGCAGTGACAAAAAATAGAACATTTTGTTACATGACAGATAAGTGCTTCCTGACTATCTTCCAGCTTTTGTCTCTCCTCAAGCCCAACTGTTAAATTATTCCAGCCAACATGGTCATTTCCCCAATAAACATTTTCTTTGCCTGAAACTAGTACAGATTTCATCAAAGAAACACAGGCTGTGTTCCTTAGGCTGGTTTTTCCCTTTGTTGTGTCTCCTGGGGAAACGTCCCCTTGAGTGTCATTCTTTCCTACACAGGGAGAGCTGGTGACCATTGCTAGGCAACACATCATCATAAATATTTCATTGGTGAAAAAAAGTCTGTTAGAGAAGCCATTCTTCATCTGTTCTAGAGCTTCAGCTCTCCTTTATAAAATAATAGAAAAAGGAATAGAAATCCACTCCCCATATGTTCCCTGACATCCATAATGAAGACTAGATGACAAAGGAATCAAGTGAAAAACTCTTGAAATCCAAGCAATGACAATAAGAAAATTAGAAAATATAATAGGAGAAAAGTGCCATTTATGATATTGTCTTAGCTTGGGCTGCTCTAGCAAAATACCATAGACTGAGTGGCTTAAGCAATAGGTATTTGTTCTTACAGTTCCACAGGCTGGAAGCCTAAGATCAAGGTGCTGGTAGATTCCATTCATGGTGAAGATCCTCTTTCTAGTCTGCAGATGGCCACCTGCCACTATGTCTTCACATGATAGAGTTGAGTGAGCTCTGGTTTCTCTTCTTCTCATAAGGGCACTAATCGCATCATGGGTGCAAGCTTCACCTTCATGACCTTATCTCAAACTAATTACTTCCCAAAGGCCTCATCTCCAAATACCATTTTATTGGGGATTAGGACTTCAATATATGAATTTTAGGGGAATACTAACATTTAGTATAACAAATATCAACCCAAATTTCACTCTCTCTCTCTCTTTCAAGTAAGTAAATCTTTAAAAAAAATTTATAGCAACATATTGGCACATTATGAAGAGAATAAAAGATCTGATGGTGATTGAACACTATAATTACAATTTTTTTTTAAGAACTACTTGGAGTTTTCTTAGGAGATTGGTACTATGGATGTGGTAGACAGAATTCTAAGATGACCTCCAAGAATCCTACCACCCGGAGCCATGACTCACATAATCACCTGCCCATGAGGCAGGACCTGTAAATATGAGGGATATCACTCCTATGATTATGTTCTATTATCTGGCAAGAGAGATGCTTTTCAGGTATAATTAAGACCCCTAATCAGTTGGATTAATCAAAAGGAAGATTATTCTGGGTGAACCTGACTTTATCTGATTGGGTGAACTCTTAAAAGGGATGCGAAGGTTGGAGATGAAGGGAGTCAGAGAGCTCCTGCTGGCCTGAGAGAAAGCAGATATCCATGCTATGAACTGCCTGAGAGGACCATATGGCAAAGAACTATAAATGGCTTCTAGGAGCTGAGAGAAGTCCCCAACTAACATTTAGCAAGAAAATAGGGATTTTAATACTATAACTACAAGGAACTGAGTTTAGCCGACAACCTGAATATGCTTGAAAGAAGACCACAAACACTAAATGAGAACCAAACCACAGACAACATTTTAACATCTTGATAGTGACCTCAAGAGACACTGAGTCAGAGTCCAGCTAAGCTGTGCCCAGAGTCTTGACCCAACAAAACTATGAGACAATAAGTTTGTGTTCTTGTAGCTAAGTTCATGGCAATTTGTGATGTACCAATTAAAGACCAATACAATGGGTGACAGTCACCTGCTTTGCTGTTTCCTATTTTTAAAAATTGTCTTACTTGTATCAATAACAAACCAAGAGCAAAATTGAAGTTCTCCATTTGGAATAAAGCATTATTAAAGAAAATATATGCTATTGGTTGACATTCTGAGCCAACAGAGTTCTCTTCAATCTCCTGGCTCTTGGCCCACTTTCACAAACTTTCTTTCTGGCCCTCACTAAGTCAGAGAGTCTCATCCTGACACTCACTGAACCTATTTTAAAAGAAGTATACCTTATAAACAGACCTTACTCTGAGAATAAACAGAGATACAGACTTCAATGTCTTAAAGAAATAAAAAAGCATATGGGAATGTATACGAATAATTGTCCATCACTCTCTGACTTATAGAGGTAAAATTCATGACATGCATAAAAGTCTAGTAGTAGGAAATTGATTGACGTATGTTGCATTCATTCAATGGAAACTTGTGCCTCTTTAAAAAATCATACAGCTTTATGTTTATTAATGTTGAAAGATATTTATAATATAGTATCATGTGTGAAAAAAAAACAGGTTATAAGACCTTATAAATTGACAGTATCTAAGTTTGTTTTAAGAAAAGATAATGGAGGGCAGCCCTGGTGGCGCCACGGTTTAGCGCCACCTGCAGCCTAGGGCCTGATCCTGGAGACCCTGGATGGAATCCCACGTCAGGCTCCCTGCATGGTGCCTGCTTCTCCCTCTGCCCCTCTCTCTCTCTCTCTCCCCCTCTGTGTGTGTGTGTGTGTGTGTGTGTCTATGAATAAATAAATAAATAATCTTAAAAAAAAGAAAAAATATCTGAATTTCAAAAAAAAAAAGAAAAGATAATGGATATAGACACAGGTATAGAGATGGAGACTGATAAAAGGCTCTCCAAAAGGATGTATACTATAGTGATAAGACAGTTATCTCTAGTATTTGTTTTAATATATTTTCCTTTTTGTTCTCTTGAACTAATTTTTCCTAAGTGAAAACGGATTGTGTGATTTTTCAAACAAAAAAATTAACTATTCAATAGATTAAAGACACAGAAGAGGCTTGAGGCAGGTCATTAAAAAAAAAGACATCCATTTATATTTAATAGTCAATAACTTTTTGACTTTTCTTGAGTTTTATTAACTGGTAGCAATATTCTGTTTGTCCTTATGTTTACAGCAATGGTTATATCGACTAATCTGTTCTAAAAGAGGACTGGCCTCCAGAATACAGAGATAAACCTGTTTTTTCTTAGCATTAATTGCATATTTTCCAGATGTAAATTGCAAGGGTCAGTACTCAATAACTGGTTGTTGTTGTTCCAAACATACAAAAAGCACTGGGAATGCCAATTCCTCGATACTTATTGATGCTTCCACTATGAAACTCCCATGAGAAAACATTCCTACTGAGAAAATGAACCCGTTCAATCATCTTCTCTTCAGGTTAAACTAATGGGTAAATAATAACCTCACTCTTCAGGATCAGCATCTTCTTTGTTCTCTGCCAAAGTCATTAGTACAAAAGACATTTAAAATCATAGTAAAATCACTAAATATGTTATCCAACAAAACCTCTGCCCGGTGAGGTAAACCCTTGGCTGGAAGAGCACATGTCTTCATGATTCAGGAAATAGAAAATTATCTGCTGCATAGAGAGTATGAGTGAGGGCTTTGCTACCAACAGCCTAGAGCAATAGTTATCACATATCTTCTAGGCCTCTAGGAGACATTTGGCAATGTCTGGCAACATTTTGATTGTCATATTTGGGCTGTAGAATGTGCTATTGACATCTACTACATAGAGGCTATGAATGCTGTGAAACACTCTACTGGGCAAAGGACAACACTCCACAATAAAGAAATTCCCAGCTCAAAGTGTCAACAGTGTCAAATTTGAGAAACCCTGACCAGAGTGTCAGAGAGATACAAAACTGGTGATGCCAAGAACGTGAAAGCAGTGGGAAGCCACTTCTCTTACAAGATAGAAATGCCCATGCACAGAGCAACAGCAAAGTTAAACCCAATTCCAGCCAATTTGGAATAACCAAGAGTGGATTTACCTTCTGCCTTATACAACTAGGAAACTACACAAATATATCTAAAAGAACATTTTATCAGACACTGGACAATAGGTAACTAACGACTGTAATCACCAAGAGAAAGAAACAAGTAAGGAGAGCCCTACAGTTGCTCTAGCTTGCTACCTCGAGGCATTTTCCAGGCTTCAGAGTGGGAGTTGGAATCCAAATAGAACTAAGTAGTCTCCTTGAGTTGAGTGAGGCCAAGGCAACTAAAATTTGTGAGATGAAACAAAGAGGGTCTTGAGTCTTTGGCTGGGCACTGATTTACACATGCTTGAGGGAAAACAACTGAAGTCTGGAGAAAAGGACTACCAGAAAAGAGTGCATTGAAAAATCTCTTGGATTCACATGGGGCTGGGTATAGCTTTTGTTTCCACCAGCCAGAATGGAAAGACCTCTTAATACATGTAATAATGGGTAAAATTCTCAAAAGAATATTAACTTAGTAGTGGGATCAAATTAGCCTTAGGCTAAAGAAAGGATGCTTTGATTAGCCCTTAAAAAAAAAAACTTAAAAGCAAACCTCAAAAGAATCAATCTGAGTCCAAGTAATCTAACTGCATGCCAAAACAAAATCCAGTACTACATAAAAGAAAACAAAATCAGCAAACAACAGCATAAAGGTACACAATATCCAACATCTAATAAAAAATTGCCAGACAAGCAAAGAGCAAGACAATATATCTATAACCACAAGAAAATTCAACCATTAAAGACAGACCCAGAAATCACAGAGATGATAGAAATAGGATATAAGGACATTAAAACAGCTTTTATAAGTATGTTCTATATGTTCAAGAAGGTAGAGGAAAACATGACAAGATAAGGAAAGAAAAGGAAAACATAAACTATTAAGAGTGCTAATTTATTCCTTCATTCTGCCACCTATGAGTATGGTATTGTGTTAAGCATTGGAGCTACAGAGATGATGAAGTTGCAGCCCCTGCTTTCCTGCAGTTCATTATCTAATAGAAAAGGTAAATGCAGAAATGATAAAATATGCTAGAACATGATGAGTGCCAGTGGAGATTTGGCCAAAGTGCTAGAGGAACATAGAAATATTGGGGTGGTGACCACCTATGGTAGAGATTAGGGGTACAGTTAGGGTTCTTTATCATTGGGGCAAATAATAATAGTCCATTTCATGCAACAAACAATAAAATCTATTGCTACTTATTATATGCAAAGAAATGTTGGAAGCTTAGTAATAAGATAGAGAAATAAAAACAGAAATGAACCCTTTTTTTCCTGACGGTAACATTTATTGGACACTGAAATTTTTATACCATTTTGTCCTTACCATAACAATTGAGACAGGTATTATCACTCATTCTAGAAGATCACATTAATGTTCCTCAATTCTTTACTCCTCTCTGTAACAATTCTTTTTGACTTGTGACTTTGAAGTTCTTCATACTAAAGAGGCAAAATATACTTCCTTTACCCTTCCTTCACTTTGTTTGGCCTTATGACTTGCTTTGGCCAATAAAATATTAGCAGATGTGATGTGACCAAAAACTAAAAATACCTATGCATTTGGTTCAGTTGTGTATGTGCACATGCATGTGTGCCATCACCATAAGAACATGCCTATAACCAGGAAGAAGATGAGAGAGAGGTGGAACATATCCACCTCAGCTAGCCCACATACCTGCAGTAAGAAACTGAGTCACTGACCTGAGCCCCGTCTGATTGGCCAAACCCCAGCCAGCCCTGAGATGTGTCTTATTGTTGTGTCCCACTGCCTTTTTGCACTTGTTAGGCAGCAGTACTTCACAGAGATGCACCATCAAATGAAGGAACAGAGGTTCAATAGCATGGCTAGAGCGATATTCCTAGTAACAGTAGAACCAAGATTTGAATTTACATCTGCCTGACTCCAGAGCCAGCATTTTCACACATTTACTCCTTCCCAAAAGCCTCACTCCTAATAATTTTCCCTAAGGCAATAATAGTTCCTTAAAGGCTATATATGCATATATATATTTACTACAGTTTTCCTTAGGACCAAAAGAAAATTGAAAATGACCTAAAGTCCTCCTAGCGAGGAAAGACAGTTAAGCCCCTTGTGTCATATCATCTTGCAGGGATGACTTGTACATATAAAATGACAATCATGAAGACTATGCAATGTAGATAGAGGTCTGTTTTCTAATGATAATCTTCAAAACTAAGATATATATATTTTGTAGGCCAACTAGAAGTAAAAATGTATGTGTATAGATACGCAGATGTGTGTATACATATGTGCAAATGGAAAAGAGCAAAAAAGCAACTTATTAAATAAAATCAATTTCATAGAGTTGTGGGATTAAAAGTGATGTAATTTAGGCTTCAAATTTTCCATTAGAGTTGTTATAATAAAAACAGTGATTAAACTGACATGCACACAGCTCTGATGTCACACCTAATCCATTCAAAGGGCTCATACAGCCACCCACTGTCTGATCCACACCAAGTCTCTGGAGCCTTTAGGCGGCCTTTTGGAAAGTATGTATAAGTGTCAGACTTTTGTGCATTGCCTTCTATAGCACTTTTTTTTTCACAAATGTACTCTTACTGTTATTTGATGACTTGAGTTCATGTTTTTAATATATCTTGGCAATTAGGAACTTTACACCTAGCAACACACTTAAGGAAATTCTTTTGAAGACAATTTTCTGATTATTGTTAAACCTCATAAATGATTGGCTTTATTCCTTACTTATATGTCTAAAGAAATAATATGATGAAGCACATATATAAAAGGAATTACTGTAAACTATTTTAGATTGCCATTAACAACTTGCATCATTAAAGTATAAATAAAAGTATATTGTTTTCTATCTTTAACTCAAATAATGCTTCTAATTAATAAAGATATTTCTCACCAATGCTGTTATCAATGGCTTCAGAGAGCATCTACCATTACAAGCTCCAATGAGGGGCTGCCAAGGCTTACACTTGGCCTTTGCAGATGAATAGAAATGGATTCCCAAAGGCCTTGCATTTGTTAACCAGGACAGATTTTTCCTTCAATAAATTCTTTCACATCAAAGCTAGAGCCAATTCTTATCCTAGTTATCGACCTGGTTAGCAAATGAGAGGATCTGGATATGGTGTGGGGGCATTTGTCTCTTTCTTTAGACCATTCCTGTATTCATAATTACTTGTATAGAGCATTTACTGGTGCCACCACTCCTTGCTGGGCAAGTTTTGTATGTTATTTCATTTAACTTCCGAATAATAGGTATCACCTCATTTCCTAGATGGCAGAGCTAAGCCTTGGAGAAGTTAAGTGATGTGTACCAAGTGGTTTTGAATGGTAGTATTGGATTAATCAAGTAAGTATGTTGGTACCAGGGTAATCTTCCTCTTAAGAAAATTACAACCTAATTATCCAGCAACTCCAACTGGAAGATTTTTAGATCTTTTGAATGATTGGAAAAAATACAGTATTGGGGGCATAATTGGAGGGACCATCTACTTTGATCCAGGCCATTACTAGCTCTTCTCTGAGCCATAGCCACAGGGAATTCACCGTCTCCCTTCTTCTACCCTTCTCTCTCTCTCTCTCTCTATATATATATATATATGTATGTATATATATATATATATATATACACACACACACACACACACATATTTATTGGAATTCGATTTGCCAACATGCAGTATAATATCCTACTCTCCCTCTAATCCATCCTCCTCTTCCCAGCTAGAATGGTGTCTTAAAAGCACATCTGGTCACAGCATGTTTGCTTGCCAGTCTTCAGTGACTCACCAGGACCTTTCTATGGAACTTCAGAACACTTCCACATGATGTGCTAAGTTTTTTTAGTTTGGATTTGTTATCTCTTTAACATCATCCCTCCTGTTCTACAAAAATGTACCTTTCAGTCATCCAGGGCTACATTACAGATCCCTCAATATACCAACTCAGGAAGTCAGGTCTGTTCCTGAACATCTACTTCTTTTTGTCCATCTGTATTATAGGATTTTTGTTTGTATCCCCCCATAGTTCCTATGTTAAAGCCCTACTTCCCAATGTAATGGTATTTGAAGGTACGAATTTTCAGAGGTAATTATGGTTAGATGATGCCATGAGAATGGGACCCTCATAATGGGATTATTACCCTTATAAGAAGAGGCACCAGAGTGCTCTTGCTCTCTCTAGCTCTCTCTCACTATCTATCATCTATCTATCTATCTATCTATCTATCTATCTATCTATCTATCATCTATCTGTTTATATATCTAAGAGATCTCTCTCTGTGTCCCATGTAGGGACACAGCAAGAAGGTGGCCATATGCAAGCTAGGAAGAGGACCCTCACCAGAAACAGAATCTATCAGCACCTTGATCTTGGATTTGCCAGGCTCCAGAACTGTGAGAAATAAATATTTTCTTTGTTTAAGCCAAATAGTCTATGGTATTTTGTTATAGTAGCCTGAAGAGACTGCAAAAAAACTGGAAAACTTTTCTTTCTCAAATAGGTCCCTGCTGATTATTCACAGAGAGGGGGAGAAAATTATCCCTTTCTGGGCAACTCTTAATACTGCAACTGTGTACGGTAAACTTTGTCCTATAAAACAACTAGTGTTACCTTTCTCTGGCTGGGACAATCATCCTTATATGTATATTTCCTCTCCTATGTTGTGACCTTCTTGAGGACAAGAATTTTTTCATTGGATTCATTTTTGTGTTCTCAACAGTGACACATGCACAGCACAAAGTAGGAACTCAGTTAATGCCTGTCAACAGCAATTAAATTTACAATAGCCACCATTCAAAGAGGAGAAGGAGGACTAACTATTCACTGAGGGCCCACTAAATAGCAGCCACTGGGTTAGGCTTGTTACCATATTATTACCTCTTATATCTCATTTAATCTTCATAATAACTGTGTAAGGTATGTATGATCATCCCCATGCAGATGATAAGAACGTTCAGGGAGGTACAATGACTTTCCCACAGTCACAGAGTCATTAAGCAGTATAGTTAGGATTCACTCTTGTGCCTGGCTCCAAAGCCAGAACTCTGGTCTTCTCCACCTACCTTCCATTCAGAGGGGATACATATCCCTGCACATGCTGGGTGAGCCAAGTCTTTCCAGACATTCTCCACATGAAGATTAGAGCTCCCACCTAGCCACCCTGATTTCCATTCTGCATATGGCCTGGGATGTCAACTTCTGCAGGTGCCACCACAACAGGCCACCTCTGCATTAGGCTTCTTGGCAGAAGCCAGGGGAGTAGAAGCTCAACAGGTTCCTTGTGGGGTTCTCGTGATGAGAAGCAACAGAACACAAGACAGGAGGCCACAGGCTGACCATCCACAAGCAGGGTGAATTCACCAGGGTTGGAAATATCCTCACCCACCAAGGGTACTGGTGGGAACTTTCTTAAGGTGCTTATCGCCTCTCAGTTGCAAACCCAATTGAACATGCAATCTAGGTCTTTTCTATCATGCTTCCCAAATCCTACTAGCCTCTGCCCACTGTTCAATTCTAAAGCCACTTCCATATTTGTAGATATTAGTTGTACCAATATAAGATTTTAGGATCTACCAATATCCCATTTCCTGATAGAAAAATCTCTATTAGTTTTCTAATGAATCACCACTAACTCGGTGGCTTAAAACAACAGCAATGTATTCTGTCATAGTTCTGAAGAGCAGAAGTCTGAAATCAAGATGTTGGTAGACCCATGCTCTCTTTCTGAAAGCTCCAAAGGAGGATCATTTATTACCTCTTCCAACTCTGGTAGCTCCAGATGTGGCTTGGTTTGTGGCAGCATTAATTCCAATCTCTGGCAAATATATTATCTATATAATAATATTTATATACGGCTTTTCTCCCCTGTGTCTATGTCTCAAATCTCCCTTTTTTTCCCCTCTTATAAGGACATCAGTCATTGGATTTAGGGAACACCCTAAATCCAGGATGATCCCACCCTAAGATCTTTAATTGTATCTGTAAAGATTGTATTTCCGAGTAAGATCACATTTATAGATACTAGGAGTTACGGCTTGTACATATCTTAGGGGATATACTTCAATCCATTACATGTCCTTTGTTCTTTTTGATTCTGAATTTGATTTAACTTTTGTTCATAAACCAAAAGATACAAAGTTCAGAACAAAATAATTTTCTTCCCACATCTTAAAAAATTCTTTGGTCTTATTAATGGCTTGCATTGCTTTGGTGGAATCAAATCACTGCAGTTGACTATCAATGTATGAAATGAAAATTCTTTGCCCACTACAAGAAGAAGAAAAAGCATTGAAGTAGACTCAGATGTCTGTCTGCCAAAGAATCTGGCACATTTTAACATGAACATGAAGCCATTCATTTGGATGAAGATTCTTATTTCTCTTTATCATCTCTTAATAATGGTTAGTAGTAAGTACATCTGAGTCAGAAAGATTCAAGTTTGCGTCTTGACTTTACCTCTCTTAGCTGTATGTCTTTCTGCAAGTTGCTTAACATCACCAAGTATGTTTTCTAATTCATAAGATGGAGATGAAAATGATTTAAAAAAAAAAAAAACCATGCTGCCAACCTCCCAGAGTCATTCTGAAGGCAAAATGGGGTGGGGAGCAGTATGCAAATATCTGTGGGTGTTTTGAGAGGTTCTTAGAGTCTTGATTACCAAATTGAGTTTCTCAAGGTATGATAACCATGCATACAGTAGGTTGAGTGCGGGAATTACTTAAATTCCAGTGGTTGCCCTTCAGAGCCTGGTTAAATAAGCTGTCATGTTAGGCATTGATGATAGGAAAAGAATTTGAAAGAATCAGCTAGCTGCCTGCCATCTTGTCTTTCCTAATCCCATTTAAAGGCACTGCAAGTGTCAAAGCAAATGCTTAATTCTAGCAATACATACAAAATGTGCTCAAAAATGCTTGATAACTCACAGTAAACTTATATAGACCTCCTATAAGATTATTCTTTTCTACCATATAAATTATATGTTTATTCTCTACAGAGCCTCCTTCTTTTCTTTTTATTATTATAGTTTTATTCACTCAACAAGCATTTGCTGTTCACCCACAGTGGGCTGAGCCTCGGCTAGCACTGATGCTATAGGTCATAGAAGGCAGGAACTGTACACTTGTGAGTACCATGATCTAGTAAAGGAAAAAGAATTAAATAACCAAGTATACCATGAGATATGCCATGGCAGAAGTAGGTAAAGTTTCTGTGGGTGGGAGTGTGGGAGAAGAATAGTCCAGGCAGAGAGAACAGCAGGGGCTGTTTACAGGTGTAGGAAAGGGAAGGTTTGATGTGAAAGTAGATAATATGCTGGAGCTGCTGGGGTATAGAGCATGAGACAAGTCCTAGAAAAGTAACTGGAGTCCAACCTGAAGAGCTTTTTGTGTCAAAGGTAAGAGTTTAGATTTTACTCCTCAGCCAAAGGGAGCCCAGAGGATCATGAGCAGGACTATGATCACATTGGGCATAGTGATCATACACTTTTAGGAAATGCCTCCCATAGGAAATATGTTGTTGTGAGTATCTTAACTGGAAAAGTCTGTTTTTCCTTGTGGATTTAAAGAATGGTATCTCAGCAAATGGCTTGGCACCTGTATGATCCCCCACAACAATGCCCCAACATATGTCAAAGTAAAAATATCTGCCTGGCTTAGTGCCTCTTAAAAACTCCTCTTAGAAAGAGTACTTTGGAGAGCGAATGTATCAAGGGAACTGAAGGGCATCCACCAAAAGCAATAAGAAGGTGCCATGAGAAGTGGCAAGAAAGATGTGAAAGAGTGATGGAAAACAAGAGGAAATATTCCAAAAATGGTTGGGCTCTCCATTGGTGCCCCATGAACAAGGAGGTTGAATGAAAATCAATAACTCATTCCCTGATGGAACAGGGCATAACTCACAAAAATATCAGAAAGTCAAGATAAGAAACAACCATATTCTAGAACCATACTGGAACTTCTGCTAGAAAACACACTTACAAATGGCTTTAGCAACAAATAACAATTTATAATGAAATAGTTTATGTCTTCATTTGTCTGTAACATAGGCTGGAGTAGTACTGATGGATACCAAGTGTAGAAATGATAATAGAATAGATTGGTAGATATAACAAACTAAAATGCAATATTTCCATACATCAAAAATGTACAGGTACAAAATTAAAAGGCAAATCCAGAGGAGAATTTCTATGCAGAAAATTGTCTTTAATCATTTTACTTATTCTCATGAGAAATTGGGGACAACCTGCTAATCCAGCAATCAACTTCTAAAAAGGAATTATGAGGACCAGTAAATGTGGAAAGCACTCACAAATGCATCTAGCTAAGTAATAAAAACAGACCATGGCATTTTGAACATATATTATGATTTTATCTATGTAGTAATAAAAATGCTTTGCATAAAAAAAATCCAGATAAAAAATTTAAATGTTAGTTACTCTTTATTCCCTTGGGTAAATGTTATCAACCAAAGCCAACAGGAATGTTTCCAGACATAAAGTTTCAACGTTAACTGTCAAATCCACCTATCGTGACTTCCTTCATCTTGCTTTTGGAGTCTGATCCCTCCACTTGGTTTGGGAGGAGCCATCGATGGAAATAGGGATGTCCTTAGACATTGTGACATGAATCTTTCTTTTCCCCCTTTGGGGGCCAATAATAGATATAGTTACTTGAGCTCCCAAATAAGAATTCTAGAATGACACAGACTCTGGAAGTGCTATTTTTCCTCACTGGCACCTGCCGTGTCCCTCACCTTCTGTTCTGTGAAGGCAAAGGTGGGTAACTGTGTATATAGAGAAGGCACATCACAAGCATTCAAGCAAACAGATTCTCCTGCAGTTTCCTGGAGGTGAAACCAAAAGTCCTTCAGCAACTTGCCCCTGTAAATATCTAGCACAAAACAGGTACTCCATAAATGCTAGTCAAAATGTATCAGAACCATAAACAAAGTATATGTTTAACCAGCTTATTCGCATAAAACAAACAAATGCCATATGAAAGCCAGAGTTTATTCCAAGGGTCAAGAAAGATAACACCCTATTATGCTCTTCTGGATCCATC
Source organism: Canis lupus baileyi (assembly GCF_048164855.1). NCBI lineage: Eukaryota > Metazoa > Chordata > Mammalia > Carnivora > Canidae > Canis > Canis lupus. Next base: position 49,196,863 of record NC_132839.1, on the reverse strand, counting down.
TCGGACGAAAAATTGTCACTTTTGCAAATGAAGTGAACTCTTCCTTAACTCTTACACCATATACTCCACTTGGTGTGAGAATCTAAAAGGAGTGTTTCTCTTTCTGAGTCAGAAGCAACATCACACCCATGAGGTGGACGATGATGGAAGGTGAGCATAGATGAATGTGCAAAATGGCACCAGCCCTTGGGGACTCCCAAAACACAAGGCAGACATGTCCTAACAGTCTATGTGTCCATGTGGAGCAGGGATGAACTACTTAGCACCAAAAAGAAAGACTAACAATTAGAAGAATCAAAGTTCCCAATGGAATTAGGTAGAAATACAAATGGACACAATACTCTAGGACTTTCTGCATGCTTGTCTCCTTCTGGAAAGATCCCTCTGGGCACATCAGTGCTATTTACAACTAGGTTGCCTCCACTTGGCTGGCATTGCCATGAGCAGGGTGTGTATATGGGGAATTTTGGAAGAACTACAGAACAACCCTGCTCTCAGGAAGCTGCCAGTCTACCATGGCAGGTTGGGCCTTCTGAGTGTGCAGAGACCTAGGTCTAAACCCCAGCCCAGTCCCTGGCCAACCCTATGATGTAAGGAAAGTACTAACTTCCATACTAACCCTTTGGCTTTATGTATAAAGTGGAAGTGGTGCATTTGGGGATGAGCTCTTCCAGCTGCTACCGGCATGAATTAGCAGAGTGGTTTGACAACCTGAAAACTTCCTCCAGGATGCCTAAGAACCTGGAGGACAGCCACTGAGCATGCAGAGTCTCCACTGTGGCACTCAAGGAAAGGAAAGCCCTGGGCACTGAGAGTTCTGAGAAGCACAGGATGACTATAGCTCCATGTTGACCCAACCTAGAAGGTCATGGTTCGTGATTTATTTATCCTTCCCAGCGTAGCTTTCTATTTGCTTACACAGTGGGTATGAATCCAGTTCATAAAACTCTGGTTTGCAAGAAACATGACTTTATTTTGCTACAACTCAACTTACATTTTATTTGAAGCCCTATTCTGTTTGAAGGCAGAAAATGTGATCTTAGTCAATTCTGGGTAAACTTGGCATTTCAGGTTTAAACTCAAGCAATCAAGTTTTCTCATCCTCTTTCGTTTCTCAGGAGTAACATCATAGAGCAGGGGCCTCCTGCAGCATCACAGCATTGGCCCTGGGTAAAAGGAAAGAGTTCATGTTTCCCAGTCCTCATTTCTAGGTAGGGAGACACTCATAGGGTAATACTCCAGGATCTTTTCCTTTCTTCTCCCTGAAGTATATAAGAAAGGGAGCTAGTCCTGCCCCTCTCCATGATTCCCTCTGTTAGGGATCTGTCTACAGAGAGCAATCATTTCACTCTGCCCTGCAGGGAAGGGCTGCGGTGGCCTGTGCCTTCTGTGAATGAATCCATCCACGAACACTAGCATGCAGTACTAATAAGCCATTGTTTCTACTCCAAGCAGCAACAGTCTCCTACCTTACCTTTCTCACTTATAAAGATGACACTTGGATTCATAATTGCCCAACTTATGTACCTGTCAACTATTTCTGAACTTAGGTGATAAACATAGATGTTATATATGAATACCCTCAAATCCTTATGGGTGGTGTCTGCCCATGTAGGAATCTGCTGATGTGTCTGTATTCCTCTCTGCTCCCTGGTCATAGGGGGTCCCAGCCAATGTCAGCTGATGAAAGTCTCATCATGACCACGAGCCTGCTCTCTTGGCTATCTCCCTTCTCAAGGACACAGGAAAATTCATATTCCTCCTTCCACCCCACTGAGAACTTTTGGGCTCTTCCTCACCTTGACAGCCCCCTTCTCTTTACTGCTCCCACTACATGGTGGTACAAGAATGTTGCTTCCCAGGCTTCTCTCTACTCTTGGATCCCTAAACTCCTCTGGGAATTGTGTGTTTTCAGATTATCACCTGTAATAGTTTCCTGTGGCTGCTATAACAAATTTCCATAAACTGGATGGCTTACAACAAAAATATACTTCGTTTTGGAGGCTAGACGTCTGAAACCAAGGTGTTAGCGGGACATACTGTGTGATGGTGCTATATAAGGGTCCTTCCTTGCCTTTCCTAGCTTCTGGTATTTGCCAGCAATTGTTAGTGTTCTTTGGCTTGTAGATACATCACTCTAATCTCTGCCTTTACCTGTATGTGAACTTCTCTTCTGTATCTGTCTCTGTGTCCAAATCTCCTCTTCTTATAGGAACACCAGTCACTGAATCCACTGTGATCTCATCTGAACTTGATTTTATCTGTAAAGGCCTTATTTGTAAGGTCACATTCACAGGTACTGGGGGTTAGGAACTTCAGCATATCTTTCTGAGAGATACAATTTGATTCACAATCACAGCCCCTTCCCAGATGGCATCCTCTGTGACTTTATCTCTCACTTGATCTCCAACTTTTCCTTCTCCTGCAACCCAAAGATATTTTATACTCATTTTCAGGTGGGGGAAAATACTACTTTTGGTAGCTGTTCTACTGAATCTTCTTCTCTCAGCCACGGATAGCAGCTTTTTGTTTGTTTGTCTGTTTACTTTAAAAGCCAGGAATTTAATGCCCTTTGTCTTACAGCTTCTGAAGTGCCCTTTCCTTGGGGCAACAGATGTCTTCTGTCCAGAGGCAGGAATGGAGAGAAGATTCCCCCAGAAATGGATGTGGATGGAACCACATATTTCTCAATGTTATTCTGACACACATATGTTGACTTCAGAATGTTTTATGAGACTCTCTTGATTTTCACAGTTTTCTCAGCTTTCTACCACCATTAAGATATTGTGGCTCTGAAAATCCCTACTAAGAGTGAAGATAAAGATGAGAGGCATGCAACCTTTACAGAACTGGCCCTCCTCATAAAGGCTTTGCAGACTGTTGGTGAGAAAGGTGTGATTAGCATACCTCTATCCAAAGACCTGGGTGCCCACTGGGTGCTGAAAAGGAGAAAAGAGCCAATATAATAAAAAATATTGTTCCCAATAGAGCCCCAAATCCCATTTTAGAGGCTTATTTTGAGAGGTTTGATCCCCTTGACTCTCTTCAAATACAGACACCAATGAGAGCCTTGCAAACCCAGTGATAGTTACATCCAGATTTTCCACTATTTACAAATGCAAATCTCCTTTTGACAAATCTAAAAATCTCATGGAATTATTTAGAGCTATTTGGAATTTCAAAGTAAATAGAATATCATGACAGGGCAAAGTAATAACTTTTTTGACTGCAATCTATAGGACTCTGCCCCATGCCCTGGGAATTCTAATCCCTCCCACTAGGGGGCGCAGTGCTCCTCTTCCTGCTCCACGAAAATCCCTACTCCCAGAGCTTTAAAATCCTGATCTTCCCTTCAATTTAGAGAAGATGGTCTTGAGACAATGGGTCCTGGCTGATAAATTTGGTGGATTGGTGTTGGGGTATGGAGGCCTGAATCTGATTGGGAGGATTTCCTATAGGATAGAGAGACCTCCCAACGCAGCACAGCCGAGATACAGGGCAGCATAAAAATACTCCAGGTATGGATAAGGCCTTGGGGAAGTAGGATCAGAGAGACCACAGAGAAAAGTGCAGTAAACACTGGGCAGGTAGTCAGAAGGCCCTAGTCCTAGCCCAAGGTCAGCTGCTTATGAGTCACGTGATGGTGCTCAGCTTCCCCTGAGAAAACAGGACCCCAGTGAGGTCACAGTGCAAGGTTGACCATTCAGAACTAACCTGGGGATCAGGAGAAAAAGTTCTATATTAAGTTGCTCGATTCTGTATTAAGCAATTAATTTCCTGCTAGCCCTCTCCCTGATTCAGATGAGCGTTTTATTAATAATATGGTCCCTGGTGGGAAGTGGAAATCAGGCTAAATCCAGTGTAGACACAGTCTGGTTTTTATGTCATTTTTTCTACAGGTAACCCACTGATTACCAATTTCATCCCAAAGCCATTGCCACCATCAAACTCTGGTGGCTTTAGGTGTCTCTATTCAAGAAACTGTGAAGCCCTCAGAGTTAGTCATATTCTGAGGATAAGGACATTTTGGAGTGCAGTGGCAATGTCTTTGCCCTTGAATGCCAGCCTGAATGCCCTTTAGCTTCAGAGTTTAGTGCTGATTCTGGGAGATACTCCAGGCTCTCTGTCAGATGACAGCAGGTTGCTGCTTCCATGTACCACCCTTCTTTCAGCAAAGTAGAGCAAGTAGATTCATTCAAAGGGAGAGAAAGGTATGCTCGCTTGGGATGCTGATTATGAATTCAGTTCTGGGGTGAAAGAAAGAGTTAAGCTTGCTGTTAATCTTTAGAAACAGGAAAAAAATAGATGGGAAATAAGGTTGAGGTCTCCAGTTAGTGGTTTTTTAAAAATCTGTCAGATTTAATTAAATCATCACAAGTGCCTTTTAAAGGGCTCTGTGTGGTTGTCCTGCATAGATGGAGGAACCTGATCCAAAAGGCAGTCAGGGCTTTGGTGGCATGCCAACTTCTGTCCTTTCCCAGGCAAAAAGCACAAGTCAGCCCGGTAGCACTCCTCATTATGTGGACCCAGAAGGCCATCAAGTGCAGACTGGCATCAGGTCCTGAGGCCCTGCACAATGCAAGACCTGTGCCAGAAAGTCCAATACCCACATCTTCTGCCCTGAACTGACCCAGACTTCCTCCGTAGCGCTCTCTGCTGTAGCTACTGAGTTCCTAAGCTGCACCATTCGTTCCTCCTCATTCCCCACAGCATCAGAGACACAAGAAGCAGGGCTTAACGTAACGTTCTCTTGTTCAAAGGGCATCTATTAAATGAGAAGCTTCTTTTGATAAAAATATTACAATACATCTTATTGCATATGACATGATATAGGTTAAAATGATAATAGAAGACACTTATTTATAAGACAGACTTTTTCTAAACACTTTACCTATTGCCAAACTATAAGACAAATCAAAAACTAAGTGCAAAGCAATGTGTGTGTTACTCAATCTTGCTATTCTCCAGAAACCCCTCATCCTCCCTGTTCTGTGCACATAGTTGGCTGGACATCCTGGCTCCACTGTAGTTGGGAGATGCTGTGTGACTCAGTCTGGCCAATGAGTTTTGAACAAAAGTGATGCATGTCATTTGCAGGCTAGAGCATTTAACTGCCAATGCAAAACCTTCCAGTTCTCTTTCCCCCTGGCACAGTGACTGGCAACTTTGGGGATTAGAGCCTCCTACCAACCCATAATGGATATGTGGCATGAGTAGGAAGTAAACTGTGTTTGTTTTTAATTTTGAGCCACTATTATGTGGGTTGTGGCTAGTGTGTCCTCTTCTATTCCATCTGATTAAACATATATTCATAGGTTATTTCTGAAAAGATAAACAAAAATTTGGCAACAGAAAGAGAAGTAGAATCAGGAGTGGGTAGGGTTTTATGCTTTTGTTTGTTGTACTGTTATTTTGTTTAGCAAGCCCATGTATGAATGCCCCTCTCCCTCCTCCATCCTAGAATGGAAACTAATGAATGAATAAAAACACAGTGAGTAGGCACTATCCTGGGCATCACGCTAGCTAATTGGGAGACAAAGTTTGAAGCCATGCTATTTTCCTGGCCAAGCTCTGCTACGCTGACCTTCTTAAATATTCTCTGGTCATCTATATCTTGCTTAAACGGGCCCTCCTTATACCGTACAGTGCTCCTCTTCTACTCAGAGCCCGGGAGGCAGAGAGAGAGAGAGTAGAGCCAGAATCTTCCTGGCATGACAGAGAGGCCCAATTGAGCCTCGCCATTACCCTCACTGGCAGCTGGTGCGGAGAGGGCTTGGGAAAGATTGAGATGAGGCTGCAAGCCTCTCAGCTCACTGTATGGACAAGCAGCACTGCAGCTGAGCCACTGACGGGGGACTTTCCATCACTGGATGTAAGCCCAAAGCAGACCGTGTCCTCAAAAAGCTTCCATTATGAGTGAGCAAATATATAATCCTCCTTGCTGGAGGCTGACGTTTAGAGTTCATTATTGAGCTACAGAAACCCAACCATGGTGACTTAACCAAATAGAAGGTTATTTCCCCCATAAGCAGGAGCCCAGAGGAGGCTGTCCAGCAGTGATACAGCAGTCCACAGTGTCATTGCTGTCTCAGGATCCATCATCTGGAAAGTGTAGCTTTTATTCCTCATGCTTCTCACTTCACACCTCCCATCAGCATTCCTGGCCAGAAGAAGGAAGGAGTTAATAACAATGTCAGAAAAGCACAGACTTTCTCTGAAATCCAATTTATATTGGCTGGAACCAGCCAACCATAATAGTTAAGAGCACTGACTCTAAAAACTAATTGGGTTCAAATCGAGGATCCACCATTTAATAGCCATGTTCTTGGGCTATTGACTTAACCTCTCTGTATCTCAGTTTTCTCATGAGTCAAAAAGGAATAATAGTACGTAAATGACAGTACCTACCTCGTTGAAATATTATGGGAACCTAAATTGCAAAATGCTTATAATCATGTCTGATCCATCATAAGTACAACAAAAGTGTTTGCTAAATGAACACTTGACCACCGTCCTGCAGGGAGTCTGGGAAGGCAAGTACTTTAGCTGGGTATATTACTATTGTGAACAAAAGCAGGTCCTTGTTAACAAGTAGGAAAGGAAGAATGGGAACTGGGGAGACGCTCAGTCATGTCTGCCACAGTCAATAAGATGGGCAGGGGCAGCATTTGAGTCTGACAGGTGAGGTGGCCAAGAGAGGGAAGTGTCAGAAGGCTCTCTGAAACAAAATCCTTCATCAGGGTTGGGGGAGGGGGAGGCTGGAAAACAAAGAGCAGTCTATCAGTCCAGAGGCTCAGTCAGAGTGGGGCCTAGAAACTATAGGAAGAAAAGAGGAATACAATAATAAGAGGTCCTACATACTAAACACCTTTACCTGCCAAGTACTTCACCCATTATCTCATTTAAAGCATATTATCCCCATTTTACAGATGATGTAACTGAGCTTCTAAGTTGTTCAATAAGTTGTCCAATGTCACCCAGACTGTTGTGGTAGCACCAGTCCTAGACCACATATCCATCAGTCACCCAAGGCCTTGACATTGATCTTCTGCCTCTGAGGTTTTCATGGGCAGTGTTGAGTGAGGGCTGGTCCTCAGCACTGAGTGAAGAACTTTGGACACCTGAGATCATCCTATGCAACACTGAATTTGTCCTCACTCAGTGGTACTTAGCTCCAGAGGTGTGCTGTGATTTTAGGCAGGGTCTGGATGGGGAGGTCCACCAGTGTTCTGGAGGCCTGGCAAGAAAAAGTTCTCAGAAGGAAGGTGCTGACTAGACCCACACTACACTTGAGATCTGCAATAACACAGAATAGGTGTATATAATAGTATGTACATCTGGCAGTGATACTTGGCAAAGGTTCATTCTTTAAATTCAAAGCAAAATCCTCTTTAGCAGTAGGAGAGTGCAGGATGGGAGATGGGGATTGGAAATAGCACAGGTTTCAGGAAGAAGAGGCAGGGGAGAGCAGGACAGGGAGAGCCAAGGACAGCAGACCTTGGCTTCAAAGATGGCTCCTATCTATTGGGGACCAGGGGGCAAAAACAAGACTACCAGAAGAGATGCCTAGGGGAGCCTGGCTGGCTCAGCTGGTAAGCAGACAACTCTTGATTTCAGCTCAGGTCATAATCTAAGGATCCTGGGATCCAGCCCCACCTAGGGCTCCATACTCAGCGGGGAGTCTGCTTAAGGATTCTCTCTCCCTCCCCCTCACCCACGTGCTATTGCTTTCTTTCTGATAAATAGATCCTCAAACCCCACAAAAACAAAAAGAGATGCCTAGACTCACACACACAGAGTGATACTCAAGACATCACACAACCAATAAGGTGAACCACCTGAACAGGTAACTTGCTGGACTAGTAGCCTGGAGACACTGCTGTCCCAGGAACACTGACCCTTTAGTTGCTGGACCATGAAGAGGTCTGGGTATCCAAGGGGATCTCAGGGAAATGGGTGGGACAGCAAGGCAATGCAAAGCCATTTAGATAATAGTAGCAAGTTTCCAACTACTAAAGAAACATTTCAATATTTTAGCGACTAGCATATCTGTACCAGTGCCTTCTGGTGAAATGTCAGGCCTGCACTTAAACTCCAAACACTGTGCCCACCACTGTGGGTGTATACTGCCAGAGGGCCTATCCTGCTCAGAAGGCTCAGGAAAGAGCAGGGCCTAATCTTACAGAGGCACAGAGCCTCAGCTGCACATACCAAAAGGTAGGGCTGACCCTGTTCTCCTCTGTTCTGTCTTTAAATTTTTCAGTCTGTAAAGCAGAGGGTGAGAGTTGTCTGCTTTTTGTTTCCTGCTTTGAGATATGTGTGGGGATCAGATAGCTGTTTGGGGGTCCCGACGGGGACTGAGGGGCAGACCCAGGCGAGTCCCACAGGTAACAAGGAAGCTGCCTTCCTGGCACAGGTAACGGGGAAGCTATGCCACTCGTGCTTTGCTAATCGCTTTATATCTCTAGGCAGCAGGATTTTTCATAAAAACTGTTTCTACCCAATCACCCTCATCCCCATCCTCAAAAGCTGCTTTCTACCACCAACAATTTCAAAATTGATCTTTGCAATGATTCCTCACTTAAATCAGATCCTGAGTTTTAAAGGGTAAGAAAATGTCTCTTACTCATTTAGACTAAAATAATGTGCCCATTAGCTGTGTTAGAGGCATGCAAAGTCTACTGCCTAGAAATTATCTATTAGCCTCATTTTAAGCTCTCTCACCTGCCAGCCTTCCTCCGCTACTGCTTCTTGAGTTCTGTATCTCAGACTTCATCTTGGCATTCCCCTCCTCCAAAGACTAACCTTCCATGGCTCTCCACTGCCTTAAGGGTAAAATCCAAAATTCCTAGCCTGAGATCTGACCTTAATCTTTTTTCTATCTTTCACTGTGTCACTCCCTTACTACTGGCTTGGAAACTCTAGGCTCCAGCTCTACCAGACATTTCACAACTTGATCCCTTTGATTCAATGCCTTCCACCTGGAGAGACTTTGCCCCTTCCCTACCTGTCAAATCCTAGCTGTCCTTCAAGGGAGGGACTTCAACTTTCTGGAAGTAGTTCTTCCAAATCCTCCCAGCCTAGAGGATTATGTGCCCTGTGCTCTCTCCTGCTGCACCTTGTTCTCATCTGTTACAGCAGCCCAGCACATCTCTCTTGGGCCCCAGTTAATCAGCTAATCCTTTATTCTCCAGCTACATCGAATCTTTGTTATTCCTTGAAGGCAACTTTCTCTATTGTGTTTTTGGTACCTTTGTATATGCTCATTCCTGGACTAACCTCTCTCCCCTAATCCGTCCAGCAAACTCAAACTTATCCTCCTTAGAGCAGTGGTTCTCAACTTTGGCAGCAAGTTAGAATCAAATGGAGATCATTCAAAGATACCCAGGCTTCACCTCACAGCAATGAAATCGGAATCTCTGGGGGTGAGATCCAGACATTGGTATCAGGTGATACCAATGTGTTGCCAAGGTTGACAACACCTGTTCTGGAATCACCTCAAGGTTTTACCTACTTTGTTCAGGTTATTATTTGAATCCTGAGAGCTTTGCTTGATGCTTATAACTAAATTTTTATTGAATGACTAAATAAATAAATGGATGGATGGATAAATGAATGTAAGGAAGGAAAAATGGAAAGATGGACAGATGCTGTGTTACTCAGGAAAAATCCTAGGCTGCTTTCTACTGCTAGAATTAACTACTGAAAGGAAAGTATTAACTCCACACCCCTAGCAATGCAACTCTTCTTGGTTTGTAAACTGGCACCCATACACTCAGGGCAAGAAAAGAGGGAAGAGGCAGCCCACTCCAGATTGGTAGGTTTAAAAAACAAGGGAACCTACAGACAAGGCTGGTCTTGGGCATCCATAAGACAAGATCTCCACACCTGCCAACCAGAATCTTAAAAGTCCATGTAGAAGCCTTAATGAGATTCAGTCACACATACCATCCAGATGGTCTCAACAGAAACCTTATTCTCTCAAGGCTACATTATTGAAAACGGCTCTCAAGGTGTGAACAATAGGGAGAGTGGACATTCCAAGAACAGGAGAGGGCTTGAGGATCCTCCAATTGCCTGGGTCCATCTTATGGGTCAACCAGTGCGGTTGGGTCCTCTCAATGACCACCCCCCAACACTCCTTTATATAATATAGGTGCCAAGTGAATATTTAGAGCATTTTTACATTTTTATTTAAATTCCAGTTAGTTCATGGGACACCTGAGTGACTCAGTGGTTGAGCATCTGCCTTTGGTTCAGGGTGTGATCCTGGGGTCCTGGGATTGAGTCCTGCACTGGGCTCCCCACAGGGAGCCTTCTTCTCCCTCTGCCTATGTCTCTGCCTCTCTCTGTGTGTCTCTCATGAATAAACAAATAAAATATTTTTTAAAAATTCCAATTAGTTCAAATACAGTATAATATTACGAATATTTGTAGACTTAATTTGAGCAGTAGCTTCACTCAGTTGTCAGGTTATCCAGTGATAGTAGTTCTCCAACTCTACCTATAGAATACTCAGCCTTGACCTAAACCAAAATGGAGCATGACTAAAATGGAGGACAATAAAAGTTGGCCTTCTAATTCGCAGGGGAATTTGAAATTTTCTGTTTTAAATTTTTCCTTCAAAATGCTTTCTTAAAATTTGTTTCCTACAACTGACTTCTTTTGCTAGCAAGTGCTCATAAAGCAATTGAATGATTAAACATAAGAGCCAACTAATAATGAAAAATCTCCAAAATATGATCAGAAAATAACATCCAGAGAACATTCCCTCTGGTTAAGTTAATCACCTTTTCTTATCTTCTGTCTTTCCTTCTTTCTTTCCTTCCTTCTTTCCACAGGTATTTATTATTTACTAAATATTAGCATTATTTATTTAGATATTTATTTAGCATGCCAGGCACAGCTAAGATTAATGATACAATAGAGCTTTCCCCACAAGAGATGTATTCTGAATAAGGTATGTATTCTGATTCTAATAAGGTATGCTGTGACTTCCAAGACCCCACTTCTGTGACAAGGTAAAGACCACTGACACATTAATATTTCATAGCCAGAGCTCAATTAAATATAGTAGGCACATTTAACTAAGTGGCTTATGCTTGGCAAGTGAGCAGAGCCTGAGAAGGCAGGACCAGCTGGGCTGGGCTTGGATGTTCCCCTTCGGAACCCTACTGTACCTTGAGAATCTGCCAGCCTCCACAGGCCATCAGATTCCCAGATATTCCTGGGTTCTGTGCTGTTAGGCCCTCTATCATCACACCAGCAGAACCCTTGAGAGTTTCTATCTCTCTATCCATACCCATCTTGCTGGAAAGACACCCAAACTTTTAAGGCTTATAAAACTAAATAATATCATGGAAAACCATGGATCAAGCAAATGAGCTAGTTAGAATTATGAGCAAGGAAAATGCTTCCTAAGCCCAGATGTTTCCACTATCTCAACAGCCCGCAAAGGTGGTCGTGCTCACTCAAATCTGGTGGGAAGCAAGTCTCTCCCAGACCTGCTTTCTATCCTTATTCAGACCCCAGGCTTGTCCTTGTGGCCTCAGAAGTCCTAGCATTTCCATGAAGTTGCTCTCCAGTCCAAGGCATCTCTGTGCCTAAGGCCTATTCCTATTTACCATCAAAGAACCCAGTGCTAGGCTTCTGGTCTACCTGATGCCTCTTCACAAAGCCTCCATTCCTCCTCCTGAGGTCTGTGTCCTATAGCTGATACTCTTAAGGACAGTGTTTTCCTCTCCATGGGACATCGAGTCAATGTATTTGGTTTCTGTGAACCATTGACTGATCTGCTGCCAAATTCTAGCCTTGAACAAAGCTAGACTTCATAAATTACTGATCTTACTGAGCACTGAGTCCCTCCTTCCAGTATCTGAGAGAACATCCATTTTACTTTGGGGCTCCTCTCCACTGTCTTAGGACCTGTGGAAAGTCACTCTTGTTCTCAAAGCCTAGATTTCACTGTGGTTCACCTAGAAAATTTCTGTGTTGCATACAACACAGAAATAGTGGCCAATGTCCCACTATAGTATAAAGCAGTGGAAAAAAGGCTTAACATCTGCTCACACTATGGTCAAGTTATTCTTAGAGGATTCATCATTCAAGTGGAGGAAGGAATGGAATTTTCCAAAAACCACTTAATTGCACTCTTATAGACTATGGTATTTTAAACATTAATACTCTGTAATAAAAGAAACTAGGAGAAATTTGGATTAATCAAAGGCAGGAGTTGGAAGAGAGAACACATTATAGAGATTGATGATTTGGGTTAGATAATCACAGACTGCTATGCATTTGTTCAAGAAAGTAATTTTTAAACTGTAGTCCTAAGACACTAGGGTCCCATGGGGGTGCTTTGGGTCTGCAACGATTCCATACAAGTTTGATTTAGAAATTCTATAGTTACCTGTTTCTCAAAAGGCCTAATAAAAACTTGCATATTCAAAGGTTATGTTTCCAAAATTTTACTATTATTGGGACCACTGGTGCTTTAATTTGTTTGCTAACTTGCCAATTTTACAGTAAAGATCATAAATGTGAACATACAAACTAAATTTACTTGTGTTGAACACATTATACATACAATGTAGGATATCAAGAATGTGTGTGGGGGGGTGTGCCTTAGTTTATTTATTTTCTCTTATGTATATGACACTGAATGAAATAAGTATTTTTGAATAAAAAAAAATCATGAAGTTTTCTCATTCCCTTACAGCCAGTGCCCAGATTCCTCCTGAGTAGGGAAACCTTCACAAATGTCTCCCCTCCAAGTCTCAGTACCTGCCCCCTCCTACAGTCCCTCCAAGCTGGATTGAAATATCAGCTCAAGTTCCACCAACTCTGGGTTTCTGTTCTACCTCTTGTGGTTTTCCTATACCTCCCACACCTTTGTGAACAAACCTGTCTTGAATTATCTTAATTTGGGTGTGTCATACACTTCCTGCTGCAAACATCACTGTACACCCCACTTTTCATCCTCTTCCCACGATGGAAACCATCCATGTGCATTGATGTGTTTCTGTTTATATGTGTTCTTGCAAAATAGTGTTGTTTTATATGCACATATTTGAATTTTCTCATAAATGTTGAGTTATAGATTTCATTCTGCTTCTTACCTTTCTCACTAATTATATTTTTTTGAAGTTCATCCTCATTGCTATGGCTACAGCTAATGTGTTGTCTCTAAACTGCTACCCCTGCTCTGCTACATACACTCTCTACATTTATCTATCCAAGCTCTGGACGATGGATGGACACCCAAGTGGTCTCCAGCACCATAACCAATGCTGCAATGAAAAGTCTTGCACATGCTCCTTGGGGAGCTGTGTCAGAATTTCTTTAGACGACATAGAGAAGGGTAGAATTGCTGAGTAATTCTATGTGCATCTACTTAAGATAAAAGCACCAAAGCACCATCTGCCTTCCTGACAATAGTACCAAAGAGCTTCCATTCCGAAATCCCCACCAACACTTGGCATTATACAGCTTTCTAGTTTTGCCAGTATACTAGAAGTAATATCTTATTTTATAATTTGCCTTTGATTATCAATAATTTAAAAATCTCATATATGTTTGATTTCATCATGCATAAATTATATGTTCACATTGCTTTGATTATTTTACTATTGGAGTTGCTAGATTTCTTATTTATCCACAAGGAGTTCCTTATACATTATTTTTAATACACTATTGGTTTCAGTTAGCTAATATTTTGTAAGACTTCTTATACCTACAATGATAAATGAAATAGGACTATAAATTTCTTTTCTCCTATTGTCCTTATTTGGAGTAACTTTAATAATACAGGAATTGTTCCTTACAAGAATCTGATGGCTTCTTATCATTATACCCTGGTCTACATCACCACTATTTTGCACCTGGATTACCCATAAAAGATAACTCAATGCAGAGGATTAGAAAGACACTGGGTTTTGGAATGGAGCCCCAATGTGGGGTATTGCAATTAACTGTTTTTGTATTCATCCTCCCTATTAAACTGTATTTCCAGTACCTGGCACACGTATGCATAAAATAAATATTTAATTTGTTGGTGAGTTGGAGACTTGTCCTTCTGCTCACTAGCTTTGTGATTTGGGGAATTTCAGGAACCTCATCTCTATCATCAGAATAATAAGACAGATCCATGTCCTACATTTGTGATAAGGGTTAAATAGAACAATGCATGTAGGGAGCCCAACCCCAGGGTCTGATGCATGATGGTACCTATGTAGGGGTGGAGGGCAGCTCAGGGATAATTCCCTACCCTATTTAAAAATAGAACTCAGGACACCAACTGGTCAAAAGCAGGGCTGATGTTTCAGAGGAGAGAAAATCCACATTAACTAATGCGTCTCTGCCTATATAAGAGCACAGATCGGAATGGGAGAGTACCCTCCCTAACTTTCAGGGATCCCAATATGATTAGCATGTGAACAGGGCCTTAATTAGAGAAGAGCCCCAAAGGGAATAGGAGAGGTAGTCTCTCCTCTGGTCCATGGGCCTGCTCCCCACACCTCTTAAATCCATTTGTCTCCACTGATTAGTGCATGAATGGGGCATTGATTACCAGGCCAAGCTATTGTGCAGCCTTTCAATGGAGTGGCTTCATGCAGGGATTTATTAGTAATTAAGCCTTGAATAAATGTTTTGCAAATGGGGTCTCTCCTGATGAATAGGAAAGGCTTTGGGAGTTGAGAAACCCTCAATGCTGGGACCATCAAGGCCTGCAATGTATGCTTGCACTTTCACATAATTGTATGTTTGTCCACTTCAAGGCTTCCAGGGCCCTAGCTGGCAGATAACAAGCAGTTACAAATGCAGTTCTGCCCTCTAGGTTGTGTCCTTTCCTGAAAGAAGTGGATATATTTTGTGGATTATATATCTTGGCTGTTGAGGGTATAGTGGCTCCCTCACTGTGTCTTTCTAGAGAGAGACACTACACAGGCAGGGCCTATACAAGAGTTCCAAGCTCATGGGAAAGCTTCACTTCTCTAGAGTGCCTTGGAGGTACCTTCATGCTTCACACGGGGCTTGGTCTGACCCACAATTCTCAAGTAATGATGACTCTTAGCCTCCTACAGTGTTCTCAACTGATACTATTAACATTTGGAGCCAGATAATTTCTTCTTATTGAGGGCTGTCCTTAGCATTCATTGCAGGATTTCTCACAGTATCCATATCTCCACCTCCTAAATGCCAAGAGTACGTCAAACAACCAAAAGTCAGCAGACATTGCCAAATGTCTCTGGAGGACAAACTGCCCTCAGTTGAGAACTGCTCCCTCTACTGGAAAGGGTTTCCAAGTGATTTCAGTAAAAACACTGGACTTAGGAAAAAATGTCTGTAGATCAATAATTTTTAAAGTGATAAAGTTTGGGATCCCTGGGTGGCGCAGCGGTTTAGCGCCTGCCTTTGGCCCAGGGCACTATTCTGGAGACCCGGGATCGAATCCCACATCGGGCTCCCGGTGCATGGAGCCTGCTTCTCCCTCTGCCTGTGCCTCTGCCTCTCTCTCTCTGTGTGTGACTATCATAAATAAATAAAAATTAAAAAAAAAATAAAATAAAGTGATAAAGTTTATTTTAAAAATCTATTTATTCATGCCTTTGTCTATTTATGCCACTCTTTGTTAGGCTCCTTCCCTGTTCTTGCACTGTTCTAGGTACTGGAAAATCAACAGTGAGCAAGACACACAAGATTCCTGCCCTCATGCAGCTTGCCTTCCAGATAGAGGGGCAGATTGACAATGAATCATTTCAGGGTAAAGTGAGTAGTATGTGGCTGACACGATCAAAAGTAACCTCAGTGACAGATGGTGTCATTGCTATTTTAGGTAGGAGGTCGGGGAAGGCTTGAATGATAAGACAGAGCCAGCGAAAGAACTCTTCACTGGAGCGGAGTTTTCCAGGCAGACAAAACAGGGAGGGCAAAAAAAGAATAAAACAATGGAGAGGGGAGGGGAGGGTCAGGCAGGTTGAAGGAAGAGTCTGGTGTGGCTGAGCTAAGGACTAACACATAGTGTGGGAGGAGGTAGAGTTTGGAGAGGAAGCCAGGATCAGGATCTGGATTGAACTTTACAGGAAATTACCCACCACCACTCCTGCCATTATTCCTTCTGATACTCCAATTCCAACACTTCTTTGGTCCCACAAGAGCCTCCAACCCCATTCTCTTGCTATCTGCTTCTTCAAGTTCTTACTCTCCTTCTTTCTCAGCTTACATTGATGGTCTACCCCTAGGAACACTTTCTTTGTTACATCTTCAACTCTCTTCCCTTCTTTCTACCATTGCACTTGCCTAGCAAATTCCAACCCCACTTAAAAGCATCATGTTTGCCTTGGAGGAGCTGAATGTAACTGGAGAGAAACATGCAGGCAGACTTGTTTGACATTGAAATTATGCTCATAACCTCAAGGAAACTATCAGCACTGCCAATTTCCCTACCTCAGTTCCTTAGTCAACTCATCTTCCTGCAGCTAATTGAGCTGAGATACCAGTCTTTTCCTATCTTTGGACTCAAACTGAAAGCAAGGCAGAGAGACCCAAAATGAAAAATTACCTCTGCTTAGTTATTGAGTCTGCTGGCTTTGAACTAGAATTTACACTATTGGTTTTCTTTGTTCTCAGCCTTTTGGACTCAGACAGGAACTATACGTTGATTCTCCTGGATCTTCAGTTTACTGATGCAGACTTGTGACTTCTCAGCCTCCATAATTGTGTGAACTAATTCCTTATAATAAATCTCTTCAGGGATGCCTGGGTGGCTCAGTGGTTGAGCATCTGCCTTTGGCTCAGGTCCTGGGATCAAGTCCCATATCAGGCTCCCCACAAGGATCCTGCTTCTCCCTCTGCCTATGTCTCTAGCTCTCTGTGTGTCTCTCATGAATAAATAAAAAAATATTTTTAAAATATCTCTTCATAATAAGTCTTTATATATATATATATATATATATATATATATATATATATATATATATCTCCTCTTCACATATATATGTATATATCCTATTTGTTCTATTTCTCTGGAGTGCCCTAATACACTGATCAAAAGATGACAAGTGCTTCCCAAGATAGATTTCTAATGTCCCTTGTGACATTCATGTAGATGATTGTCATGGCTCTTCCATGGGTGGAGAGATATTAATAATAATTATTATTATATATATTATATATATTATATATTACTAAATAATATTAGTGCTCATTTATTGAGTGATTGTTATATGCCAAACCATAGGCTAACCTATTTACCTATATGCAAAATAACTTTATAAAGTCAGTTTTATTAGTCCTATTTTACAAATGAGAATATTGCCTAAAGACATGAATTAACTAGCCCCATGCCACAAAGCTGGAGAGCTGTGGAGCTAAGATTTGAACTCAAGTGTCTCTAACCTGAAAGTCCATGCTGTTAATCTCTCTAGGCAAACTGACCACAGAAACTGAAAATGAACTATTAAAAGACCTATGGTGAACAATTTAGAAAGATCCAACCTGAGAAGATTATTTTCCATGGACCACATTTCTGCTTCCTAAGCCTCTCTTTGGAAGTGGAAGCTACCCTTGGCTATCACTCCACCACATCTGAGATTCATTCCTCAAATGCCTGGAATGCAAAATGGCTCTACAAACTGATACCATGGAATTGCCCTCTCTCTAATCCCCTAATAATGAAAAATCATTAACATGTTCTACACTGAGTCACTTTGATGCCATATGAACCTTCCTCACTGGTATGTCCTCCACTGATAGGAGATCAGACCCACAAGAAATTACTCATTATGAGACCAGTAGCAAATGCAAGGTTGATACTATTGCTGCTATAACAAGTTACTAAAAACTCTGTGACTTAAAATAATACAAATTTATTCTTTTATAGTCCTGGACATCAAAAGTCTGAAATCAGTCTTACTGGACTAAAATCCAAGTATCTGCAGGACCATTTTCTCATGGAGTTTCTGAAAGGAGACTCTGTTTCCTTGCTCTTTTCAATGTCTAGTTGCCACCTGAAGTCTCTGGCTTGTGGCTCCTTGCTCCATCTTCAAAGCACACCACTCTGATCTCTGCTTCCATCATGATGTCACCTTCTCTTCTAACTGACTCTTCTTGCATCCCTTTTATGAGGACTATCGTGATTATGTCAGGGCCACCCAAATCACCCAGAATAATTTCCCCAATTTAAGGTCTTTAACTTGATCATATCTACAAAGTTTCTTTTGCCATAGAAGATAACATTCACAGGTTCCAGGGATTAGGACACAAACTTATCTAAGCAAGTATTATTCAACCTACCCACAATGCCTGACCAGAGAGCATCTAAACTCAAGAATACTCAAGAATAATATTTCTCCAATAATTTCCTTGCCTCCTTTTTCAGATCCTGTCACATTCAAAACACCATTAACCAAGACTCAGCCATTGGTCAGAAGTTTGTTAAATAGTCCTTTGTAATTTGTGTGAGTTACATTCTTCACTGCTGATTTCTTTCCCCCCTTCATTTTTGAAACTGAAAACTGTAAATAGCGTTTTGTGAACAGGGTCTCAGTATAAATTAAAGAATATTTGTTCTAAGCACAATGCTTAAATTAGGCTTGACTTTCTTGACACTCAACTCTTTTTCCAATCACCGCTAGCCACTATAGCAGTGATGAGAATCAGAACAGAGATCAGCACTGTTAAAACTGCATATTAGGCATGCCAGCTCAGCTCACAGTGCTTATTTCCATACCAGAGACTGCAACAGGTAAATCCTTTAAACCAGACAATATTGAACATGTCAGGACTGACAATTCCTTGAGGCCAAGATGCCCTCGAACCATAAGGGAGTAGCTAGTACTGTACCTTCTGGGTGGGCTACAGTACAATGAAGAAATCAGCCCTAGAGAATGTTAGTTAGGTTATGCCTACTAGATCCAAAGACAGTAAATTCCACTCAATCAAACAATCATTCATTCCTTACTATTACAAGTCTGATAGCGCCCACCACTGTACCAGTGCGGGAGAGATAAGAGGCAATATTGTAGATATGGATTTATGGTCACATGAGACTTGCTATCCTTTATTTAGAACTTGCTATGGGCCAGTCACACAGAGAAATTATTTGGAATGCAGCTTTTATACTTAACGTCCTCCAGCCAATACCCCAGAGAACCAGTCTTCTGATTCAGGAGGAACTGATGGGTGGAGTGAGCAGGGAGAGAATTCAAGTTAAGAACAAGTCAAGTGGGGATCCCTGGGTGGCGCAGCGGTTTAGCGCCTGCCTTTGGCCCAGGGTGCGATCCTGGAGACCCGGGATCGAATCCCACATCGGGCTCCCGGTGCATGGAGCCTGCTTCTCCCTCTGCCTATGTCTCTGCCTCTCTCTCTCTCTCTCTCTCTGTGACTACCATAAATAAATAAAAATTAAAAAAAAAAAAAGAACAAGTGAAACATGGGTTTCCCCACCCATGGAACCTATAAGGGGACTTTGGGATATGTGGATTATATCATACCCTTTGGGGTTAGGCATGTGCTAATTCAAATCACTTACTGAGAAGATTAAAATAATCAGATTGAATCCATCTGCAGAGCAGCCTCCTGTTCAGTGTGTTTTGTACAATTGTTTCAGTAGAGCTCTGGACCCAGCTGTCCAGGAATAGGCCATCATCTGAGGATGGCCATTATCACAGGTCAAAACTCATGTCTCAGAAAATGTGGTGTTATCTCTCGAAGGCAGAAGGTAAAATACATTTTGTTCTCATCACAGGGACAAGAAAATTCCCTTTCAGAGAAGGCACTGCCAGGAGCTGGTGTATGCAATGAGCACAGGGCTGCCCTTTGTTGATCATAGAGACAGGAGTGAAGACAGGGCTGGCTATTTTGAGCAGCAAAGTGTATGTAGTTATTTCCATGGATGGCCATTAATAATGGTAAATTAGACAAAAGCAAAATGTTTCATGGTGCCAGGCCAAATTATATTTCTGATGTAATGAAATTCTCATGTCAACATATTGAAGTCTAGAAAACAGACTGCAATTGCGCACCGCATACTCATATCCTCAGTATCAGAGGACATAGCACATATGGCAGACACCAAGTTCCCACTTTGAACTGTGGGTCCAGCTTTGATTTATGCCACTTCTTCTGAGTAAGGAGACCTAACAGGCACCCACTCTGTGACCCTAACTTTAAGATGGAGTCTCAGGGGCTTAATTTGGGGCAACTAAAGAGTTTACCTGAAGTGGCCAAAGGCAAGAAGATTTTAGACTGTATGCAAGATACACATGACAAAAGCCACGAATGATGAGGATAACATCCTTTTTCATTCATCTATCCATCATTTCACAAATATGCACTGAGCACCCACTCTGAGCCAGGCTCTGCAATTGGTAATGGAAACTCAGTGATGAACAAAATGTTCCCTGCAAGCTCCTCAGGGCTGATGGGCAAGATAGTTTAGCAGGGAAAGCATGCACATGGTAGGCAGTCAGGCCCAGGCCACTGTTGGAATAGTTGGTGGTCACCCTGTCAGCACACACCCCCTCCATACTCCATAGCCCATTACTCTATCCCTATACTCCACTTTACTCAGGCCTGGGTTTTAAGAGGGTGTGATAGTACTTTTGCATCTGGAGTTGGACCCCATTAGAGGAGGTTAATTACAAAATCCAGAACTACAATCAGGCAACAGGGTCCCCGCCCTGTACCCCACATTTTGGAATGTCTAACTCTGACACCTGCAGTATGAGATGAGAGTCTGAGTGACTGAGGGGGCAGATCCATAAGAGGTCTACATCTCCTTTGATAGACTACACCCTCACTGACCATGCCTAAACTCCACTCGCTAGGCCGGCACTGGATTCTTTTCCATTTCCTCCCAAAGGCAGACTGTGCTGGCAGTGGGCACATACCTAGTCCACATGTGGAGTTTGGACACTAGAGCAGGGTCGTCGGCATGCATGTGAGCCCTTTGCAGTGTGGGATAGAGCACAGGTTGAACAATAACAACAACAAAGGTGGACTATTACCTAAAAGCTTCTGTTTGTATGCTTGCCTAGAACCCACAATGGTTAGTGCAAGCCTAAGATACCTCATTGTCATCAACCCTGGAAATGACTCAGGAGTAGGCGAGGAAACAAAGTTAGTTCATTCAGAGTGAACTTCAGAAATTTTACAGATTGTGGAAGAAGGAACCATCTAGGACTACTCTTGCCTAAAGCCAGCCCAAACCCAGAAGTTTTTAGGTTTTGGAAATAAATCAATTCCCTTTATTATTTAAGCCAGTTTAAATTGGATTTTCTGTTTCTTACAACCAAAAACATCCCAGTGTTCTATGGCTACTTGCTGTGTTGTTATAAGCCAACAAGTCATTTTCATCTCAACAAGGCTCAGTTTCCTCAAATGCACAATAAGGATGACAACCTAAATGTCATTGAGTTCCCTGAAGGAAAGAGTAAAATCATGAGTGGAAAAAATCATCTAAAATGTACCTGGTATGTAGTAGGTGCTTAGTAAGCATCACTTCCCTTTTGATCAACGTGGATGAAAAAACTCAGGCAAACCTTCTAGGGAAATCTGTGATATGTCACAAAACTTTACTAGACTCCTTTAAAGCATTAGGTTCCATATTAAGGGCTGAAGATCCAAAGATGAATGAGTCAGAGTCTCTGCCCTGAAAGGACAGACAGGCTCACGAAATGGTGGGCAAGAGAGACAAGTGCACAATTATGTCATCATGTAATATGCTGTGCTCATCTGTCTTTGCATCTCCAGGACCTACCCAGGTCCTGGCACAGAGTAGATGCCCCTGTGTTTGCTAAATGAATCACATGTGAGCAAACCAGTCATTAAAAAAAAAGATAAGAAGAAATTTGGAAGGCATTTTGAGTTAGAAATTGCTTTGAGTTGTTAACAGAAACCTAATTTCCATGACCTCTACACATGGGGATTTTCTCTCACTTGTAAAGTTCAGAGATCAAGTTCTAGATTTGCCATAGCAGCTCCATGGGACTCTTGCTTTTTCTGTCTTTCTGCTTGACTGTGTAGCCTTCCTGTCAAGATTATTCCAAAGGTCCTTGAAGGCTGCAAGAGCTCTAGCCATTATATCCATATTCCAGGCAACAGTCAGACAGAAGAGGAAAAAGTGGAAAAACAAAAGGGGCTTACGCCAGCTGTCTGTCCTTCCTTCTCAAGTCACTCCACTTAAAGTTATTAGCTACAATTCAACTTAGCATGCACACCTACTTGCAATGGAAAAGTAGTCAGCTAGGCAAAATGGTGTCTCCATAATACAGATTGATTGGTAACAAAGAAGGGAAGGATGAGGGTTGGGGTGACAAGGAGCTACTACTCCTGCCAGTGGGCACCATAGGAGCACAGATGAAGAGGACAATAAATAGCCCGTGACCAGGAGCAGGGAGATCAATTTGGTTGGAGTGGAAGGTAACAAAGAGATGGCAAGTCAGGATTTAGGATAGGCCAGTTCTCAAACTTTAACAAGAATCCGAAGTACCTGTTTGTTCCAAGTGTTGTTTCAGTACAGATTGCTGGACCCCATGCCCAGGGTTTCTCATTCCATAGATCTGGAGCGGAGCCTTGAACACTTGCATTTCTAACAAGGTGATATCAATGCTGCTGATCTGAGGCCACACTTCAAGATGCACTTTTGAATGAAGTTAGGCCTTTATCCTCTAAGCAACATGGAACCCCCTAAACTTTTTGAGTCGGTAAGAAAACCAGTGAATGAACTGATTTGTGAAGGCTCCATCTGCCAGAGGTCTATAGGGAGGGCTAGAGAGCATGGAAATGGAGGCAGAGGCTGGGGCATGGGAAGATGGGAATGAGATCAGCATTTGGGATGTGCTCGAGCTGGCTTGACTGTATTATATATAGCAATCCCATCAAGATGCTGACCTCCAAGCCCCATCTTGATTAGCTGTGAACAAACCAATCAAGCTAGCTGCCTTACTCCCAGAACTCTGGTACTAAACGTGTGTTTGTATTGATTGATTTTTTTTTAAAGGCAAAGATATGTGTTCCTCCCTCCTTACCCTACCCAATTGCAGCCAAGGGTGGTGGCCCCTCACTGGGAGACCTTGGTAAAGGCAGCCTCTGGGCAACAGCTTGACAACCAGAATGTGACTAGATGTGGCCAAACACCCTGTACAGGACACAGCCTATAGGACTTAAGAGATAGTCCTTCTGTGAGAAGTGATTTACCCTCAAGAGCCCTGAGTTTCTCCTCTGTTCAATGGGATGGCAAAGCAGAGGCTCCAGATTTGTTGGGCAGATTGAACAGAGTAAACCTTATAAAGTATCAGGCACATGGTTGGTGCCCAATGAGCACTGCTTTCCTTCCAGATTTCCTTTTGAATCAGTGAGGACAGCCGGATGGGTTAAACCTCTTGGGCTGCCGGGGAATCATCTGCGCCTCCAAATCTTGGCACAGCTGCCCCTGCTTGGCATTTGTAGCACTGTGCCTGCTGCCTCTCTGCCAGCATCTCATTGTCTGGCACGAGGAAAGAGTGCCCAGCTCCCCCTGCGATGAGGAGATCAGCAAACGGAGACCAGCTGAGCTTCCGCAGTCGGCACATTAGCTCCCTTTTAATACTGCCAGCTTCGGGGGTCGAAGAACCCCTGATTGCAAGTCCAAAATCCCAATGACTTCCCCCTCTTTTTTCATTAATTTTCTAAGCTCCACCGTAGCTGAGATAATGCCCTGCCAGGTGCAGGGACTTCTCTAAACCACTTTGCCCGCTAATCTAAGCCATAGTGGGGTCCCTGGGAAGCTTGCTCAGGTGCTGGAGAGGCCAGAAGGGGCAGAGACTTCATTGCAGACAGCCCTGTAGGTGTGAGTGATGTGGAGAGCTTTCACCGCTGATGACTCTCTTTCTAAAGGGGCCAGCCAAGAGACTGAAGCGCCAAATCCCAATTAAATCACAAAAGAAGTGGGAGCAGCCAGAGGATGAGTGGGGAGGGAGGCCATTGCTGCTGATTCTCCAAGGGCCACTTACCCCACTTGCCTGAGGCTGAGCAAGGCTTGCTGGATGGGGACTTCTCTCAGTCCACATATTATTGTAAAAAATGCAGAGAACCAATTATGGGTTGGGCATAAGCAATCCAGAGATGAATGAGACCTAGTGAACAAGCTCACGTTTTAGTCAGGAAGAAAGACCTGTAAATGGAGCATGGCCATGCAATATGGCAAATGCTCTAATAGAGATCAGTACTGGGTGTTGTGAGTGCACAAAGGAATGTCTAGCTCTGCCTTGTGGCACTGTGGAAGTTTCAGAAGGGAAGGGGCATTGGGGCTGGTTTCTGATGGATGGGCAGGAACTTGCAAGGCAGAGAAGATGGGAATAGCATGCCAGGAACAGGAACAGCACATGACAAGCAGAGTCCTGAAACATGGTGTGGGTGAAGGAACATGTAGGGCAATAAGCCAGGGAAGTAGAGAGATAAGAAAGGTCTTTATGCCAACAGTCCTGGAGGCAGGAGTGGGAAAAATGAGAGAGAAAGCTTGCAGACCAAGAAGCAAGGAGAAAATCATTAAAAGCAAGGTGCTCTGTCACACCACACACACACACACACACACACACACACATCTTTCCCCATCTCCATCTTACGGGACTAGAGAAGGGCAGGCTGGGAGAATGATGCTCTAGGTGCTACATGCTTAATACTATATCCAGGCTAGCAAGATGCAGAGGATAAATCCTAAACTCTGAAATCAGTGCAGAGGCAAGGAGCTGGAAACAGGAGTTTTAAGTTGAAAGATCTGCAAGAAGACAATGGATGAGAAGAAAGAAGTTCAGCTGAGCAAGAGGTGAGAGCATCTGGGACTTTACTATGCCCAGGGTTTTCTATCTGCATGATCACCTTATGCTATATCAGTGAGATGGCTAATGGTTCTCTAATTACCTATAAGTAGATTCATTTGTTATCAAAGACCGTCTGCCCTGTGCCCCTGACCCATGCTTGCATGCAGTAGTTAGTGTCTGGAAAGGCAGCAGGCTGAGCTACCAGGGGCATACAGTCTGAATTTTACAGGTACAAGATTTTCTGGGTTAATGGTTATGGATTTTGTAGGGTCTGGCCCCACTCAAGGGCTTTGAATGGGAGTGTGGAGGCAAGATGCAGGGCTTGGAATAGATGTGGAATCATTCTCCAGCCAATCAGAGGAAACCAACATCATGCCAATTTGATTTCTTCCGAAACGATATGATGGAAAGAATACACAGGTGAGCCCCACCAGTGATGTGGAGAAATATTCACCTGGGACTTCTAAGAAAAGGAGCTTATTTTTCAGTGGGTGCTAGTGATGTCTAAATAGTCCAAATGGTATCCCTGAGGCCCTAAGGGCAACTGGCTGGGGGACAGGCCATGGCATTTCAACCCAATAAATATTGCTCGATGCCTACTCTAAGATGGGCACCGTGCTAGACATCAAGAGGAAAACAATATCAACATAAGCCTTCTGAACAACTTCTCCCCCAACCCCTCCTCCAGCCTACAGTCTAGTTGGGAAACAGAAAATTAAGCCATAGTTACAACAGACCTGTGCCAGGTGATTTGTAACTATTATTGAGGAAGCATGGGTAGCCAGGGAAACCTGCCCCAGGGACCCAGTGTGGGGCTGTGCAGTGTGAAGGTTATTCCAGGCAGAGGAAAGATTATACAGGGCTCTGAGATTGGCGACTGGCACAGATGCAGTGAGAGAAGGGCCCAGGCTGGGCTGTGAAGTAGGTATGGGCCAGAGTGGAGTCTCAAAGTCAGGATGAGGAGAATGGATGTTACATTGAAATCCAATGTAACATCCTCCTCCTTGAAGGAGGTAAAGCAGGGGAACAGTATCACTATTTGGGGTAAATTACTCTGCCTTATGGAAAAGACTGGAGGGTAACAAGATGGCAGACAGCATACCAATTAAGGGATTACTGTATAATTCAGACAGTAAATGATGGAACCTGGATTTGAAAATAGCAATGGAGATAGAAGGAAGTACAAAGGTTTAAGAGACACTTACGGAGGTAGGATGGGTAGGATTTGGATATTAATCAATGATGGAAGCGTGGGGGTAAGGGAGCTTGCAATAGGCTGGATAATGACCTGCAGTGATACCAGGCCCTAATTCCTAGAACCTATAAATGATACCTTATATAGAAAATCCTTTGCAGATGTAATTGAATTAAGGACCTTAAAATGGGGAGATTATCCCAGATTATCATGTGGGTCCTAAGTGCAATCACGAATGTTTTTATAAGCAAGAGACAGAGGGAAATTTGACAGAGAAGACGGTACTGTGACCATGGAGCAGAAATCAGAGAGATGTGGCCACAAACTAAGGAATGCTGTCCAGAAGCTGGAAAAGTCAAGAAATAGGTTCTTCCCTTTGAGCCTTCAGAGAGAACATGACCTTGCAGACACCTTGGTTTCAGCCCGGTGAAACACATTTTGGATTTTGGCCTCCAAATTATAAGAGAAAATTTTTCTATTGTTTTAAGCCACCACATTGTGGAAATTTGCTGCAGCAGCGACAGGAAACTGGTAGAGTGCGGAAGAGTAAAATCTATCTACCAGTTTTCTAGTTTGGGCAACTGGGGGCACAGTGGTACCCCCTTGGAAATAACAAAGTCCAAAGGAAAGTAGGTAGTAGGACTCAAACAGCCATGTTGAATGTGAGAGTTCTGTGAGCTATTGGAGAGTAGGTGTCTAGAGGGTGGTTGGAAAGAAATATAGATCGATGCTCATGACTAACATCTGGGGTAAAGTCTGAAATCCATTATGACAGATTACAGAGGCCCAGAAGTGGGTGAAAATGAGAATGTAGAAGCAAAAAGTAAAAAAGCACTACTTCCAGAATATTGATGAAGGCTGGGCTCGATTGCTAGGAGGGGAGATGTGGACCCAAGGGAGACTGTCCCATTTATTTTTATTTTTTAGGGTGGGAATGACTTCAGAATCTTTGACTGTGGAGGGAAAGGAAGCAGGATTGAAGAAGTTGAAGAAACAGGACAAAAGGGAGATAGACCTGGGTGCTGAGGAGGCAGGAGGGAATGAAGTCCAAAGCATGTGAGATGGGGTGGCCCTGGATGCAAAAGAAAAGTAGAAAGTTGCATTCAGGTATAAATTCTTTTGCAGGTTTTCAGAAGCCTGAGGACATTTTGAAGACATTTGCTTGTGGTGTAACTTTTCTCTGGAGGTAGTGCATAAGGTCACCTGCTGAGACAGGATAGGAATGCTCAGTAAAGGCCACTGTGCACAATGGGACAGAGAGCTGACTGGAAAGAAAAGTGCTAGCTCTGGGCAATGCCATAGCTCCGCGTGGGGCTAAATGTTGGAAATTCATCATAGCCCCAGTTTGCAGGCTTGTGTGATTATCTTGTCTTCCACAATTATCAGCAGAAAGGGCTATGAATGGAAGTGGCACAGGGTTTAGGTTTTGTCAGCAAGGTGAAGCGGAAGGGCTTGAGTTGGGGATGCTGGCAACAGAGTAGCTGACACCGTGGATGGGTCCTGGGTGGAAGCTGGACAGGGCAGGCAGGAAGGATGGTAGCTCTGAGGGGCAAGGAACACAGATAGGTCAAGTGTCAAGGAACAAGGGTGACTATAACTAGTGACAAATGTGAACCAAGATAGGGCTGTGATTCTAACAGAAGCAGATTAGAGATATGCTCAGAGGAAGTGTTTGGTCAGGGCCATTCAAACAGCTCCAGGTAAAGGCACTGGAGTGAAGATCAGAGGAGCTGGGTCATTGAGCTCAGAGGGGTCCAGTGTGGTGCTGGAGAGATCCCTCTTGATTGGGAAGTATTAAGGCCCTGTGCTGCTCTTGCCTTGTCCATGACCACTGTCAGACATGGTGTTGGAGGCCAATGAAGTCAAGCTTGCTTTATTGTTGTCGCTCTTATGAATAGTAGCTGGTGTGCTGAATCTAAACTACATACCCCATGAAGTCAATGTCTGTAAATGGCCTCATTTGAGCCTGTATTTTGGATACAGTGGTGGGAAGTGGGGAGAAGGAAGATGTATCATTTATTGAAGGCAGCAATTTCTCTGTTCTTCCTCCCCTTCCATTCCCTACTCCCTACCTGGCCCTTCATTCCCTTTCAAGGGTTTTTCTCACTCTCTCTTCCTTCCCAAGCTGGTGCTAAGCTGGGGAGGGAAGCCAGCATTACCTCACAGCAAGAGGAGCAGGACTTCTGGTCACCCAATATCCTCAGGGTCACTGTGCCTTCTGCTAGGCAGACCCTCCTCTCACCTCCTCATTGGGTTTTCTATGCCAATGTTTGCTGCAGGGGAACTGCTACTATTTCTTGGGGATCTTGTCAAGGTCCAAAGTGGTCTGAGGTCCTTTGCCTTCACTTAGGAGCACAAACATCCCTACCATCAGGGCTGCACCTTTTGCCCTGGCACTAGCCTGTGAGCAGGCCTTGTATGAGTGACCTGCGGTTTCCCCAGGGGACATTCTGGGAAATAAGGAGCAAGCTCTCCTGTTCTGTGACTCACCCAAATGATCTGGATGTTTCTACAAATTTTTCTCAACCTCCTAGAGGAGTTGACGGAAGAAGTGAGGACACTTGTCTGACCTCTTAAACTTCAAATGCTCTCCCATTTCTTTGCCTCCCCAGCAATGGTGGGACCTTCTACTTCCCCTTTCTGCCTGATACAAGCCGTCCCTCTGACAAGTCCTCTCTCCTTTTCATCTGTGTTCTTCCCTTCCTCAGGCAATGAGGGCAGAAATGTTAAAGAAAAAAAAAAACTGGATTACTGAGAAGAGAGATAACTTTGAGGGGTACTTTGAAAGTGTTATTCTACTTATACTAATTAATAAAGTTACTTACACATATTGTTTAATAAAGCTGCATGGAGAGCCTGCAAGGGGGGTGGTGTTCTCACCATTCCACAAAAGGAGAGCCTGAGGTTTGGCAAGCCTAATAACATGCCCAATATCACACAGCTAGTAAGTGAGGGAGGGAAGCCTCAACCAAGGTTCATCTGATCCAGAGCCTGTAATCTTCACCACTATGCTACCCTGCCTCTACTAGCCCACCCAGATTCTGTCCGTCTCCAAATCCCAGAAGACATAGACCTAGCTTTTACTCTGTGTTTCTGGTAACATCTTCAGCATTTCCCCCTAACAGCAATTGGAGGATGGAAAGGATTGGTTTGCCATCTCTCCAGGGGCTGAACCATTGGGAAAGAAGACTGGATTGATCTTCATCTAGGTTACACCCAGAACAGTCATACCAATTATCAAAATATAGAAAACTGAATTGTTAAAATATTTCTATGCCAGTTGGTAAATAACTACTGTCCTCAAGCCCACCAAAGCTTCATTCTGATTGGCTGGTGTCCAAGCCATACTCATGGATATTGAATATTACCCTAGAGGGGAAAAGTTTTTCACTCTACCAGGATTGAACATATATGTATAATACTACTTTGAGCTACTGATGGTTCCATAAAATAATAGTCATTTTCTATAACATTAGTGAGACAACTTATATGAAAGCACAGAGCATACTGCCTACCACATAGCAGGTGTTCACTAAACATTAACTCCACTATAATCTAAGTTATGTTGCTAAATCGCTCCCTTGAGGGGAAGTTTGGAGCCCAGAAATTCCCAGAGTTGATAGAATTGACACATTCTTTTAAGAGGCAACAGTAGAGCCATTTTCATTTATGTCCCGAGGTGGAGATATGAATTAGATGTGGCTAGAATTGGAGCAATTGCCTGGCCATCAGAACCACTGGACCTGAATGGGTACTAGCTGATAGGCAAAAGCAAAGTGAAATAGGAATGAGATTTGTGCCAAAAGCAAAAGCCAAAGTACTCCCACAAGCCCTCCCCATGGATGGATATTGGCTCCTAACATTTACTGAGAGTTTTGTCCTCTTTGAATCCTCTCACACCCACTATAGACAGAGTGATAGCATTCCCATTTCTTTTTTATGTTTGCAAACTGAAGTTTAGAAAGTGTAGTAATGTGCCCAAAGTCACATAGGTATCAAGACATGGAGTCAAAAATCCCACCAATACCATCTCCTTCTAAGGCAGTTAGTCTGACCCCTCCACTGCATACCCAGGTATCCCCTATATACACTACTGTGGTTTGTTTTAACAGACCCTTTACAAGGAGATCACAAAAGTAATGATCCAAATATTCACATATTCCAAATTGGACATGTTTTTAATAGAATCCACCCACAAGCCAGAGAGGCCAGCAAGGTCTGTAATGATGGGAACAAAGTATAATGAGATGCAGAGAATAAAGCATGCACACCTACAGCTGCCAAGGGAAACAAGGAAAGGTCTTGGGCTGACAGGACCAGTGATAACCAAAGGCCTTTCTCTGCCTCAAGTGCTTCCACTGTGGGTGGAGAATTGGGTGGTGCCAAACATATGCTTTGCCATCAATGGCAGCCCTGAATGAGGAGGCTTGCCCTTGGTGTAGAAGGGAGCTGTGAGCAATGAGGCAGGTGAATGCTCATGGTGAGGCTGGTAGCCAGATCAATACAGTAGGAGCCCATATCCCTAGACTCTGCGTGTTTTCAATCAGCATCAACATAGAGGGGATGGCCTAAGAGGCACACCCCAGAAGGAACTGCAGCCTGGAGTCCGTCTATATGCTCACCCAGCATATCTAATGTCCAACCTTTGCTAATGTGTGGATGCGTGTGTGTGTGTGTGTGTGTGTGTGTGTGTGTGTCTCGGTTTTCATAGTGCTCTCTCACACACGATGGCTTTTTAATTGGATGAGGATTTTGAAGACATTATGGTAATCCGGGTCACTGGAGTTGAGTCTTCATTATCAGATGAAAGAATGAGATTCCTTTTCCTTTTCTTTCTCCCTCACTAGAATTAGCTGCTTTCTAACTAGTTCTCCCTGTCTTCAAGCTGGACCACCGTGTTCAAACTTGAATCCACTTCCTAAGATGCTTCATAAACACAGATCTATGTTTGCAGCATGCTGCTGCCTGCTATAATCTGTCCAGAGACGGATCATGTTCTGAGTATAGCAAAGTGGCCAAATAATCTTAGGGAAGTGCTGCAAACCAGACCTCTATGTGTTTCACAAAGCACAGGAGAGACTTATTTTCCTGTGTTTTTTGGGGTCTCCTCAATAAATTGGACTACAGAAATGTACTTAGCCCTCTTTAAATATCTGCTAAAATCTTATAATTATTACATCTTGTAGAGCAAGGTTTGGAAAAGGTCTGCCTAAAAGATAATATCCAAATTCTGTAACTTGATCTTCAAAACCTTCCAAAATTTTGACCTGATATTCTTTTCCAATAGTGGCAAGAGTTCAGGGCCAAAAATCAGAAAAATCCAAGTCCAGATCACAATGCTGGCATTTAATTGCATTTGACCTTCAATTAATCACTCCTCCATTCTATGCCACAGGATCCTCATCTATAAATGGCAATGATTGCACCTACCCTGAAGGGTTATATAAAGGATTATAATGAGATCATGTATGTAAAACCATAGTAGAATACCGAGTCTGTAGAAAAGAACCCAATGAATGGAATTTCTATTGTTATAATTATCCTATAAAGTCCCTTTGCCAACCTGCTGTGACTCACTCCAAACAATCTACTTGCCTTTTTCCAAATATTGTGCTACAGTGTCCAAATTTCTAAGCACTTCCACATGGAAAGCCTCTCTCTCTTCCCCATCTCCATGAATCAAAACCCCTTTCCATTATTCATAGCACAAGCAAATGGCAATCACATATTCAGCTTCCCTGCTGTGTGAATCAGTAGAGGCCTTTTTCATTCCTTTCACACCTAGTTTCTGTATCTATGAGGGCAACTTAATCCCCCCAACCAGTGTGGCTTTTAGGTCTATGCCTGCCTTGTAAAGCAGTGAAATGGGCTTACACCTTGTAGCCAGACAGCCTTGAACCCCATTTCCCCAGAAGGGTGGCCCTGTGATGTTGGATAAGTGTGTTCCTTATCTACATATTCAAATGAGGGTTCTGATAGAATTGCTACAAAGACTTAGGAAGACAACACATGAAGTATCTAGTGCTAGCATTAATTCATATTCCCTTCCCTCAACATCTTTACCTTTACTTTACCTTCATTATGCAATTATGTACATAAACCAGCACATGTTAGGGATATAAGGAAAAGTGAACTGACTGGTCAAACAGCCTTGATAAATTGATAGTATCTTTTAAATCAACATTGATGGTCATATCTTCTTACCTAGTGTCTAATTTACATTGCTTTGATCCCAAAAAGAGTAAGACCATTACTGAGAATGTAGTTACCTGGCTTTCCTCTAAAACTGCTACAGAATCAAAGAGCCCTCATCATAACACAAGCAGTGAAATAACTGCCCAGGATGTTGAATACATATGAAGACTTTTTAGTGGTTTTCAGCACCAGAAAAACAACACTGCTATAAGATATAACTTACTATGAGCATCACTGGTAGTGAAAGCCTGCATTTTGTGGTCCTGGCTCTACCCGTGACTTCTTATGAGATCCTGAGCAATAACGTCTTGCCCTCTGAGGGACTCAGTTTCCCTTTCAGCAAGCAAGAATACTGGGGGGAAAGATGACAAAACTCTCTGCCAATTCTAAAGTCATGGGAAAACTGTAGGCTCTTTTTCTAATGCTTCAAGTCTTAGATATGTGTTAATTATCTCCCAGTGTGGTATTTGCTATGTTACTTTAGGAGCATCACACTGAGAGAATCAGATCAGTTGTGTTGCCTTACATCACAAAGAACCACACTGGACCACCGGCTCAGCCCAGATCTGCCTGTGTGATGTGGGTCACAGCAGCAGGAAGCTTTCTCTGAACATGCTAGGAAGTCAAGAGGGAAGGTAAAAAGAGAAGGTTTCCCCTTTTTACTGATCTGGTGCGTTTGTCTTGGTTCTGGTTCACTTGGAGCCAATAAATTAATCCCCTGGGGTGACAATAATGATTAGGGTTTTTGTTTTATGGTTTGACCACGTGGTAATCTGTAGAGGAATGGTGGAAATCTAGTCATTAATGGGTAAGAGATGACAGATTATCTGATTTGTTGGTCTGTTAGACTAACTTCTGTTAAGTTCTGGTCAATTAAGAACTTCATGTTCATAAGGAAGGAGATTAACTCTTTGAAATCTGGGCCAGCAAAGTCTTGTGTCTCATATTTACTTTTAACTTCTGGCTAAAGCTGTAGAACTAAAGCTACAAACTCTCTATATAACCATAACTGAGAAAGGCCTTGGCATCTCGCTGTAAGAATGTGAAATGGTTTCCTACTTCTGGAGAATATTGATAAATTAGATTGTTTCTTAATTTAAAAGATCACTCCTCTAACTTGTTTATAAACATAAATAATCATATAAGTGAAATATTCCTAAAAATTCCACCAAATTATAACATGGAATTTCTTTTTTTTTTAACACAGAATTTCTGATACTTTAATGTGTTACACATGAAAAAAAACCTGCTTACACAAATTATTAGCTCAGAAACATTCTGAGGATGTAAGCTCACATTATGGTCAATTTTGGCAAATCACATTACTTCAAGAAAAACCAGCTATGTCTTTTCTTTGATTTATCAGTGTTGAGTATAATACAATAGTACATTTCATCTTACTTGGATTTATTTTTGCAAGAAAAAAATCTGAAGTTTCCTAAATTTATACAGGGTTGCCAACCAAATAAGCTACCATTACACCCAATGATGTTTAAGATGATAAAAAATGTAAATTTGTGTTCAACTAAATTGAGTCATTATCTTACAAAGTTTTCATATCAACAGTAATTATATTTTATATTGAATCAGTTTGGACATAATTTCCAACATCTTTAGATGAATTAAAACTTCAGAAAAATATCAAACTGAGCTAATTAAAAGATAGTTCTTATATACCTAGATATTATCTAAAATAGAATAGTGAGACATTAATTACAAAGTATAACAAAGTTTATGTACTTTTGTTTTTATATGCTATACCGTTATATCTTCAGGTCATGTTAATAAATAAATTCATCTTAATGTGTAAAAGTGATGTCTGTGGCTAAATAAAATTGTATTATGTGTATCAAAAGCTTTGTTAGTCTGCTAAATGTTCATATATGACAGCTCTCAATTATCTATCCCCCATTTTCTCTGTAAAGTAGAAGTTAGTTACTTTAGTTACAAGGCATAATTAAAATGGACTGTTGAGACTATATTAGAAGCCATCATGGAAGTGCTTCTGTGCTTTCATTTTTCAAACAAGTCTATTCCAGAATATGAAACAGAGAAAGTGAAAGACAAAACATGGAAAGTGAATTCTATTTGCCTTCGTTTATAATACCTGAATCTGAAGAGAAGCCATGAAAACTGTTAACATTTTGGCAAACCTGTCTCGTTTTGAAACGTTAACTTCCATGGTTTATTGACCAATGTGTTTATCTACAATATAAAAAAATATTCTATACCATTTGTGTAATCTACCTAGATAGCAAAGATTCTTTGTCTTATCAGAATAATTTTTGTGTTTCTGTCTGTGCTTTATGTTTAATTTATTATTTCCTTGATTATTTAAAAAAAGATTCATGACTTGTGAAGCAGCTAAAATGCTTTATAAGTCTATTATTTAAAAATATTTATTAGTCACTTTTAGAAATAGATAGCCCATTATTGTTTTTCAGGCACCCAATGATCCTAACTTACATAAGTATCCAATTCTTCTCTGGGAACTCATTAGATTTTGCCTTTCCTAGGTTAGATACTAATTTAGAAAAAATAAAATGCTTAGGGTATTTTCTAGACCTATCTTTGACAATTTCCAATTGGCCAGTAAAAAATTACAAAGGTTTGTTCTTTAACCTTACAAAAAGACAGATGCTGAAAATAATTAGGTTTGGTGTGAAGCATATTCCTTGATTGGATTAACTATTGTGGAAGATACATTTTGAAGAGTTGTCAGATGAGGAAGGCTGCCAGCCTTCCCTGCCTGAGACAAGTTCCTGCCTCTCACACAGAGGAACCCTGAGATGGCACTACCCTCTAGTCTACACAACAGTAAAAGTGGCCTGGTCTCCCTCTTCCATCTTAGTTTCTACAGGGTGAGAGGATGTACGCATCCAAAGGATTTGGGAAGGTAAAGTTCAGTAATTGAAGGGAATACAGAGAAGCTTCTCTTGAATGCTTTTCCTCCTCCCCATGCTCACAAGACCACCACCTTCCAGATGTTTCCTTCTACAGTTGACCCTTGAACTGCACAGGTCCACTTATAGATGCATTTTTTCCAATAAATACAATACAGTATTACGAATGTATTTTCTCTTCCTTGTAATTTTCTTAACATTTTCTCTAGCCTATTTGATTTTAAGAATATATTATATAATACATGTAACATACATAAACTATGTGTTAATCAACTGTGTTATTGGTAAGGCTTCTAGTAAACAATAGGCTATTTGTAATTATGTTTTGTGGGAGTCAAAGTTATATGCAGATTTTCAAATTTGTGGGAGGTCAGCACCTCTACCCTCTTCATTGTTCAAGGGTCAACTGTATGTGTAATGAGAATGACCTTTAGAAATCACAGAGAAGCAGAACCACTTGAGTACATAGGTGGATGGGTGGTGGGTGGGTGGATGGGAGGTGGATGAGTGGGTGGATGGATGGATGGAGGGGTGGGTGGATGGATGGGGGGATAAATGGGTGGATGGGTGGGTGGGTGGATGGATGGATAGGGCTGCTACAGGAGGAATTTGGTCTTATACAACTGTAAGTC
This sequence comes from Canis lupus baileyi, assembly GCF_048164855.1. NCBI lineage: Eukaryota > Metazoa > Chordata > Mammalia > Carnivora > Canidae > Canis > Canis lupus. The sequence continues at coordinate 49,161,138 of NC_132839.1, read as the reverse complement.
CCTATAGGATGTTGTCTTCTTATCTGATGCTGCACTTAACGTCCTCAGGGTAGGCAATTGGGAAGGGAAGATGGTTGTAATGTGAGGGAGAAAATGGAAAAGCTGGAACTCACAGGATGGACTAAAACCTATGTCAACTCGGATGAACAGGTGTCCTCAAGAAGCTGACTTTAGGGCTTGGGGAAAATACAGCTGGTTTTGCATGCCACAAGAAACTGTGGATTTCTCAGGTCCTCTCCACCACATTTTCCAGGACATTTTTCTCTCTCTGTAGTTAGTACTTAAATTTATCTAGGGGTTCTATCAAGTAGGCATCCCCCTACTCAGCCTGAAGGAATCAGCGCACAAGGACCTACACCTCTCACTGCCTCTCTGACTGTTCTCTCCTCCCCTCAGCCTGTGGAGTTGTTGTGGAGTCTGTGTTTACAGAAGAGAAAGAGCTGCTTGGCAAACAGCCTTCCAAAATTTTCCCACTACACTATTGGGCAGTGGCTCCTTAATCTTTAAAACCAACTATATGATATCTTTTCCTCTGGCTCTGCTATGGTCATCACCTTGCAGGAAAGTGGACTCACATCTGACTGCTGGGGTTAAGGGGCAAAGAGCAGGTGAGGAAAGGTGAAAACACCAAAAAGACCTTGAGGAGCAAGTGGGGAGATTCAGAGTGGAGAGGGATTCACTGGTGAATGCTCCAGAATTTTTCCCACCACCTAAAGACTCAAAATCAAGGACTTTCTGGGCAGTAATTTCAACAAATTCTTTATTCCTTTCCAGTAAAGAAGCAAACCTACTGCACACACTGCTTATGAAGCCACTGAGACCACCATCTATGTCTTAGTATGATCCCCACCCACCCAATAAGATCCTGCTAAATGACATAAAGAAAATGATGCTGGTGATAATAAAAACCAAAGCCATGGTAGAAAGCTACCACCTACCTCCCACTAGCTGAGTTCATCTGGCACCCACAGGTAGAAACCCAGAAGCATGAAGACAGGAGGGACAGTTTGAGGATACACTGGTCTACCATCATATTGCAATTGGTAGGACCAATTCAATTGGCTGATATGGGCTACATTCTTGGTGGTTTTTGAGAGAAGGCATCTACCCATCTAATCCAGCTTCCTAGTCTGCTGCTAGCAAATTGCTTGCCATTCCTAGACTCCTTGCAGCCTTTTGAGACGAGTTTTCAAACCTAATTAAGCTTAGCATTATCATTGTTTTTATCACATTAAGTTCCCACTTGGCCCTCAGCAGCAGAGACCACAAAGTCAGCACTGCATCTTTAAACAGAAACAACAGATTTTGGTTCAATTAAAAATTCATTAAAATGCAAATTAGTTTGTAAATTTTTTTCCCTCCTTCTGATGATTCCTCAACATGGCTTTTTAATCATAGCTGGCTCTGAAAAAGAGGTGAACCTGTAGCTAGGAAGGAATAGAGAGGGAGAGCCAAAACTCTGGACCCCCTCTCACTGCTGCAGGATGAAGGATTCTCTGAGAGCCTTACCCCTCTCTTCAACCTTCTATCACCCATTTGCTCCCCAGAGGGGACTGGTTTCATCTTCACTGTCCCTCTGTGCTTAACTGGTAAATGCAATCATTTTTCTGATCTCCAGCTTACTGAACAATGTTATCTTAAGGGAAATACCAGGATAAAATGAATAATTAACCTTATCCACATACATTTCCTGGCTGTCCTATAATATTTTGGTAATGCTTTCAGGGAGCTTTCTCCACTAACAGTGTAGGGAAGTTTGACTTAGGGCTCTGTGATGATTTAAAATGACAACTAAGCCCCCAAGTGCTTAGCCAAGTAACCAAGTAGTGTTTTTAGACCAAAACCTTCAAAATCATAGTGAAACATCTAAAAACTAATAGCAATGTCTACTATACACGAGACCTACAAGGCATTACCTGCCTTTCTCACCAATCTACCCAGAAACCTTAATGAGCTCCCTATTTCTTACACCCAGCATAGGAATGGAGAAACTGAGGCTCAGAGATCCTAGGGGTACTTGCCCAAGGCCACACATTATTAGAAAGCATTAGTCGAGACTTGACCTCATGTTCCTTGGATCCCAATTACCATTACACTAAACCCATGATCCTTTGTTTCCATTTTCACAGAATCTGTCCAGCTTATTGTTTTGCTGATTGACCAGCTGTTACATTCAATTGATCCTAAGACAGGTTGGATGTGTACAGGACGCTGGCTTTCAAGAAGACAATGCTGTGCTGCCTCAGACACGAGGAAAAATATTCTCAACATTCTGTATGCTGTGGGAAGCAGGCAACTCCTGCAAGTTCATTAGATGCCCCTAATTGCTAAGAACACATTCAGGAAGTATGGTAAATGCAACTTAATTGAGAACTAATTAACTTGTTATAGTTATCTCGTTACATGCCAATTAAATGTCTAAATATTCTTTTCTTCTCAGATAAAAGAATTAAAAAAAAAAAAAAAAAAGAAAGAAAGAAAATCGGTGAAAAACCTGGATCCCCAAACGAGAGAAGTCAGGTAGTAGGGCCTGGGTACGTATCAACCCCACAGGGGCAGCAGTGGAGGCTCCTGGTCCAGAAAATGTCAAGCTCATTAACACTATTTTAAAGGAAGATGTTCAAAGGCAGTGGGCAGATTTTGACTTTGAGAATTCTGCATTAAATCTGGTGTGAAATGGGATTTGGCCTCAAAGGTCCCAAAAGACAGGACCTAGTAAGGGCTGTTCCTACCACCCGGCTGCTGTCTAGCTATTTAAGGTTTGGGCTTCTTATCCATTTGTTTGCCTAATCTGCCCTTTTCCATGAAAATCCAAGGAGACCTTCCCTGTAGCTGCATGCTGTTATCAGGAGCATATTGCCAGGGCAGGGCTCAGTTTCAGCTCAGCTTCCAAGCAATCATTTGCTCTTAATCTGTTTTCAATGGCAATGTCATTTAAACATCTCCTCTGTAGAGTTTCCAGAAACTCTAACAAAGAGAATCAGCAGCAGCGGAGGAACGGCAAGGTGCCTACCCAGAGGGCTGGGAGAAGTCTGTTCACAGAGCTCTACCTTCAGCCCGGATGTTTTTTTTCTAAATTACATCCATTTAAATCACGGAGAAAAGCAAATTCTGCTTCTTCTTTTTTTTTTTTTTCCTGTCAGAATCTCATCTCAATATCAGGTCCTGGCAAAGAAGGGAGGCAGATCCTGTTCTCATCAGCTGGCCCCTGTCGGAACTGATGGGCAGTGGGTTTGGGCTGCCTTATTGAGATCGGCTGGCATCCCATGAGGGTAGGGCGTATCTGGTTCTCCATCTTAATGAAAAGCAGTCAAGGCTGCTCCGAAACGTTCGCCCTGACTCCCTCGACCTCTCCAGTTTGACAATTAGTGCCTGTTCCAGAGCTTTCTGGCTCCCCATCTTGCTGAAGAATGTCCCAACCGCATCATCCCCAGGGTTTTTTCCATTCTTCCTTTCTCACAGCCAGTGTTTATTCTCTCTTCTGGGGGCTTCTGGTGCTGACACAACTTGCAGCATTCTAGAGAGAAATTCCAATGCTGAAGGCCCATTCTCTCAGGGGAGCCCCTCACCCAGTCTGCCCCTAGGTTGGACCTCCAGCCCCACAGTCCAGGTGCAAAAGATCCTGATGGCACTCCTTAGTTCTGGCCTTTGGGAAGACAATAACAGAAGAATTCACTGAAAACAATGAGCCCACCCTACAGAATGAAAAATGATAATCCACTTATTATATAGTCCATTTAAGCTGTGGTACAAACAACAAACTATAACACAGTGAGATTCTGATATGAATTTCCAGTTTATTTTCATGACAAAACGAGGGCAAACTCTCCTCCCCCCCTTGGTATTACTAGAAGCTTGCTTGCCATCTGATTTATCTGGGTTTTTGAAATTTATGATTGTCTCTGTTTGGCTCCTTTGCTTCCACTGAGTCTCCAACTCCGTTCTTGTTCTACTTCAGTCTGTGCTGGGACGTGGCTTCTTTGTGTGCAGCCCTGGCTTGCTTCTCTTTGCAGAAAACACTCAATCTCTGCTTATGCATTTGTTCAAAGTTCACTTTAAGTACAGAGTATTTATCAACTGTATTGCTCTGCAAAGTGCCTGCCGCTGGTTACTCATTACGGGGAATGGCTTCGCTTCCTATTTTGCATGGCCCTGCAGCTTGCTGTCTGTGTCTCTCTCATTTGAGTGCTCTGTTTTCTTTGGCCAGCTGCCTCTGTGCTCAGCCTGCAACCTGATGATCGTGGCATATTTCAAACTCTACTCCTGGAGGGTGGGGAAGGTAACTACCAGTGTGGGACAGACTACTCTAAAAGAGCTCTTCCATTGCATGGCAACACGGTGACTTGGTATCAAAATTCTCCTGGTAGAAGCAGCACCCTGGTAACAGAGGTTTAATGGAAGCTGTGGGGACGGAGGTAAAGGTGGGGGCCGCAGAGAGGGGTGGTTTCTGCCAGAGAATGGTTCTCTGAATCCGAGCCGCCCATTGCAATCCCCTGAAGCACAGTTGAAAATTCTGACACCTCCATCCCACCCCAGAGAGACTGACTGAATTACTGGAGAAGAGGAGAACCTGGACCTGGTTGTTGATTGTTTCAAATTCCTCAGGTGAGACTGAGAACAACCGGACTGCAAGTTTGAGTCAAATCAGAGTCAGCAAGAAGCCCAGCTTCACATTCGGGGGGAGCAAGGCTCAACCTCATGTCCAAAAAGCCAGCAAAATGATTGGAGTCCACAATGCAAAGCCAAGAGTTTGAAGCGGGGCACAAATGAAGCACAGGATAAAAAAAAAAAAAAAAAGCCAACCAGACGAGAGCCACAAGGACCTACAACAGCTTCTATAAGAGCTGTGGCCTGGTGGGACCCACAGCTCAGCCTCAGAGGCCAGCCAAAGTGTCTGGAGACCCACTGGGTCAGCTTGGCTTAATGTCTGAGGGAGGACCCATGGGGAGGTCTGTGACTTCTTATACACACCTCTAAGGCCCCATTCTGCCTGTGGTAGCTAAGGATTGAACCCACTTCATGACATTGCTACACTGATTATAATGACAAATACGATGGCATAAAGGCATAGAGTGTTAGAGCCCCAAGAAATAACGTAGTCTGACCTCCTCCATTACATCAAAATGAGATCAGAGCCTGTTTCTCCTCCCCAGGTTCTCCATTATAAAGACTTAAAAGACTCAAGTCAGATGTTCATAGAGACAAGCACTAATGGCTTAGAATATTAATAAGAAAATTTCAGTTATCGTCAACTCTGTTATTTATAGGGTAGTGAGAAATGGGAGAGAAACCCTAAATCAGTCTTTTCTGAACATCATTGTGTTTGAAAAGTGCCCAAGGGGAGAGTGTGTTAAAAATGTAAAGTCCTGGGCCCACTGCAGAGACTCTGATTCAGTAAGTCTGGGCAGGTGTCCAAGAATCTGCATTCTTAACATGTGAGATGCCTTACTACCTCAGGGATTTCTGGTGTATGTGGTTCCAGAGCCAGGTTCTAAGAGATTCCAGCTCAAGCAATGATATCATCACCTATTCCCAAACAGAAAAGCAATATCCCAAACGGGCAGTCATCAATCATGGTTGTACATTACAGTCACCTAGGCAGCATTTTGAAAAACATTAATGCCTGAGCCCCAACTCAAACCAATTAAATCAGAATCTTTGAGGGCTGAGGCCTTGTATTAGTCAGACATTGCTATAATGATGCTGTGGAACAAACATCTCAAAATTCAGTGGCTTAAAACAACAGACATTTATTTCTCTCTTGAAGGTCTATGGCTGGATTGGAGTTGGTGTACCTAAGCTGGGCCCGGCTGGGCAAACCCTACAGAGTGCAGGTTGCATTCAGGTCAGCTCTAAGTATATTTCATTGTCTTTAGACCAGTGGCTACCTAGGATATGCTCTCATGACAGATCATTGCAATACAAGAGACAAGCAAAACAAAGCACATTTAAGGTTTCTGCTCATATCATGTCCAGTAATATCCCATTGGCCAAAGCAAGTCCTATGTACAAGCCTGCTATCAATAGGATGGGAAAAAATATTCCGCTCAGTGGTCCAAACTATCACAGGGCCCCATCCCGGACTGGTTAAATAACAATTTCTGGGTTAGGGTATGGGCGATGAAAATGTCCCCTAAAATGTGCAGCTGGGTTGGATTCTTCCTTCTAAAGGATGATTCAGGTCCCAGGCCAACCCACAGATAGGCAGTTAACCCTGAATGAAGGAATTACAGGGCTATGTAATTGGAATAAAACATGATAAGTAGCACCATGGCAATATAATTGTTAATAATAGAGAAAATAATAAAAATCAAGCCAAGTACATTATTTGTCCATGTCCTCCTTCATATATTTGGATGTAGTGCTCTGCACTCTGAGCCTTACACAGCCTGTTTTACCAATTGTCGTCCACATGCCATGCTTTCAATTCCCCTCACCATCTGACCTCACTCTTCTCCTAATTCACTCTATATATGTGTACCCCTTAAATCCTGGATGCCCCCTCCCACAATATCCCACAGTGCTTCTACTCTGGCCTTGATACAGAGATAAATTAGATAGCCTCTCCCCTCATCTTAAGACCAAATTCCTATTAATTCAGCTCAAGTGAGACCAGCAGGGAGGGGGCATCACCCACCAACCCAGCTCAAGTACAACAAAGCTGGCTCTCTGTCAAGACCAATTTCTCAGCCAGTTACCCTCCCTTTGGGGTCTATGCCCAGCTCTGCCTCTGACTCCCTGAGTTTCATTGGATAAGTCGTTTCCTCCCAGCTTGAGCCCAGCTTCCTCATCTGGAAAAAGGGATGTCTGGAGATAGCCATGCCCTTACTACTCTAAACTTGAGTATGGGCTTATGCATGCATGAGAGTGGTCTTCAGAAAACAATGTGGGGGGATCCCTGGGTGGCGCAGCGGTTTGGCACCTGCCTTTGGCCCAGGGCGCGATCCTGGAGACCCGGGATCGAATCCCACATCGGGCTCCCGGTGCATGGAGCCTGCTTCTCCCTCTGCCTATGTCTCTGCCTCTCTCTCTCTCTCTGTGACTATCATAAATAAAATTAAATTAAAAAAAAAAAAAGAAAACAATGTGGAGATCATTCCTCCAACTGCCTTTATCCTAAGCAATGAGGCCATCTGTGGCCTGGCCCTGCCTCCCACCCTGTGCTTGTCTCCTCTCTCCCCATACTATACCATTGACCCATCGTATTGGCCTCCTGGATATTCCTAGAATATACCTCATTCTTCACCTCTCACCAGCCTTTATGACTGCTATTTCCTCTGCCCGGAACACTCTTACACCAACCATCCTGATTTGCCTAAAATTGTCCCACTTTTAGCACTGAAGTTCCTGCTTCCCAGGAAATGCCTCAGTCTCTGGCAAATAAGAGGCCTGGCCACCCTACTGTCCTAAATACTCATGTGGATGGCTTTTTCATATACATCAGGCTCTGTTCCAGTGTTACATCTTTAGAGAAGACTTTGTAGACTACCATTATAAAATGATCCACCTAACTTCTTTTCACTCTCTTTTTAGAAAGAGAAAAAACATGTATAAGCAGGGGGTGGGGGGAGAGGGGCAGAGGGAGAGAGACAATCTTAAGAAGGCTCCACACTGAGCATGGAGCCTGATGCAGGGCTTGATCTCATGACCCTGAGATCATGACCTGAGCCAAAATCAAGAGTCATATACTTAACTGACTGAGCCACTGAGTCACCTTTTTTCACTTTTTTATCACTTACCATATGCTGAACTTGACTGATATTTACTTATTGTCTGTCTCCTCCTTCTATATGGAGATCAGAGGGCTAGTCTTATCCCCTATTTAGAAGAAAGTCTAGTGCGTAGAAGGCATTCTGTAAGTATTTTCTGTTGGGAGTTATTTTAGGTAAACTGAATTGCTGTCTTTTCTTCTCCAATCACAGACTAGAGTCCAGGGACATTGCTTTCAATACCACACTGTCCTGGAACATTTTAGGGAGTCCTTGGGTCCCAAGAACTTGGACCTTTGCTCACATCACTATTTGTTTAACAACAGAATAAGCTGCCCAGAGATGCAATAGTCTAGGCAGCAAAGAGAATTCCATTAGCTCTTTAAACCTGCAGCAAAGTTTCATGGAGAAACATGGGACCTGCTAAGCACAAATTCAAAGAGGAGAGGGATGGTATGCCCATGAATTGGAGAGTAGCTCAGGATCATGCATCTACTCTTTAATCGTAATGAACGTGGCAAGCAGGTATAAAGTGCCAACTCTCAAGGTATTTTTCCTCATTGCATCCTCATTCCTCTATAAAAGTTAGATGACATTGCTTCACTTTAGAAATGAGGTAACCAAGGAACAGTGAGAGCAAGTAATTCACATCAACTGGTAAGTGGCAGCAGATATTTGAAGAAAAGTCTGTCTGACACTAGAGCCTTTTGTCTTCTCTCAAGACCAAGTTGTTCCTTATTTCACTAGCTATGCAGAAACTTAAAACTATAGTAGGATGTTTCCATAACAACTTGGAAATTACCATGTTGTAATGTCTCATTAAAAAAAAGTAGGGTACAAACATGTATGTATGCTTTCTTAACATTTACCACATTTTTAAAAATTGTACATAGGAAAAAGCTTTAATCTAAACCAAAACGATAAAGTGGTTGTGCTGAGTAGCAGATTTTTAAGTAATATTTAAAATAGTTTCCAAATACATGGTACTTTTATGCTTTTTAAAAATCTATGTTTTTATTCAAAGGGAAAACCATACCTCGTTTACCTGTGATGAGGTGGGAGGAGAGCTCTGGAGATGTCTGATAGGTAACTTCATTTAGTTCTTCAGTGGCTGGAGGGCAAGAGGAGACTAGAGAATGTAAGCAATTTTTTAAGCAAGGAATTGGACATGGAACAGAGAAAGGTTGGTGGGACTGGGCAGTGTTTTGGTTGGCATCAAAACTAAGGCGGGGTCTCACCGACAAAGGCCAAAGACTCCTGTGGTCTGACCACCCTGAGTTAGTGCACCCAGGATGAGGCCACTAGCAGGGAAGGGCCTTGAACCAAGATTATTTCAGAAAGAAGGTAGAGAATGATGCGCAGCCCACCTTTCACTCACAGGAGAAAATATCAAGCATGATTTCCTTTTGTCTTAGGTATTTTGGATCTGATGAGTTCTCTGAGAAGCTCTCAGTATGGCTCAGCTTTACATGCTCTGATGAAATGTATGCTCGACCATGAACAAGCTTTGTATGCACTTTCAACTCAGTCTATTTTTCAAAGGCGAAAATTAGAGAATAGTGAAAGAAGGACTTCTCTGTAAGGGTAAATTTTATTGTTTAGGATTTTTAAATAATTTCTATGAAATAGAGTTTTTTAAAAAAGATTTTATTTATTCATGAGACACACACACACAGAGAGAGAGAGAGAGAGAGAGATTGAGAGAGAGGCAGAGACACAGGTAGAGGGAGAAGCAGGCTCCATGCAGAGAGCCCAACGTGGGACTCGATCCCGGGTCTCCAGGACCACACCCTGGGCTGAAGGCAGCACTAAACCACTGAGCCACCCAGGGTTGCCCTGAAAATAGAGCTTTATACAACCCAGAACCATATATGATAGATGGATTTCTATGGATGGTGGAATCACTGATTATAGATTCCTTTCTTTCAAAGGAAGCAAATTAAATGTCTCTTTTTGAACAGCATCCTTATGACAAGTTTAAAGACCAAAAAATATCCCAAGAATATTACAGATTTCTCAGGACAGTTTACATGTGCTTTGTCCTAAATTATTTTATCATTATTGTGTGATATGTTAGCAGAATGGCATAGTAGAATCATGGATCATCCCAAAGAGGTGGCAGGGTACACTGGGATGAATATGGCTGCTCCAGTCAGAAAGACAAGGATTAAAACCCAGTGTCACAGTCAGCTCAGACTTCCATAACAAAATACCATAGACTGGGTGGCTTCCATAACAGACGCTTATTTTCTCACAGTCCTGAAAGCTGGAAGTCCCGATCAAGGTGCCAGCATGATCGAGTTCTGGTCAGAACTCTCTTCCTCATTTGCAGACCAGCCACCTTCTTGCTGTGTCCTCACATGCAGGAAAGAAAGAGCAAGTTCTCTGATGTCACTTCTTATAAGAGTGATAAGCCCATCATGAAGGTCCCTATCCTCATGATTTCATCCTAACTTAATTATCCCCCAATGGCCTCATTGCCAAGTACCATTTTATTGAGGGTTGGGGCTTCAACATAGGAATTTGGGGGAGATACAAACATTCATTCCATAGTACTCAGGCTCACCACTCACTAGCAAGGGGTTCTTGGGCAGGCTATGTAACCTTTCTGAGTCTCAATTTTGTCACCTGCAAAACTGGGAAAGTTGGACAGCTCTCCAAGTTCAATGAAAACCTCAACATAGTTCATGGCACATAGAAAGCATCCCACATATGTTATTGGTGCAGAATACTTTTTTCATAGACAGAAGCACCATCTATGCAGGTAATAAGGGCAGAACTGCTTCTGTTCAGGCAGCCCTTCCATATGAGTCTCACTTCCCTCTGGAAACAACACTAAGACCCAGGACTTCAAAGGACATCATTTCAAAACTACTCATCTGGCACAAGTCCACCACATCTGCTGGGTGGTGAACCCACCCTCACTTCCAAGGTTCTAAATATAAAATGCATATTCATGTGAAGACACTGTCATAGTTCAGGCAAGCCTAGACTCCTGTGGCCACATCCACACTCTCAAAACAGGTCTGCACCACCAACACCCTATATTCTCTCTTCGATGTCTGTACTATGCCTCCCTCTCCAAGCATGCACTTTGAGAGATTCTCACCCCCTTTCAACTTGTGTTTAATGCCCCACACACACACAGAAAAGGAAAAGGAATCCAAAAGATTTATTTATTTCACATTCCAGTTTTAAAAATTTGGAACAGCACAGTGTGTATATGTACCATGGGTCTCAGTGTAGACAAACTTACTAGATTTAGGAGTCTTATTTTCTCTTAAGGAGTTGTACAGCAGGTTAAAAAGTGTATGATTCATAAGTTTTGCATATATTAGTATCATTTCTGTGCTGCTGAATGCATAATTCTGACTCACATTTCCCACTGAACCTATAAGGAAAAGGATTTATTTTATCCTTTCATTTTATTTATTATTACTTTTCCTTTCAGTGTTTCCCTAGGATGTGTCATGGGCAAAATTTCAGCTGCGGGTTAGAAGTGGGATTACAGCAGTGGGAGTTGGGAATCTGGGTACCAGTCTCCCATTCGCTGGTACCTACACCTGGGTGGGTTGAGGATGTTTCTGAGGAGAGTTGTGGCCACAGCCAAAATGTTTCTAGCCAAGGCAGAGGAAGACTTAGCCCTAAAGTATTAGGACCCCCTCCTTAGTGTTTTGTATTTTTGCTCAGTAGCTCAGACACTATATTTTCCTTTTAATCTGAGTATTCTAAAATTCACAAGTAGTTTCCATCATGAATAGCAGTTCACAGAAGAAAGATAAGAAAATACGTTCATTCTCACATATAATGAAATAATTTGCATTTAAACCAACAAAATACCATTTTTTTTCCACCTAGCAGATGGCAAAGATCAACAAGTTTGATACAATGCTATATTAACAGGTGTGGAGAAACATTTTGATGGAAGAGTATATTTGCATAGCTCTTTGGCAATGGCCACGAAAATGTAAAGTGTGTATGATCCTTGATTCAGCAGTTCTGTTCCTGGGATTTCTCAGAGCTACAGTGGCCCACGTGAACATAGCTGGAGAAAATCTCATGCCTGTACAGATTGGACTCCCTTTAGGTTTACCCTGAAATCTCAAACAGGAACCCAGATCCTGCTCAGAGATTCCACCATTCTTTTCCTGGTCTCATGACTTCCTGCTTTTCTAGATGACCGCATCAAATGGGCACCAGACTTCTTAAACCTCCAACTTGGCTGGAGACCCCTCCTCAGTCTTCAAGGAGAAAGAAATGTGGATACAAACTAGTTTTCCCAATTAAAAAATCGTGGCAGGTCTATCTATCATGGGAAGGGAAGACAGCATAGGATTTGCTAGTCAGCCTCAAAGGTAAATGGGTTTAAATGTCACATATTAGCATGAGATTTCGGCCAAGCCATATAAACTATCTGAAATTCAGCTTTTTCCTCTAAATAGTCTAGATCCTGGCCATGCCCTTGAAGAAAAGAAGAGAATTGAGAATAATCAAGAATGACCAAAGTCTCATACAAATCAGTGGCATTTAAGTCCTTTTCCCTGAGGCTGACCCATCACCAAATCCTGTGCTGTCTTCCCTGCACAGACAGACCCTCCACAAATTTTCAGCATGTTTTTTTTCTCCTCTGGGTTTGTTTTCCTATAGTTATGAGAAACAAACTAAGTCCCCTAGTTATCCCTCAAAGCCTCTTGTCAGGAAATGACTTTTTTAATTAGAAAAGTGATACTGTTAGACAGAAACAGGGATGAGTCCCTAGGCAGGTCTTTGTATCTTCAAAAGCAAAGAAAGACCTTCTACTAATTTCCTCCCCTAAGTACTTTCACAGAAGGGGAACATTCAAAGACACAACGGGGAGAAGAAAGATCCACACTTCTTCTCCTTGATTGTTTCAGGTTAATAAGCCAGTATTTGGGCAAACGGATTGGTTCTGATGGCCACATGAATATGACCCTGCCAAAAAAGATTACTCCAAAAATGAGCACAACATGGACAAATCAATGCCACACTGAGATGGGGTCATGATCTGCCTGTCACTCACTGTCTTCCTAAAGACATCAGATGCCATTACCTCCTAGGGTCGGGGCCATCAGATGGGCCATTAAATATGAATTCATCTTGTGTAGATGCAAAATGCACATGATTTAGTCAACTCAAGAGAGGCTGAAAACCAGCAGAGGGTTCCATAAAGGTTTTAAAATTATCTCCTGATCAAGAAGGATGTGAGTGCCAGCCAACACGCACCTGCAGAAGCTGGGGGAATATTTGTGGGTGCTTTATCAAGGGAGCCAGACATAAGTTTGGATTGGGCAGGGCTGTGGGAATCATTACTGTGTATGCTTGCCATGGTGTAGGGTCCTTCCTCCTGGGATTCAGGCACCTCTTTAGTGCCTGAATTTAGCCACCTATTAGTCACTTTAATCTAAAACTGGCTGAAACCAAGAATACAGGTAAGGGGGTACAATATTTTATTGAGGTGATTGCCTGCAGCCTTTTACTCATCCATCCTTAATTTCTTCTGCCTGTACTGCTTAGAAGTACCTGGTTGGATTTCATATATTTCATTTCTAGTGCCATTGGTTCTACTACCTGTGTCCATAAAGCTCTGAATTTTCTGTGGGTCAAGCCTCTTGGATGTCACTCCTGCCCTGGTCCTCATCATGATAAATGTGCCCACCTGGTCTTCATTGTTCCAGTACCCTATCATTCCCACTGCTGCCAGTGTGCCCAGCTCCATGATAGCTCCTCCTACCACCAGCCCCCTGGCTTACAGAAAAGTGATACCACTGAACTTCTTAGTGGTCATGGTGCCCTCACCATTGGTCTTAGAAAATGGTATCTTCTTTGAGACTTCCTTAGAACATTTATTGAATCTCCTGGCTTTACATGGTATGTTTACTCCAGTCCTTCATAAGGGACCTACAGCTATTAATTTATATAGCTTATACCAGGGGAAGGGGAATACTCAAATGTTTGAATGGACACAGGACTAAGTTAGCACTGACACTCATAAGCCTAAAGCATCACTATCCTCCCATGCTCTGTTAAAGTGGGGAGCACATGAGGGCCAGGAGATAAGTGAGGTCTGGCCAAGTTCTGGCTCATAGTAGATCCTCTCCATGCATGGACCCACCTATTAGTCACTTCTGAACTCCAAATGCATATTTAGAGTTTTACATACTCAAGAATTGATGCAAACCAAATATTGGGTTCTTGATCTATGGGGTGAAAACTATCATAATGGGGAACACCAAATGGAAGCCTCTAGAATGGTATTATTTGGAGGTGATTCTCCATAACTCTGACATTTCTGCTTATCTTTTGAGCCTAAGGCCCTGCAAAGAAAAAAAAAATGTTTCTATAACAGACAGCCTTCGAAGCTAGAAAGAGTGTCTCCCTAAAGATAGAAATCCTAGGAAACATTCCAGGAAAATAAAATCTCCCTCCTCCCAGGAGAGGATTTTCATACCTTCCAGGATAATAAGTCTAATCTTTCTCTGGAGAGAAGGATGGGTATGTTTGCCAACAACCCTTATAAGATTTAGCATTCTCTAAGCTCAATGTTTCTTGGCTGTGACACAGATCTGTGTGTGCAACATCCACTAGGCCCACTCCACATCAACCCATGGAACTTGGGGGTAATGGGAAAATCCATGCAAATATGTTGTGTCATGACTAATAGATTATCTAAATTCTTTTTGCCACATTGTTCTCTTACCAAATTTATGGAAATGTGGAAAGCAAATTTTAAGAACTGCTTGACTTCACACATCCTTCTCCACAGCAACATAGCAAATCTTTCTTAGGATGGCAGAAATTAGTGACACTCTTAAAGACCGAAAGCTGGGATTGGCAAATTCCACAGGCCAAATCCAGCCCACCACCTGTTTCTCTAAATAAAGTTTTGTTGGAACACAGCCATGTTCATTTGTTTATATATTGCCTATGACTGTTTTTGCACTATAGCAGTAGTGTTAAACAGCTATAATAGAAATTATGTGGCCACATAGCCGAAAATATTTATCTGGTGCTTTAAAGGTTTGCTAAACTTTGATTTAAAGATGGCAGGGGACGCAATTCCCGTCATACCTCAAATGAATTCATCAATCTGGTCTCTGGCAAAAACCAAATGGATCCTGAAAAATGACAATAAACTACCACAAACTCAATCAAGAAGTAGCCCTAATAGCAGCTGTTATGTCAGATGTATTGACTTTGTTAGGGCACATTAACGTGGTCTCAGGTACATGGTATGAAAAGAGGATCTGAAACAGTTTGCATTCACCTGGAATGGGCAACAAAAAAAGTCATAGTTTTCTTCCAGGAATATAGGAACCCTCCTGATAAAAGAGATATGGATGATTTGGACATCCCACAGAGCCTCACATCTATCTTCTACATTGATGACAGTGTGATAATTGGGCCAGATAAGGAAGAGCTGGCTAGCACACTGGTTGAGTTGGTATGACACATGCTCCTGATGTTGGAAGGTAAGCTATGTATAAGTAGGTCATGCTACATCAATACAATTTTTAGGGTGACAGTGGTCAGAGGTATGCCAAGACATCTCCTTCCAAGTCTAAGATAATACATTTTATATCTCTGGCCATGAAGAAGGAAGGAAACACAGTGTCTGGTAGGCTTAGTGAAGTCCTGGATGTATCATATTCCACACCTTGCAGTATGGTTCCAGCCCATATTGGGGGTAAATTGAAACACTGTATACTTTGAGTGGAGCCCAGAACCAAAAAGGATTTTGCAGCTGGGCTGTAGTGAAAGCATGTGGCTATTTCCACCATATGACCCAGGAGGACCTATAATATTGAGTTATTGCTGGTGGGGAAAGGTGCTGTGTGAAGCAAAAGGTCCATTCCAGTTAAAAAACCACAGGGCAGGTTGCTAGGATTGTGGCAAGACCTTGGCATCTGCAGTGGAGAATTGTATACCTTTTTGAAAACAGCTCCTAGTACAGATGGAGCACTTGACCATGGAAACATCACATGTGGTCATGAGTCCAGAACTTTCCATTATGATCTAAGTTTGTCAGACCCTCTATGCCCTAAGGTTGGATTGGCCCAGTAGCAGCCCATCATAAAATGGAAAAGGATAAGACTGGACAACAGTGTACCCAGGGAGGCACAAACAAGCTGCATGAACAGAGAGCCCAGATGTCCATGACTTCTTCCTCAGTCCATGCCTGTAGCTATATCAGAACCATGTATGACTAGCTAAAGGAAGAAAAAGCCAAACCTTGGCTTATAGATGGATCAGTACTATAGGGTACATGCTGTGTGCTCTCAAAATTCATATGTTGAAGCTTTAACCCCCAATGTAATAGTATTGGGGGCGTCTTTGGGAGGTAATTAGGTTTAGATAAGGTTGTGAGGGTAGGGCCATTGTGATGGGATAAGTGTCCCTATAAAAAGAGGAAGAAGCACCAAAACTCCCTCTATCTGCCATGTGAGGATACAGAGTGAAGGCAGCTATCTGCAGGCCAGGAAAAGAGCCCTCACCCAGAACTGAATCTGTGAGAAAATAAATGTCTATTGTTTAAGCTACACAGTTCATGGTAGTTTGTTATAGTAGCCTGAACTAAGACAGCTTGGTATATGAATTCAAGCCAAAAATGGACGACAGATGCACAAGAACCTCACTCAGGTGCAAGGGGGTGCCTTGGAAGACAGTGGTGAGGGACATTCTTCCAATGGGTGGCACTTCCAGCAGTGCACTTCATTGTCCACTTTATACAGAAGGAGAAATGGCCAAAGGTGGGAACATATATGGCTTATGGGTAGTGTGACTAGTCTGACTTGGTGGTCAAGAGTCTGAACAGAAAGTATTGGAGATTAAGAACAGAGAGATTTGGGTAGTGCCATATGGATGGACATAGGCAGTGGACACAAGGTGTGAAGATCTTTATATTGAATGGTAATATCTACCAGTGAGCATCTACTGTGGATGAAGCACAAAACAGCCACTAGGACAAAATGACTCAGCCATTTGAATCATCAATCCTAGGTTATTGGTCACCTCAGTGCTGGCATAATAGGCAGAGTGGACAGAGAGGGCTGAATGCTATGCATGATCCCACCTACTAAAGCTAGTAAACTACTGCTGCTGTTGAGGTCCATTTGCCAGCCACAGAGAAAACACTGAGTGCCTAATATGGCAACAAACTTTAAGGAATACAGCTGGCCACTTCAATTTTTCCTTTCTGGAAGAGCTAGAGATTCCTTCTAAGAGAAACATATATATTCCAAGTATGGATTTGCCTTTCCTGCCCACATGGCCTTGGCCAGCACCACTCTCCAAGGGCTTAAAATGTTTGACCCACCAACATGAGAGCTTATACAACATTGCATCATAAGAGACACACTTTGCAGCAGAGGAGATGAGGAAGTTGGCTCATATAGAATCCACTGGTCATATCACATAATGCACCACCCAGAAACTGCCATGCTTATGGAGCAATGGAATGGTTTGCTGAAAGTTCAGTTGAAGCACCCTTTAGATGCAGTACTTCATAAGGATGGGGTACCACTCTCCAAGATGCAGTATGCACATTGAGTTAAAGACCTATATATGGCGCTGTGCGCCCAACGGGAAGAGTGCATGAGTCTGGGAACCAATAGGTGGAAGCAGGAATGACCTTACTTAACACCCCTCCCACAGGACAACTTTGTGTTTTCCATTCCTGTAACTGGGTTCTTCAAAGTTAGAGGTCCTGTTTCCCAATGGGGCTATACTTTTGCCAGAGCCAGAGCAAGAATTTCTTTGAATTATAAGCTGCACTTCCCACGGGGCACTTCAAAATCCTTCGGTCAAGAGACAAACAGGTGAAGCAAGGTATCACCATCTCAACAGATAAAATGGTCCCTGAATGTGAGGTAGAGCTCCAGGTGATCTACCCAGTGCCTCTTGGTCAGTCCTCCCTTCCAAATGTGAAGGTGAGCAGGTAAATGCACAACCCTGGCCTGAGGAAGGCACAGTGATGAGGGACTCAGACCTCCGAATCACTTTAGCTGGTAAGCCGCTGAGACTAGCAGAGGTGCTAGGTGATGGTAAGGGAAATCTAAAGAATAATCAGTTCCAGGTGGGGCCCCAAGACCAACTGCTATAAGTCCTTCTAATCTACGTTTCCACAGGAAGGGGGGAGTACACTGAGGTCTTGAGAATGTATATAAAGAAGTGGATGTTGGTGATACTAATAGTAGACCATGATCACAGAGACATCCACCAAGATACCTCCAGGAGAGAAGACTTGCTGTCACAGCTGTGGGAAGTGCTGCCAGAGGACAACTTCTGGTTGTCAACTCCTCCAGGTTTTCTCAGCTGCAGAAAGTGACCTCACCTAACGGCATGTCTTTCCTAGGATAACACATCCAATGACCCATTGTGGGGAATATAAATATCTAGCATTTTCCACTCAATGGGGAAAAACTCTGATTGGCCAAATATAGTCAAGATTTCTCCATGTGGTTTGCCAAACTTTTTGTTAGGTCCACGCAGTAGTTCCACTCCCCCCTCCCATTCAGCCCAGCCTTGCTCTTTTTCCCTATTTTCCACTGTGGTTGACAGAGAAATGAGCTGCCCAGAATCCCATTCAAGGAAGGATGTGGTGTCCAGTGTGGAAGGTGCAGTCAGCAGCCTCCAGTGTCAGCGCCTTCCAGGTCTTTGTCAGGGGCAGAAAGCCACCGAGCAGAAGCCACTCCTCTTTCGGGGGCAGCCTGCATTCAGTGGCTCAGCAAGCAGGGCTATAGAGGCTCTGCCATTTTAGCCCCATTCAAGATACATCTACTGGACAATATCTGCTCCAGAGTCCCTCAATCCTGGTTAGATGAGGCTGTATTAGACTGCATTGCAGTTCAATTTGCTTTCTGCTCAATCCTGTTCCCCCTACCCTCCTTTCACAGGTGTTGATCCCTGGTAAACATCTTGCAACCCAAATTCTGTTTCAGAGAACCCAACCTGCAACAAAGAGAAGGGGTAAATGTGAATTAAAGTCACCCCAAATCACAGTTCCCACCATAAATACAGAGTGTGTCTCAGAGACATGATAACTCTGTCATAAGTATATGAAACCAGCCAAATAAATTGTAAACTGTTAAGTCACCCTTCTGTTTACTCAATGACAGTGTCAAAATCTCAATGTTTTCATCAGGGTAAAATATAAAAGCCTGCCAGTACCTCATCTAAGTGATGTGTAGTCCCCAAACATTTTAAGAATGCTACATTTATGCCATCAAGACACACTGACATCCACTATTCTCCTATATATACCTCCAGATCTCTCACCCTGGGTATTAGTTGTCTATTGCTATGTAACAAATCACCACAAATGTAGTAGCTCAAATCAGCACACATTTATCTCACAATTTCTGTGGGCCAGGAATCTAGGTATAGTTACACAGCTTAGTTGGATCCTCTTTTTTAGAGTCTCCCAAAGGCTGCAATCAAAAATATTGTCCAGAGTAGGGTCTCATCTGGAGGGTCAGTGGGAGAAGCTCACTCAATGGTTGTTGGCAAGAATCAGTTCCCTATGGGCTACTGGACTGAGGGCCTCAGTTCTCCACTGGTTGTTGGCTAGAGGCCACCCTCCATTCCCTGCCACACGGCTTTTCTAACATAGTGATTGCCTTCATCAATGTGAGCAAGCCAAAAAAGCAACAGAGAGAGCCCAAAAGCAAGACAAAAGTCACAACCGTTTGTAACCTAATCATGAAATTGACATCCCCTCAAAGTTCCTGTACTCTGTTGGTTAGAAACAAGTTATTTACAGGAAAAGGGTCATATAAGGCTGTAAATACCAGGAGGCAGACATCATTGGGTGCCATCTTGAAGGATGCCCACCACACCATGCAAATATATACATGTTAATGTTTGCAAAAATGGGATCATATTGTTTTATAATCCTCAACTTACTAAAATGCAAAGTGACTTCTATATATATAAATTTCAACAATTTATGACTGTTAATGACCACACTGAAGAACTGTCACATGATTTGTTCATGATGGCCTACTGCCAGCCGTTAGATTGTTCTCAATATCTCATTTCTATAAATGATATTGTTATAAGCATCTTTGTATCTAGACATAGCCACATTCATTTATGTATTTCCTGAGGAAAAAATTTCTAAAGATTTGGAATTTAGATGGGTGTTGAGGGCATGTCCTTTTTAAAGACTTCTGTTACGTTATGAGATGTTTCCAACTCCAATTAATGGACTTGTTTGGTTAACAAGAGGCCTCCATTCCTCTCTGTAAATCATACTACTAACTGCTCCCAGGGCATGCGGCTATGCAGGAGGAGCAGGCCTCCTGGTGGGTCTGCATACTTCTCACTGACCATCAATTCACCTTACAGACAAGCGCCTCCTATAATAGGGCTTCCATATATCACTAAATTGCCCTCCAGAGAAGGTGTTCTAATTTACCCTCCTGTGAACAATATGTGGGATTCTCCCCCATTTATTTAAAATCTATTATATGAGAAGGTGCTGACCCATCATCAGTGAAGTACACATATTCTGGGTTCTTTTTCCCATTAATATGGGTTTCGTGTTGGTCTAATTCCTAGATGCCCATGGGGTGAGGCAAAGCTCACAAGTGTGTGAATCAGACCAGATGTAAAAGAACAAGTGGTGGGGTCTATTGAGAGCTGGGAAGTCTGTGGTCCTCTAAAGTTTTCCAGACTCAAAAACATTTTCAAATACTTTGCTGGTCCAAGAAAATATTTGAGGGGGCTCAGATTAAACTTGGGCTATGAGATTATGATCCATAATTTACACTTGAGAGAAAGTTGGTGAAGATCAGTTATTGCCTCTGCACATGGAAAAAAAGCACTGCCTAAGTAAAGCTGATTGCCTCATACAGGTCATTTCCTTACTACAAAGAACAACAACAACAAAAAAAAGCAACAACTGAAACACCTCATACAAAATGGGTCAGTATGGACTGCAAGATGGGTGAAGTACACAAAAATTAATAAGCTTTCTCTTCTTGGGAAGCAAAACTAAGTGTCATAAAAAAGCATAAATGAATGAACAAACGATGACAGCTTTTGGGTACGGTGCTCACTTCCTCCTTATCTGCTGCAGGAGCAGAGCTCACCCGCTTTCAGAACCTGGGAGCAGTGGGAGACGCACTTATAAATACTCCCACACTTGCTGTGAATCGCAGTCGCTTCAACTCCACATCCCTGGGGGACTGACTACACGAATCCATTAAGTTAATGAGGGGTTGGGTGCAGCTATATCTGTGCAACATGTGACAAGCATCACCCCATAAGTGAAGCAGGGATCTTTCCCAAAGACTCTAGGGAGAGTATGCAGGGCTGATGTCTATTTCTTACTATCAGAGCAGTGGGCACAGTTCTGGGCTCAGAAAGGGGAGATACTGTATATAGTGCCTCATGGCTGGTGCATGAGCTGTGAGGACACAGATGCTGCACAAATATCACCCTCTTCCTCCATCCCCAAGGAAGTGGGTTTGCTGTTTCATATACCTGCCTTGGGGGAGAGGGAGGGGCATCCAGAGAAAGGCTGATTCTTGGTCTAATTATATGTCAGGATAACTGAGGAAGTGGAAACATTTCATATTTTTCTAACTCTTCAGTTTAAACAACTAGAAACGCACATCTATTATAGTTGTGCCCAAATCAGGAACAGTGCAAGGTATTAATCTATTATTGATTTTCACTGATAGTGCAAAGTGTCTATTATTGATTTCCATTACTGATTATCTGAAGAACTGCTCAAATTTCATTTCTTCACCAAGACTAGAAGGGGCGTTAAGAAAAGGACCCCTCTGCAGAGATAACTGGGATCATCCAACCAATTTTTTGGTGATTCACACCCATCTCCCATTTTGTTTGCCTTGCATACTGATTTCCGGAGACACTGTGTCTACTTCTTATCTCAATTCCAGTTACATGCTTGAAATTGATGGCTAATGGAAACTGGCTTCCGTGGGTCTAACACAGGTCAATAAGCAAAATGCAAGATTTTTGTCCTCTGGGTGGTTGTTTCCTTTCTCTGTTCGCATTGTCTCGATTTCTCTTTTGACCCTACCTTGCCCAGTATCTACCTGGCACGCTCAGCCCTGCAATTCCGCTTCATTTTGGAGACCCTGATCTAGCACAGTGCCACCTGGTGGCCCTTCTCCACTATCGCAACAGGACAACAAAAGCCGCGAAAAGACCACCCCTCAGGTGAGCATGAGTACACCCAGGATTGACCCCATGCAAGAAATCAAATGACAGAGAGAGAGACAGAGAAATTCCTCCTTTTGTGGAATTGCCCATAAATTCCCAAGTTGTATGAAGGCACAGGAAGGACTGATTCTACAGAGACTATTTTACAAACATCAAAACTATACTCTCTATGCCTTCTCTCAAAATACCTTTTCTATTGTATGTTGTCAGAGGACAAGGATCACTTTTGAGTGGGTAACCAGTCCCTCTGGAAGCCTTGTCTTTACTGGCTTCTGAAAGCAAGACTGTAAAATGGTTTTCTATTATCTAGCAAATTATGATGAATCATCAATATTATTGATACTAAAGAGATTATCCTTTCAAATGGTTGCAGCAACCTTAGAAGGATAATTCCTGCTTCCCGGGAGGCCACGGGCTCTCACAATGGCTAGCTGTGTGCTACAGTCCCAGATCCGGGTGGGTAGTCTGCCCCATAAACAGGAAAACACACACACACACACACACACACCCCAAAGCGGCAATTATCCCTTTTCTTTTAGCTATGCTTTGGAAATGACAACAAAAATGTGTGTTGGGTGTGATTTTTAAATTTCTTCACCTTTTAAAGTGGATGCTGCTTAGTGATTTCCACCCCATCATTATTTGTGGTCAATTCAATTCTAGAAACAGAGAAATCGTTTTTTTCTTGCCAGCTTCATCTTTCCTATTGGTTTCCCTGTGCCATACGTGCCCCTAATGGATCCTGAAATGAATGCAGCATTGTTATTGCTTCTTTCCTTTGTGGGCACACGTCTGCCAGGGGCCAGCTGTTGTCAGAGCCCTGGGACCCTCATTCTGCAGGAAGGGTGTTGGCCCCTCCCAAGAGATGGCCAAGAGGAAGGAAGAAAGGGGAAGGGAAGATGTGTTCCCCTTTGCTGGGCCTGGAATTAATTATAAGAGAATGTTATCCTTTGACACGAGCCTCACTACAGAAAGTAAAATCTTCCTGAAATACATGAGAGTCAGGAAGTTAGCAATTCACATGGAAAGGTAGAAGGGCAATGCTAGAAACATGAAAGGTCCTTAAAAAAAGCCAGATGAAGTCCCTTATACCTTTCATGTTTTTAAACTACAAAATAGGTACTACAAGACTCATCTTAAATGGTCCAAATTGGGGATTATTCACATAGAGAGTAAGAGAAAAGGAAGGACATTGTAAAGAAGATCTTTTGAGTCCAACCTTCAATGGTTCTTCCTTTTTCACCTTCCCTGCGCACTCAAGAACCACAATCTACACACACAGCCGAATCAGCGGACATGAGCCAGTGGGTCCCTCTAGTAAAATTTAGAGTTTGGCCAAGAATCTTATGGGCACTTAGAGAAGTATAATAACTCGCTATGGAGCCTTTTTGGATATGAGACCCTGGCATTCCTTTTGGAATAAAACTGAAAGATCATACTTCCTAATCTCTCTTGGATGTATGTTCTGCTGTATTGGGAAAATCACATAGCATTTTTTTGACTCAATATGTGAGTAACTAAATGCTCACAGGGGTTGCTGTTATGTGCCCAATCCACCTCTCGTGATATCAGATGGCTGGAGGCCACGGCTGCTCCCAGGGCCACTCAAGAAAATTTATTAAACTGCTTTCAGACTGAAAGAGTGACCCAGCACTTATTTGTCATCTCTATGAGTTTCCAGAAAACTGCAAAATGGACTATGTTTCCTCCATTGGATCAACTCTATAACTGGGGTTCTGTTACTGATCAAGGTCTTAGAAGAAATAAAACATAGCTATTACCAATAATATGTTGACCCAAAGGCAGGTACGCAGCCACAAATCTCCATAATTGTTAAGAATTATCAAAATTATCTCCCTATTGGTAAACATTTAAACTTTAGTTACTTTTTACTTTTATTTTATTTTATTTTGAGAGGAGGAGAGAGATAAAGGAAGGAGGGCGGAGGGAGAGGGAGAGAGAGACTCTTAAGCAGCCTCCATACCCAGCGTGGAGACCTATGTGGGGCTCTATCTCAATTCCCTGAGATCATGACCTGAGCTGATATCAAGAGTCTGACACTTGATCGACTGAGTCACCCAGGTACCTTCTAAGTTTTAGTTATGTGCGGTATCCCAATGCTCTCTGAAAAATATTTGTAACAAAAAAACATACAATACTACTACATCATAAAGATCATCTTTCCCGCAAAAATGTTAATGATGATGAATGTTAGATAGTAATAATGCCCTCTTAGAATTTGGACAAGTTTCAGAGTTTGTATTTTGCAGCTTGAATTAAAAAATAAACCATTGGGGAGACTTAAATTATTGCCTTCTTTTTCATCTCAATGAATTTCATCCCACCAAAAAAGGCGGGGGGCGGGCAGATATTCCAAAATATGAAACGGTCACATAGTTGCATTCAAGACAAGGATCATTTTCTCAAAGAGAGCTTTGCATAGTGAGATGACCTGATGATCTGGCCAAGGACTTTATGTGAGGACTTGAAGAGGAAGGTTGTCTTCATTATGACCCTCATGTTTGTCCTTTCCCCTTGGTCCCTCATTTTAATATGTCCTCAGTATCACTGCCTGCACAGAACTATCAGCAGCAGAGTTTGAGCCATGGTGAGGAAGAGGGGAGAGTCAGTCCCTTCAGCCCTGGGGGCTGGGGTGGGGTTGGGGTGCCATGTGGGTATAAAGCTATTGCCTGCTTTCCTTGCACACAGCTCTCTGAGTCACCGCTTTGCTCTGGAAGCTGGGACTTGGCTGTGACACAGAGCAATCAACAGAGAAGTCCAGGCTAGGTGATGATCGGGTGACATCAAGTGAGAAAATAGGGGAGGGAAGAATCTCCAGGGCTTTCTGATGCCAGTGGGCAAAGTTTTGTAGACCGTGTTTTTCTTCATCAAAAACTGCAGTGTGAATATCAGGTAGCTGCTCACAAAACATCAAAGAAAGGTTGGAAATTGTTTGCAAAACCAATTTTCTTTACTAAATATGTGTGTTTCTACTGGGTTATTAAGAAAGGATATTAAACTCCAGCAGAAAAAAAAAATTCAGTGCAGAGGAAATAGGCACCACAAATTGTAATGACTTTTTTCCTGATTACAGAGTAATTTATGGTCATCGTAGAAAATTTGTAAAATGGAGAAAAGTGTGTAGAAAAATAAAGATCAACCCAAATTCCACCATCCAGAGATAACCAGTTTGTATTTTGTATATATACATCCTTTCTATTTTTGCATTATCCTAAATAATAAATTGAAGTCCATACGTAATGAACAGTTACTTTATGCCAGCATGCTCCTAAGTACTTGGGTTATATAATTTAGTTCATTCTTACCAAAACTCATGAGCTAAGCATTATTATCTTCTCTATTTAATAGAGAGAAAACTGGAACTTAGATCAAGACCACACAAAAAGCTAAGTTCCGAACAGCAATCTGTGTGGTCTCAAAATCAGCTCAGAACCAGAACTACTCAAAGTATGGTCCAGGGGCCAACGTATGAACTGGACGTTTGTGGTCCATGCTGAGATAAGTACAGAAATTGAAGACAAGAAACGTTTAGAAACATTCATAACAGTTTCACATGTTGCAGCATCTGAGTATGTGATCAGTGACTCTCCTGGATGAAGAGTTTGAAGATTCTCCACATGCATGGTGAGTAGCACATGACGTGAACTGCATACTGGTATGTGGTAGGAAACTTGTTGCTCTGCAATGGTTGAGATTTAAAAACGAATAAAAATCCTGGTCCTATACCGCAAGTAATTTGAGAAGTTCTGCTCCAAACCATTTTTTAAATGTAGGTGTTGTTGTAATTCAGCTATGGTGAAGCCCATGATCAGGAGACTGTAGCCATTGAAAAGATCATTTGTTATAGCTCCCAAGAGAAGGTCACAGGCCATGACATACAGGAACACAGGGAGAGGCTCCAGGGTCGGTCAGCAGTCAGAGGAGTGGGAAGAAAATGTGGGCAAGAGGCTTCCTTGTGGTTTTCATGGGAAGGAAGAGGCGATCGTGGTAAACAGGCTTAGGATTCATTCTGTGTAATTTCAGTCAGCTCTGGGGCACAGGGGCTGTCCCTGCCTGTCTGGTACCAGGTGTTGCGGGGGATTAGGAAAGAGGGGATAGTGGCCTAGAGAGTGAGAGGCCATACAAGACTTGGATGGGGTATGGGACCTGGACTGGCTGGCTTACACATGAAAAGAACACTCCCAGGCAAACGCTTTACTCTCTCCAGGATCGACTAGCCCGAGGAGAGTACTTTCCAGGTTCAGCGAAGCCCTAGATGTCAGAACACTAGAAAAAAAGAATCTTCTTGATACAAATCACTATGCTGCCTCCCTAGGGTGATAACAATGACATAGTGTGGCAAAGTAGGGCACAAAGAAATAGGAAGATATGACAATATGAAACTTGGCTTCAGGAACAGATTCGGGTGTTTCTGGTCAGTCCACACAATCATCTTAAGGCAGGGCTAACAAGGAGAGAAAAACTCTATGGTGGTCTTTTCTATCCCAGAGCCCGCCACATGTCCCTCACACCTGCCCTTCCCTTCTTCCACAGATTCCCTTCTTCCTGCAGGTTCTCAGTCTGGTTTGTCAAACCAGACTGGGGGAACTGGGAAGAGGGTATGAAACAGCCATAGGGACCTGTCTGAGCCAGGGAGAGGGAAAAAAAGGATTCCCAAAGGGCCATTTCACAAGAAGCCTACTTGGGGCCCAGGGCACGCTCCTTTGGCCATGCTTTATGCCAAGATCCTAGCAAGTGGACATTCCGTTGAGTACTGAGGCTTTGGAGACTATCCCATCTGGAGTTTCCTTTAGAAAT
This sequence comes from Canis lupus baileyi, assembly GCF_048164855.1. Classification (NCBI taxonomy): domain Eukaryota; kingdom Metazoa; phylum Chordata; class Mammalia; order Carnivora; family Canidae; genus Canis; species Canis lupus. The sequence goes on along the minus strand of NC_132839.1, from coordinate 49,134,397 downwards.
GGTATTTCACCCAACCATGCTCACCAAGTTAATTGTAATTGTGCCAAATTCCCGTTGCCCCTCATCACCAGTATTGTGCTGGAGGTGGCTCATGCTGATGGTGAAACAGAGCCGTTATTAGAAATGGAAGCATAAAAACTTCCAACTACAAAAATTCATTAAAAACAAAGACCACACATACTCAGAACTCATCACTTCCTAATCTGATTATCTACCTTTTGCCATTATCCATACTCTCGAGATTATTTCATTTATTGTATGTAAGTGGTGGACATTCTACATCATGGCAGGCCCATGCACATGTCAGTGACATGATGGGGGTGGCTTGTAATTAGCCATGGTGGGAACATGTATTCACTGGGTCTCTACCATGCTAGGTAATGTGGGACCAGAAGAAGAATAAAGCTCCCTTACTCCTTGGGAGTTTACAATCTCATTGAACTGTCAAGAAAAAGATGAAAGAGTGTATGTGCAAGAAATCTGGCTCCAACCTCAGCTAGGAGACAGGAGAGACAGAATTCTGCTCTCGGCTCTGAAACTAGCAAGACCTGTGAGCCAGCTCTAGGTCTCCGGGTCCCAGGGTTTTCTATCCGTAAAATCCCATGGGACTCCAAATTCCACAAGGGTAGAAACTGTGCATGCCAGCCTTCTAGCATGATTCCAGACACACCATAGTTGAGTGAGTGAATGGTCAGGGGTGCATCCTCTCTACCCAACTTCCTTCCCAGCTCTGAGAATGCCCAGAAGTCCGTGATCCAAACAGAGGTTAGAGAAAGTGACACAAGACAAGAGGGAGAGTCAGGGATGGCTGACCAGGGCCAGCTTCCTTAGATGCTCTTGGGGAGGAGGTCATGCTGGAGTCTGGGCAAAGCTGGATGAGTTGATTCAAATATCCCAGTTTTAATTTCATAGAAGCACTGATGAGAGTCTGAAAGAGGACATTCCTTTTCATTTATCTCTGCCATCTGGTCCTTGACTTCATGCTTTGGTTCAAAACCACCTTTAATCCTGACTGAAGAATTTGGAAAAATCTCAGGAAAAAAATTGAACCACTGCCCTCTCCCTCCACCTTCTGCTATCACTTCCAGCTCCCCATGGAGTTCATTCCCACGTCCCTCCCAAGGCCTCTTGCAGATAATCCCAGAAACATTTAGCACTTGCCTGGGTATATTTCTTTTCTTTCTTCAGCTAATATACAATCTTGCTATTTACAAAAGCTACAAATGAAATGCAAATGTGCCCGTTTATTTTCCCATATTGTTATCGCTGGATTCTGATTTTGAAGGGGGGAAACGTTGCATTTGTGAGAACATTCAAATTTAGTGTAAATTTCAAAAGGGAAGGCAGGTTCTCTCAGTTATGGGATGTGCAGAAATACAATAGCCTATTAGTCTATTCCAACTAGGCTATTCTCCTTCTTTCCACACACCCCTCTTCCCCCACCCCACACTAAGCAATTCACAGCTCCTCATTCAGAGATGATGATAAAGCAAGGCTGTAACCACTCTAGTTTTTTTTTCTTAAACATTCTAAACTGCTTTCAGAGTGAGTTAAAGGGTGGTCGATACTGGTTCAGAATTTTGGATCAGAAAATTATTATTTATTATTGAGGTGGGTTTTTTTTCCTAAAAAAAAAGATTGGATTAAAAGGATTGGTATCTTCTGTGTGGAGAAATGAAAATTGAGATTTATGATTATGGTCTCATCGATGATGGAGGGTGTGCAGTGAGTGAAGATAAATTTGTTCCCCAAATCCTGACATACCAGAATGGAGGGGATTTGGTAAAAGTCAAAGGTGGTCCCTATTTACAAATTCATTCAGAATTGCCCAATGTGTTGGAGGGGACCTTGGCATTCCCAGGATCCCAGAAGTTGTTGAGGCCCAAGGGAGGCCGGCTGCATTAAAATTCCCTCCCTGCCAACTAAGCTATCTTGCACAATTGAGCTTCTCCTGACCTAGGTTGCCTCCAATGTAAAATGAAGTTGATGGTATCTGTGTAAGAAGAATGCCAGAAGAGTCTTTATTTCCAGTTGCTGACCTGAAGAGTTGAGATGAAAACTCTCCACTTCTGGAGAGAAGACACGGAGTATTTAGTTGATGTGCAAATGATACATATGGTTTTGGTGTTTTTAGGAATTTCAACTCTTCAGGTCAGCACCTGGAAGGAGAAATACACCCTTAGTCCGAGTCAGAGATGAGGAAGGACTGCCTGATTGCTGCATGTGACTCCACTGGACCCCTTCTGGGCTCTGCAGAGCTTCCTGCTCCTCTACCCCTCATTAATATGAACTTCCAGAGCCTTATCAGTGGTCAAATAGCTAATCTACTCTATTAATTTGAATTAAAATGTTAATGGGTAGTAATGACTTTTAATTTGCTACCTCTCCCATATAACTCTTATGTTTTAACCCAAATATACAGAAACTTGACCTAAAGAAGTGATTACTGTGGGTTCTCCCAATTTTTTGGAAAGACCAAGGCAGGAAAGGGGACTTGTTTAAACAGAGGGGTCAGAAACAGGGGAGGGATCAGGATGGCTGTATGCCTGTGTGGCATTCATACAGCATTGGCAGACATGACACTTGCTGCCCATCCAATCATCTTCCCTCTTTCCAGACCCCAGGAATAAACTCAGTTTTCAGAGACAGCCTTGAGGCAGTGAGTGTGAGCAGACACCACTGTAAAAGGAGCTGGCCCACGCAGATTCAAATGCAAGCGCTTCCGGACAGCATTCTGGGTCAACTATCACAAGGATCCCCTACCACTCTCCAAGTAAAATCCTGTCTCAGTGACTCTCAGTGCAAGGATAGCCTCAACATCACAAAGTTAGCTCTTTCTCAGCAGGTGTACTTGGCAGGGGTTGTTCTGTGGGTCTGGTTACAAGGGTTTCTATATAAGGATAGAAGGATAGAAGTGTTCAACGATTTCCACGTTTCCTGTCCACTCAAGTGAGTCCAAAGAAGGGAGGCCCTGAGCCTGGGATAACAACTGGGTCACCTGACAGGAAATGGGTACAGCAACCTCTCCATGAGGTTCAGCATAGTAAGAGTGTAGTTGGTAGAGAAGCAGAGAGCAGAGAAGAGAGAGGCCAGCCAGTTTCTTCTTGTTCTCTTGCATGGTCTTATTAACCAATTACAAGTTATACAGGAGACCATAGCTGTACTGTAGCTTGCTCACATCCCATACCATAATTACATCTGTCTTCCTTCTTCTAAACCATGAGCCACTAGAGGGCAGGAAATGCCTCTCTCTCTCTCTCTATCTCTATCTCTCTCTCTCCTTTTTGTAGCTCTAGCCCCAAGCACAGAGTGTCTAGCACAGGGTAAGTGCTCAATAAACATTGCTGAGTAATGCAGTCAATGAATGATTGAAATATGAGGCAGCATAACAGGTGCACCTCGTTCTTACCTCTCAGAAAAAAACAGACAAAGCAACAACAAATACAATTCTACAACTCCTTAACCACTCATGAAGCAAGATGAGGGAAAGATCAAAGCATGCAGAAAACTTAGAGATACAAAGGTTATACCGCATGGCCAGCGACCCTGATGGTAAACCCTCTTTTGATGCCTGCTACCACCTCTAATGGACTGGAAGACTTAATTTTAACATTGTACTCAATATCACAAAATTGCAGTCCAATCAAAATATGTGGTATTCTGGAGGAGCTCACTGCGGGAGTGGAGGTACACAGATTTTGCAAGGGGCTAGGAAAGAAATGAAGTGCTGTCACGCAGATTGGTACACCCCTCCTCTGGGGAAAAGACATCTGTTCCCCACACCCAGAGCTTTCCCGTCTCTCTCTGGGCTGCTTCCCTCTCCTGCTCTCTAGGCAGGGTTCTGGGAACACCTCCTGCAGGAGAGAACTGATCTTGGCTTCTAGGGCCAACAAGAGCTGTCCAGCAGCCCCCTAGCTTGGAAGGCTTCCACCTGTCCCTCCTTCCTACACAAAAAAAGTAGAAGGACTCTGGGCACAGACAGCCCTCTTATCCCCCCACGGTACCCATGAAGGGACTTAGCCACTGCCAGCCGGTCCCCAAACCCCTCTAAGAACTGGCTCTGTGTGGGTGGTCCTGGAGGAAACAGTCAATCTGCACTGCCCCCCACCTTCATTCTTGAGTCCTTTCCAGGCAGTTAGGATGTTCCACATGGCTTCTTGAACAGGACCCTTTTCCCCAAACTCAGACCTCAAGGACCCTTTCATAAACCCGATGACCACTTCTGGGAAGTTACGTTTCCTGATTTGAGGATTGTTACAATTAGTGCAAGAAAAAAAAATGGTAATTATCTAATTCCAGTAAAACTTAATGGGGCCCTTCCCAGGCTAATGGTCGGTGCAAAATGTAATTTGAATTAAATTGTCTCAGGCTGGGGAAGCGAAAAATATTCAGCATGGGGGGCATTGCCCCTTGTGGGAGCCATATTTTCTAGCAGGCCTTTAGATCAAGACAGGGTGGGTACTGATTTTGCAAGGAGAGGGCAAAAGCTGGGGAGGCAAGCCCAGTCCGGAGTCAGAAGGGGGAGGGCCCAGGGTGGGCAGGGCGGACGCCGCGGAGTCTGCCTTTGTGGGTAGAGCAGCCGCTCCAGCAGGAGCCCAGAGTTCTAGCCAAGACTGCGAGACCTCGGACAGCTCGGGGAGCCTCTCTGGATCCAGTCTGGGTTCTCCCAATGGTGACCAGGATGACCGGCCCCGAGGGGGTGGTTTCCCGCGGGCTGAGCACCTCGCCCGGAGATTGCGATCAGCATCTCCGCTGAAGTTGGCCTATCCTGGATATCTCGTCTCTCCTCCCCTTCCCCCACCACCCCTTCTAATTCGTCAACTGCTGAAACATCTGCCTGGTTGAAACCGCCTCCTCGCCGCCGAGCGCTGGGGGCTGTCCCCAGGTGTAGGTCTTTGTGTCGCCAAAACTTTGCGAGAAAGCGAGGGCGCTGGACAAAGAGCGAGCGCGGTAGGGCGTTTGCCGGCGGGCGGGGGACGCCGGGCGCTGCGCTCTCTGCCCCGGGCTCAGCTCGCTACCCGGACGCCCGCCGTGCCCCGGGCCCGGCCTCCCTAGGCGGGGAGTGGCGGGTTGTGGCGGGTTGTGGCGGGTTCCGGCCACCTCCCGGCGCCCTCGGGGGCTGCAAGCAGCCAGGCGGGAGGAGCAAAGGCGGAGGGCTGGACGCCGGAGTTGACTGGGGTGGGAGCAGGCGAGCAGAGGCGCGGAGCAAAGCTGTCAAACTGCACTGGGAGCCCGGCGCGGGGCGGAGGAGGGAGGAGAAGGGAAGGGGAGGGGAGGAGAGGGGAGGGGAGAGGAGGGGAGAGGAGAGGAGGGGCGGGCGGGAGCGGAGAGGGAGCGAGCGGGCTCGCCGCGCCTGAGCAACCCCTGTCTGCCGCCGCCGCCGCCGCCGCCGCTGGCCCGCGCTCCCCGAGTGCAGGGTGTCTGCCCCGCTGCGCGCCGCGCGCGGAGGCTCCGGCGCCCGCCGCTGCGCCCTCCAGCCCCCGCTCCTCGCGCCGGCCCGCGCGGCTCCAGGCGGGCGCGAACCCACCATGCAGCTTCAGTTCCGGAGCTGGATGCTGGCTGCGCTCACGCTGCTCGTGGTCTTCCTCATCTTCGCAGACATCTCGGAGATCGAAGAAGAAATCGGGTAAATAGCTGCGCCCAGGCCCGTGCGGAGCCCCGGCGGGATCTCTCCCTCCCCGGTACTCCGCCCCCCGCACCCGCTTTGTGTGCGCCGCGCCCCCCTGCCGCTCGCCGGGAGAAGTGGGGGAAGGTTTCGGCCCGGGAGGCGGTGCCGAGGGACCGGGACGGTTTGGGGAGCGGAGCTTGGGGGCGCGGCCGCCGTGGGGTGTCCCCAAGAGGGGAGCACGGGCAGCCTCCGGCTGGCCCGCGTCGGGGGGCAGACTCGCCCACCCACCCCCCTTCCCCAGTGCGCCCGCGAGCGCTGTCGCCGGGGTCGAGGGAGGGCGCCGGGGAGTGTCTGGGGCGGGCGGAGGGGCCGAGAGTGGAGGAGGCAGGAGTTTCTTTGTCTCCAGCTCGGCCGTTTTCTCGCCTTGGCAAAGTGGGCAGGGGGCGCGCGGGTATCTCTGCGCTGGGGGAGGGGATGCCCGGGTTGGGGCGGAGGGCGGGGGCTCTGCACTGGCTCCCGGGAAGGGGAGTGTCCCCAGTACCTACGGACTGGCACGCGCTCCTCCCGCCGGCCCGGGAGCCCGGGAGCCCGGGAGCCCGGGCTGGGGGCGCCGGCGGGTAGCGCTGGAGGCGGCACGCGCGGCGCTGGGCTGAGACTCTCGTCCTCGCCTGGCTTTGCACGCTCGGCTAACCCCGCGGCGGCCCCTGAGCCCCCGATTCCCGTGCGCTCTCAGCGCGGAGACCGAGACCTTCCGGGAAAGTGTGAACCGCCGCCGGTGGTCTTCGCGGCCCCCAGGCGCGCGGTCTCGCCTCGGCTTCTCTCCGGATCTCTCCAGGGGTGGGGAGGGGCCTCGAGCCGCTGCCCCCGCGCGGGACTTGGAGGAGCGCGCACTTGCGGCGCGGGACGCACCTGCGGCGGGCCCCGGAGGCTGAGAGCGAGCCCGGCCGGCGGCCTCCCGCACGCTCGGGGGTGGCTCTGCTTCAGCGCCGCAAAGAGCGTCCGGCCCGCGGCGGGCAGGTGGGGAGGCAGCCAGGGCGCTCAGGGGCCCTGAGGAGCGCTCCCTGGCCCAGGGCAGGGAACAGGTGAGGTCGCGGAGTGGGCACGAGGTCCCTCCCTCCTCGGGGCTAGAGCCGAGCCTGGCGCCCCGCTCGAGCCCCGCGCCGCGTGCGCCCACTCCTTTGTCCCATTTGTTTCATTCATTATCTGCGCGAGTTGAGAGCCCGCTGCGCTGACAGGTCCCTCGAAAGGGAAATGCCAGGATCCCAAGGCCCTAAGGACCCAAACCTGGGGCAGACGCCACTTCCTGCTCTCTCCTTCTCTCCCTGCCCCTTCCCATCTCAGGAACGCAAGAATTCCTTCTGTGAACTCCACTACACTTCTGTCTGCCTCCTCCTCTTCCTCATCCTGGGCTCCCCAAGAGCTCCAAAACTTTCACAAATACTATTCAGCTAATACATGACGTGTTCCCAGGCGGAGATAGAGAAATACGTTACTTTCCAGAGCTGTTAGCCTCAAAAACCAGGGTGGGAGAGGAAATCAGGCAAGCCAAGTCTTGGGGTGGTAGACGGCGGTGGGGAGGGCCTTCCTCTCCATTCTCCCTCTCTTCTCCCACCTGTGGGCTCTGCTTGGCCCAGACCACTTGCTGACCTTGACAGGTGAGCGGGAAGGAGCAGCAGCTGCCCATTGTTCTGCTATAAAATCATAAGAAGTGCGGAGCTCATTCAGGCATCCCTGGCTTAGCCATTCACTGAACTTTTACTGAATAGCTTCTACATGGCCCAGGGACTTTTAATTTTTAAAATGCAATCAGGAAATCACTTTGCACATAATGTCGCACCTTCCTGCCAAATGCGTTGTAGGGACCCCCACCGCCACCCCACATCATGTTATTCCAACAGGGTATCTAGAAGTAAGCTCCTAGGCTGGAGCTAAGAAGGGCATTTACACATGTATTTAAAACCCAGGGCTCCTCTGCTATGGGTATGCCCCTGGGACCTGTTTCATTGGTGGGGGGAGAGGGGTCCCTGTTTGGGTTGACCCTGGAGAAAATTGTCGGATGGGTCAAACGTGTTATCTTCTGTGGCATTATCCTTCCTTTTCGGTGTCTGTCCCCAGGCTGACCCCTGGCTAGACCAGTTTTGACTCCAGCTTGAGACATCTCCCCGCTCCACACACACACACACAATCCCTCTGTGAGTCCCACTCACGGTCTGTCCCACACATATTTAAGGAGAATGGAGGTATAACTGGGATTTGCCATAGCTGGAGGACGAAGGACGTGGAGCAGAGGACTAGAATACCAACAGGTCTGATATCTGCTTAGAAGCCAGGTTTCAAGCTCCGTCGCTTTAATCCTTGGAACCACCCCAACTTTGAGTAGCCAGCCAGGGCTCAGTGGGTTAAGGGTCCTGGCACAGTGGCCAGTGAGGGGTGCCAGGAGTAGGGCTCTGTCTTCCTCATCATATTCCTTCCTGGGAGACCTGGGCTCAAACTCAAGACCATGGTGCTACTCCACCAGCCGTGCCCACCCTTCCCCAACTTGATCTCAACCTGTGCCAGGGAAGATTGCAAATAACCTGCCAGTGTCAGTCCCTGGAAGAAAACATTGGTTCTATAAAAGGATGGCTTGTTTCTGGAAGGTAGGACTCTGTGATGCTGTTAGGAAGGCAGGAAGGAAGACGTCTCTTTCTGGAGTAAACATCTATGTATGATTCAGGAATGAGAAGTGAAAGAGAATTGTGTGTGCATTGTCTGGTGGAACAAAACTGAGACACACTTTTCTTAAGCCCTTGATCCTCTTTCTTATAAAATGAAGCTTTTGGTGTGGTACTCTCAGAGGTCCTGTCCTGCCCAAGCAATCATGCAGTGGGTTACCAGGGGCAGGTTTTTCTTCCTGAAGCTTTTTCTGGGAGACGTGTTTCTTTTCCTCAGTGATGATTTTCAACTTCTAACTTGCTTATGGAAATGTCTCCCTGGGGCTGAAAGAGAAAAGGAAGTGTAGCAAGATGAGATCTCTGCAAAGCACTCAAACAAAGAGCAAATTCAAATTCTACATCAGACGTTGGGTGGGACTTTGGTAAACTGGCCCCCAACAATTCATGCAGTGCCCCAGTTTTTAGACCAAGTTGCAAGCTAAGATGTTTTTCCAATTGTCCCCTGAGCCTTAATCTTGAGTGTAACCTACAACAGAGGGGTGTGAGGCATGACTCCCTTGCCCACCGAGGTATCCCCAGAACTGGGTGCACAAAGTCATCCAATAAACTTCTATTGCACTGGCCTGGTGACAGACGCACATGGCATCATTGGGCAAAGCAGACACCCACAGAGCCTTAGGATGGGAAGGAAGTGTGAGGTTCTGACTAGGAAACTTCCTCTCTTTTTACGGTGAGGGTAAATTTGACCCTGCGAAGCAATATTATCTATCCAATATCACACCCTGATCTGGTAAAAGGGAGGGCAAGCCTGCACACGTCTCCTTGTTTGCAACCCAATGCCCTTATTCCTAGATGAGCTCTTCAGACTCTCCAGAAGAGTCTCTGGTTTAAAAGAATGTAACTAGTAATAATAGCAATAATCATCATAATGGTGAAGATGAAGGTGATGATGGTCATTAGCATTTATTGATTTGCTGAGAGCTTACTATGAGCCAAGAGCTATTCCAAGTGCTTCATAGGTATTAACATAGGTTCTCCTCATGGCAACCCAGTGGTCACATTCTGGTGGCAACAGGAGCTACTATTTGACAAGTTCTGTGTGCCGGACACTAGGCTAATGGCTCTAAAGTACTACTTCATTCAATCCTCCTGAACTTCTTTAAGCAAGGTACTGTGGCTATCTCCAGATTATCAGTGAGGAAACTGAGGCTCAGAGAGGTTTGGTGATCAAGTAAGTGATGCTGGTTCTATGAGAAGCCAAAGCCTGTGTTCTTGACTGCCTTGCTAGACCTGCCCTGTCCTCTGGGTTCTTCCACACTGTGGTAATACTACAGACTGGGTCTCAGGACTTAACCCTTTCTCCAGGGATCTGACAGGCCCACAGTTTTCCTAAGAGCATGGTCTGGCCTCAGCAGCTTACAAAGAGGGAAGATGAATGAAGGAGACTAGGAGAAGGACTAGTCTCCCTGAAATGCCCCTTTGGTCCTGTCAAGTTCAGCGTGATGCTAGAGGACAGAATGGCACATCTCTCTCCCTGGCTTGTCAGACAAGCTCACATGCCACAGACATGAGCATCCTAGACTCACAGGTGGGGTCTTGGGCTGAAGCTTCTGGAGGGAAAAGCCATCTCTTTGCAAATCTGATTTGGTTATCAATTGAAAGAGAATTCTGGCATCTGCATGCCATTTGATTGGGCATCTGGGGGCCTGCAGCAGAGGTGATAGTAGAGATATTTAGTAACAGGTCCCTGTGAGCACTGGCCTATTGGAATGGACGTCCTCAAAACGGATGCCATCCAGTCACCCTCGCCAGGGGTCCCCAGTGCACCCCAGACAGACCTCAAGCCACATCTGGGGAACAGTTAAGATGGGGGCGGGGCAGCCTAGCTCTGGTCCTTGGCTGTGACCAGGTCTGTGAGCAGGCCACAGCTGTGGCCATTGGCCAGGAGTGAGGTGAGGTGCACCTTTTGGTGGTGGATGAGTCCAGGCTGATGTGAAAAAAAGGAGCTCCTTTTTTGAGCACTTGAAGTGCAGGCACTTTGTAAGGAGCATACATATTTGCTCAAGAAGATGCAATCTTTTTTTTTCATTCTTTTTTTTTTTTTTTTTGGAAAAGCTCATTCTTCTTCCCAGTCCTGGTGTACTTCCCTCTCGTATAAACATGACTGGAGGATAAAATAGGAGAGAAAGCTCTGGTTTTTAACTCACTTGCTCCAAGTCCTGTTGCCAACTGTTCCTAGCATCAAATTTAAATTGTAAATAGATATCCGTCTTAGAAACCAATTCACCACTCAGGGCCTCTTTCCCCTTATAAAGCAGGGTTGCTAGGTTTTAAAATTGTTTAGGTTTTACAAATTGGGGACGTTGTAAATTGCAAATTATAAATACTTCTGAGAGAGAGTGGAATTCTAGAAAGGCTCCTATGCTTTTAGCACGGTGTACAAGGTAATACATAATCTGGCCCCCGTCTCCTGTTTCTGCCTCCCTGGGCTCCAGCCTTCCTGTTTTGCTCACAGTTTCCTAGAATGAGCCATGACTCCATGCCTCCACGCTTTTGCACACATTCTTCCTCCTTTCTAGAAAAACCTCCTTCCACACACTATCCTCCCTGACTCCAACCCCACGCTATCCTGCCTTCCCTTAACTCATCTTTCAAGGCTAAGGTCTGGTAGCCGTTCCTTTGTAAAGCATTCTCAGGGCCCAGACCCTCCTTGGACAGTCTGGGATAGCTGCGCCTCCCGTATGTACCCTTAGCATGCCTTTATGCCGGTATCTATGCCAATGGAGATGGGCTCACTGATTCTGTTTTATTTCTCCCTGCCCCCAGATCCTGGTGATAAGCATATGGTTTAGTGCTTGAAACCCATAATATATTTTTCAGGCCTAGGACACGGCCAAAATAAGATTTCAGTCTTCCTGCCCCCGGAAGCTCTATACTATTTTAATAACAAGGAAACACCCTCTGCTTACACAGAAGGCCCTGTTTTTCCCACCTTATGTATTCCAACATAGAGGGCACAGCCCAATTAAGGGCATTGTCCATCATCTTAGAATGTTGGAGGCGGGCCAGTGGAAAAGCCCTTTCTAGTTTGTAAAAGAAGAGGACCAGTGGTATGTTTCCAACTGTCAGTTCAGATAAAAACCAAAGCTGCAGAAACCCACCTCCACACCTCTGTTTAGCCCTTTCTTCGCCAGAGAGCTCTTCCTAGCCCTGCCACTGCTAATAGTGCCACTGCCCCCCAGCCACCGTCCTTCTGCCTGGAGAGAAAGTGCCAGCTCTGTCCCCCTTTGTCACCCTAATGCTTCCATACTGGAGTCAACTGTTTCCTTCCAAGGGCTGGTGGTCCCTAGGAAGGATGCTAGAAGTTGGATGTTTGAAACATTGCAAGAGCAAAGGAACAGGAGGTCAGATCAATGTGTGTGATCTCCAAGACTTTTTTTATTAAGCATTTTTAGGTGGCGTTTTGATTCTCAAACACTGATCAAACCAGGGAATCGTGATGGATGGACTTGTGGCAACTGTGTGGACCCTAGAGAAGCTCCTAGAGAAGCTCCAGATCCTCCTATCTCTTAGCTCTCTGAAGCAAAAGTGAGTTCTGGAGACGATGGAAAGGTATAGGGAGAAGATTGTGGGAGGGGCAGGCACATAAACACCACAGAGGGCAGGAGGGGGATGCCTGTCAGGTGGCTGTCTCCTGCCAGGGAGGGGGATAGGTCCATTTCTCCAAGAGAAGCCACAGGGTGAGACACTTGGGTGCCATCTGCGTCCAGGAAAACCGTCTCCTGTGTCTGAACGACTGCCGGTCTGGGGCTTGTCCTTAAGTGTGGAGATTAGTCACTCTCCTGGGTGGCAGCTGGGCTGGTTTTAAATTCTCCCCAGTCGCCTGCAATTCGTCACTCTGCTAGGAAGCCGCCCGGTGTCCTGACGGGACCTGTTTGTCCCAACATTTTCTCAGCTTCAGCTGTCACAGACCTCACAGTGGCAAAGGGAACTGCTCCATCTGGGGAAAGAGCAGTGGCCGTGACAAGCCTGTATCTGTGTTTTGCGCCGGCAGGAGTGGCTCCTCCCGACACTTGTCCACTTAGAATCCTGATCCGCTGCTCTTGGAAATCCGGTGTCCCGCCTTGTGGTGTGGGTGTGTGTGCCAGTGTGATTCTTCGATTTCTCTGCCAGAAGAAGGCTCTCACTTTGTCGGAGAGTTTCCCCAGCACTTTTTTGTTCTTGGGGGGATTGGGAGAGACACGGAGTCCCTTAGCCCTGCCTCCCAACCTGTTTCTGAGGCTCGAGATGACAACAATTTTTCCTCCTCCTCTGGCCTCTTAGCAGCTAACGGGGGGGGGGGGGGGGGCGGGGAGTGACCCCAAGGTCAGTGGTCCCCAAAGCTGATTTGCAGAAGGCCGGGGATCCCAAAGGGAGAAGAAAAGAAAAAAGAAAAAGAAAGAGCACCATGTGTCCATGACGATTATGTTCATTTGCTAACCACCATTCCTGAGAATGACTTTTCTTTGTTCTGAGACGACATTCTTTTTTCCTATAAAGGGGTCCTCTCTTTCCTGAGAGAGGGTGATGCTAGGATGGTGGTTGTGATGGTCTTCCATAGCCAAAGAGGCTGTTGATCCTATGACTCCCTGACCTCAATTTTGGGGAATTGTTATCTGATCCCTGAAATCTAACAGTCTAGGCTCCAAGTTCACTTTGAAGGGTAAATGGAGAGCATCGCTCCTGGAAGCACAGATAGCTTCACTCCTCACCCGCCTTTTCCTCCCAGAGGCTGATGCCGCAGAGAATATCACATCACTTTGGGGTGTCTTCTCTGCACCAAACGATACTCAAAGCCCATTAGCCTTCTTCATACCTGTCCTCTCAGCAATCCTATGAGGTCTGGGCTACTGTTACCTCCATTTCACAGATGAGCAAACCGAGGAACAGAACAGCTAAAGAAAGTGGCCAAAGTCACACAGCTAGTAAGTTGCATAGCTGGGATTTGAACCCAAGCACCCAGAAACAAGGAGAACTACTCAGAAATGATGTACTAAATGGCATTCGGGTGGGGAAATCTTCATGGTCCTCATTCCAGAAGCTAAAGCTGGAAAACATGAAAGTCTGTAGGGAGCAGTGATGCTGAAAGAGAGCCACAGGGCAGCGTGCCAGCGCCAGGCCAGGGTGGCATCCTGGCAGCCCACAGACCTATGCCACTGAGGGCTGCCTGCTGTGACTCAATAACCTGTTGCACAGCGGTGCCCCCACTCTGCCCGCCCTGTTGCTGCCTCTGCTAGCTACCTGCTTGTCCCCATCTCATCTCATCAAAATGGCTCTGGAGCATGGCATTTGTGTGACTGTCTCATTACCAGAGAGACAGATACACACTGAAGAAAGAGGAACACAACACAAATGATTAAGGCCAGGAGGAAGTTTCTTCTGGGGAAAGAGAAAAGGACTAGTGCTTCCAGCTTCCTCAGGCCGGGAGGGGCCTGGCAAGGAAGAAGGAAGGAAAGAAGGAAGGAAAGAAGGAAAGAAGGGAGGAAGGAAGAGAGGAAGGAAGCTGGCAGGGAGAGGGTATGTGCCCAGGGAGCCCTGTTTCCCAGGGACTGACGCCATGCTTGCCATTCTACTGGGAGCTCCACAGCTCACTTCCTTAACCACCACAACCACCCTGTTTGCCCTCTTGCAGATGAGGAAGTGGAGGCCCAGACAGATTCCAGGATTTGCTTAAGGTCACACAGGTGGGAAACTGAGGCACCAGAATCCCAGACTTCATGGCCCATGTGGGCCTTAGCTACTTTCAGGTACTAGAATTATGGGCCTGCTGCTCCTGTTCCCTCCAGCCCCCTAGGCCACCTCTGTACCCTCTGTACCACACCAAGAGTTTGTAAAGGGCAGCTAGGGACATCTAAGACTGCAGACAAGGCTCATGGCATGTCAGAGGAGCCCCCCAAATGCATCAGTGGCCGCTGCCATCGGGTGCCCCATTTCAGCAGATGCTTAGGAAGGGGCAGCCACACTTGGACTCTGCCCAGTGAGGCGTGGGTGAGTGTTCTTAGTTCCCCATCTCCAATTTCAAGAACAGGAACATTGGCAGTGCTCGGAGGAGTGATATTCAGGATTAATTCACACTTTCTTTCTTGGTAAATGCCAGCATGGCTTAAATAATGAAGCGAGGAGGCCGAAGATCTCTGGAGAAAATGAGTTGGTAAATTGATAAGGCCGGTGACTTTCTCCTATAAGAAGCAAAGCTTCTCCAACTGTACCTCCGTGGTTCCCGAAACTTGGGAATTGACGCTCCAAGGACTCTGTAGGATGTCTGAGTATCCCTGGATCAATAAACTGAGTTCCAAGGAGAAGCAAAGAGAAGGGCAAGACAGAAACCCCCAGTGCTGAATCCATCCGGGCCTGGGCAGGATGCCTTTTAGGCCGCTGTACCTGAGGGCCGCATGCTGACGAATGGCCTCGCACAGACCCGCATGGTCCAGCCAAGGCTCTGCAGCCCCTTCCCTAGCCTGCCTGGTGCTGCCCACTAAAGTTCTAGCCTCTAGCAATGTCAGAATAACTCACTTAGGTCTTCACTGTAAATTTTTCCCAGGCTTCAAGCCAAGGGTAACTGTGGGAAGATTGAGGCTGTATCTCTGGAGGAACACTTACTACCTGTGTGACCTCAGGCAGGTGACCTCATCTCTCTGAGCCCCAGCTCCTAACCTAAATAACGGGGTGAATAATACCCAATTCACAGTGCTCTGAGGATTAAATAAAACACAAGACATGAGAAAGAAAAATGGTGCAGCCATTATGGAAATCAATATGGCAGTTCCTCAAAAAATTAAAACTAGAATTACCATAGGATCCAGTAATCCCACTCCTGGGGGGTACCCAGAAGAATTGAAAGCCCTTGCTTTCAATTCTGTGTCGTATCGATATTATTTGCAATAGCCAAAAGATATCCATGGATGGTTGGATGAAAGGATAAGTAAAATGTGGCATAAACTTACAATGGAATGTTACTCAGCCTTAAAAAGGAAGGACATTCTGACACAGACTACAACATGGATGGACCTTGAGGACAGTATGCTAAATGAAATAACCAGTCATAAAAAGATAAATACTATATGATTCCACCTCCTTGAGATGCCAAGAGTCATCAAATTCCCAGAGACAGAAAGCAGAATGATGGTTGCCAAGGGCTGGGGGAGGAGGGAGTTACTATTTAATGCATGCAGAGTTTCAGCTTTGCAAGATGAGAACTCTGGAGATTGGTTGTACAACAACGTGAATGCACTTAACACTACTGAACTCTACAGTTAAAAATGGCTAAGATGGCAAATTTTATGTTATGTGTATTTTACCACAATTAAAAACACACATACAGATGCGAACCGCCAAAAAAGCGCCTGGCAGGTGTTCAAGACACATTGATTTATTTTAAGAGAGCAGTTATGATCTTAACAAAGCAACATCAATGGGAGTATTATTTAATTCAAAAAATAATATAGTACCAAAAATCACGGTGGGAAGGAAGTAGAGGGAGAAAAGGAAGAAGGAATATAGACCTAGATTTACAGATATACAAACCACTTGCTGGAGGTGGTGGCCCAAATACCCAACACCTGGGAATTAGGACTGTGGAAAGTGCAAACACATAACTTTATGGGGCACTCTGTAAATAGTTGTTGGCCTGCCTGCCTGTCTAAATTCAATGGAGGGGCCCAGGAGGTCTTGTAAAAGCCCAAGCCACATAGAAACATGGAATGGTGGGGGAGTAGGTTGGGTAGGGATGTAGACAGCCCAAACCACTCTCCCTTCCAGATCTAGGTCCCTAGCTGCCTCTTGCCTTACTACCTGCCTAGGGTAGCCTTGTTTAGTGTTTTTTGGGGTCAGTGGTGAATCTGAAAAGAGAAGAGAGCCCCCAAATGCTAATCTCCAGAGTTTTGGCTGTCTCTGGTCTAGGAAGGGCTGAGATACAGCTGTCTTTCTCCATTTTAGGCTCAGGCCACACGCTTCCCCTAACAAAAGAGGAATGAGCAAGTGCTGTGGATTGCAGGGCCAGGAAGTGCCAAAGCTGTGGCTCAGCCTCACATGAGGGTTGTAAGAAACAGTGCTAGCTCCTCAACATCAGTGTTTCTGATTCAGCAGATCTGGAGCAGGGTCTTAGTATCGAAATCTCAAACAAGTTCCAGATGATGCTGTTACCCTTGATCCCTCCAAGGACTGTACTTGGAGAACCACTGGTCTAGAGCCTTGTCATTCAAAGAGTGGTCCTCAGACCAACCACATGGCATCATCTGGAGTTTTGGTAGAAATGCAAAATCTCAGGCCTCACCCAGATCCAAACCTAATGAAATTGAATCTGCATCATTAGGTAATTTGTATGCACACTCCTTCCACTGGGGGGACTGGTTGGTTTCCTGGCTTTTCGCAGAGCCCCAGCCCAAGACAGTGACATTGACCCATCAGACCAGGGAGGAGTTGTCCAAAGATCCCTGTTACCCATCACAGAGTTGGCCTAGAGTGACCCTCAAATGGATGTCAGAAAAACTTAATAATAGTTATTATAGTCACTTGCTGGATGCCTGTATATGACCAGGAGCTTTTCATACATTATTTCACACATTTATTATGAAACCCCTACAAAACCCACTTAATGGAGAGGTAAACTGAAACTCTGGTAAAGTAACTGCTGAATAAACACATGCAAAAAATCCCCCGAATTTTCTCAAGGTCTAGCTGGCCATGTCCCAGGTGCTGGAGATTTAGCCCTAGGGATTAGCCTGCTTCTCTTTCTTTGTCCTTCTAGATGAGGCTCGAGACAGAGGCAAGACAAGGAGAAGTCCTAACCAAGGGTTGAATTGATTTATGAAATCAGTTTTTAAGGAGGTTGCAGTGTGCCCATACCAGAAATAACCTCGACCCAGGACTATAGCACATGATTGAAATTTCTGGAGAAGCTAGACAGCAAAGCACTTTTTGGCTGGATCATTAAGCCCCCTCATGAGCTTGGCTGGGATGTGGTCATTCATACAGCAAATGACCCCTCTCTATAGTTGGTGTACACAGTAACAGTGCCCTGGAGTTCCTGGGGTTCATGAGAGGTTCTGGTGGCTTACCCAGCCTGCAGTCTCATTCCAAACTGAAACCATTATAGAAAGCAGATGAAAAAAAAAAAAAAAAAAAAGCAGATGAATTGATATGGGGGAAGCCTCTGGGGATGATCGAAAAAGACAAGTATAAGGGAACCTTTTAGAACCAACCTGCTCCTTCAGGTAAAGACAGCCTCTGGGCAGGCTGGTAGCCAAGAACTTAATTATATTTATTTTTGCCATAACTTTCTATTTAGAGCAAGGGATATTGGTATTCTATTTGCGGCAATGATATAAAGATTCCTTTTATGATAAATTCATTTACGTTTTTTAGTGGGTCATTGCAAAGAAACATGTTAGGTCAATGAAGTGGAGTTCACAAAACACATGAAGGTAGATCCAGGAGAAGATTAACGTCTATGCAGTGATGATGTGCTGGTCTTAACTTCTTCCCCCAGAGCTACCAAAGCTCTGCCTCTTTGGTAGCAAAGCTATGACAATTCTTGCAAAACTTCTATAGAGAGGAAGTGAGTTAATCTTCCCCAAAAGTACCTAGCTACAGAGATACTTGCTCACTGTACGTGGGAAATTGCCCAGTGTACAAATGAGGAATTGCCCAATGAAACCGTCTTGTGAATGACACAAAAGGCAAGGGCAATTTAGGCCGGAGAGGCCCCTCCACCCCAGCAACACCACTAGATTAGACCCCTATCTTGTAGTCTCCAGGCACACTCTACTCTTTTGTGCAGCTCCCTCCGCTTTGTGTGTCTTGCGTGGTATCTTTCTTGCCTACTAGATGGTAGCCCTAGGAGGGCTGGAGCCATTTCAGAGCTGTGCTACGTTGAGCACAGTGCCTGGCAGAGACTAAGTGCTGGTTTGGAAAACACAGGAAGGAAAGGAGAGACAGCAGGAAAGGGGGGGATTTGTTTCTTTTTTTTTTTTTTTAAGATTTTATTTATTTATTCATGAGAGACAGAGAGAGAGAGAGGCAAAGACACAGGCAGAGGGAGAAGCAGGCTCCATGCAGGGAGCCCGATGTGGGACTAGATCCCAGGACTCCAGGATCCCGCCCTGGGCCGAAGGCAGGCACTAAACTGCTGAGCCATCCAGGGATCCCTGGGGAATTCGTTTCTTGAGGCTCAGAAAGACCCCTGCCACCTACACCCTGAGATCATGTCTATATTTCTCTCCATAGCCAAAGGAGAGAAAATGTGCTGGGTTATACAAGCCCCCATAGAACAGTCTGATTTGAAATCCATTGAGTTCCATCTATTTACAGATGAAGCACCCTTTCCATTTCCTGTTTCCATGAAGCAACACCAGCCCCCTATTAACATAAGTATTCCTCGCAGGGATCTCATGGTTCTATACAGGCTCCATGGCCTGGTACACAGAAACCCAAGGACTGGAGGGATGTGGCCGGAATTGGGAATCAGACGAGCTAGTTCCTGGCAGGCTGAGATCAAGCTGATAACAAGGAGATTAATAAGGGTCTGCAACCTCCTCCATCCTGTACCATCAAGGAGGGTTTTTAAATCAATGCTAGTCTGGCTGGCTTAATGGTACCTAATCTTACCTTTTGAAGCTGGAACATTTGGGAGTTGAGATCAATTGAGAGAAAATAAAGTAAAATGTGTTGACTTTTGGATTTTTTTAGTCCTCATCAGAGTGCCATTGTGTAGCGTTGTTTTTATTTTCTGTCTTGGAAATCGGCAGAGATTAGCCACTGAGAGGATCATTCAGCCTGGACTAGGAAGGTAGTGTATTTACTTTTGTTCTTATTGTTTTCATCTACCATAAGACAATCTCCATAAGGAAAGGGTCCATTTCCGTCCCGTTTACCAATGTGTCCCCAGTGCATGGCACGTGGTAAGTGCTCAGTAACAGTTTCTCAAAAGCAACTTTTTGGTGTTGTTTTTGAGACCAGCGCATGCTATCTGACATGGGCCAGCCCACTGGAAAAGTTAATCTGCTCTCGATAAGGTGCAAGAACAACAGCCTTACAAGGTACTCATGGTGCCCCTGGAGAAAAACTTCCCTGGTACCTGGTCTCTGGGACAGTTACCATGAGCTTCATGTGGTTGTCACAAAGCTATATGAGTAAAATGCATCCAACTCACTATACACAGGTACTCACAAGCCCGGTGTTGAATACTGGTGCCATGAAAAGCTGAACCCAGTACAGAGAAAAGGCTCAAGGCCTTTATGGTCTGGCGGCACAGAGACTTACTAGGGGTTGATGACAGATGTGTCTGCAGTGAGCAGCAATTTGGGAATCTGGGCTTTGGTTGTGGATTCACCACTACTAGGCCATTGCCTTAAGGGCAGGCCCTAAGCTCTCTAGGCCTCAGTTTCCCCATCTGTAGAATGAGTGTTAGATGAACCCATAGGTCTTCTCTGGCTCCAGTGCATCACAAGTGGATGTCTCCCTCAATGAATTTCCCTGTTGTATGGAGTCCAGACTCACTGGAAATAGCAAATCCTTTTGTGATGCCTCTGAATTCCTTGCCCTGAAATTTTAGAGCAGGGCAAAAAATAGGTGCTGGTTTATTTTCAAGCACCACCTGCTCTACATTAAACAGGAAAAAAAAAAAAAAGGCCACCATCGAGAAGGCAAACTAACATACTGAGCACCTGCTACATGCCAGACATTGCAGTAGACACTCTCACATCTCAATGAAGTGCCTTGATAAACTTGCAAGAGAGGTTCAGTTAGCATTGCTGTTTCCCATCTTCCAGTACCACTTGGAGAATCATTATATTACAGCAGGATTGGTGTTCCAGATAAATTATGCTCAATATTCCATGTGTTAGAAAAGCACCTGAGTGTGGGTAATAAAATATAAAGAAGCTATTATCAACATAACTAAATTGGGGACTTTGGAAGCCTTCTTCCTTCAGTTATCAGGAAGATTCATCGTCACCAACAAACCTCTAGTGTGCACAATGGCAGTGCCTGTCCTCAGCAGTGAGCCCTGCCTTGTAATAAAAATGAAAGTGACATTGTTGTACTAATGATACTGATGATTCAGACAATAGGAGCTGCAAAGAGGACTGAGGACCTGAAAGACATTTTCCAGAGAAGGCGGGATCAGAGTAGGACTTCAGTCCAAAAAAGGGTCCAAGGACTTAGCCGAATAAAGAATGAAGGTGGTAATCCAGATGGGGATAATGGCCCAAGGCAAAGAAGCAATGAGCTTGACAGCAAAGAGCTTGGCTGGAGTGGAGGTTTCAGGAATACCTGGAGGTGAAGGGAAATACAACAGGACAAAGAGCTCTGAGCAAAGCTGTCAGTGCTGAGGATCTCACAGTTGGTTCTTTTGGGAACCACTTTGGTTTAAGCTGTGGTCCAAAAACCTCTAAAGAATCTGTGATGGATTTCAGGAGATCCATGAACCTCTTGAAATTTTAGGCATTTTTCTGAGCAAAAGATTTATATATTTTAAAGGATTCTCAAAGGGATCCACAAAGCTAAAGAGAAGATGCTATGGACAATAGGGACCCTTGAAGAGTTTTGAACAGGATGGTGCAGAGAATATGTGAGTTGCTCAGAGGGGACAAGTTAGGGAGACCACTCAGGTAATCCACAGGAGGAACATGGGGGGTATGGGCTGCAGTCGTGTCAATGGAAAGGAAGAGAGAGTTAGGGCATCATGGTACAGAGAAGAAGAAACAGCACTCGGGACCACCAGTGGTGGCAAGGACAATGGTTTGGTCTTAAACATGATGATTATAAGAGGATGGAGTTTATCTATGTGGAAATGAAAACATTTAAAAATCACTTACTGAACCACCAATTATTGGAGAATAGGGACAAAAGTCCAGCCAGCCCATTCCTCTTTATTTTTTCAAGTATGGCAACAAAGACCTTGAGATGGGAAGAGATTGTCCATGCTCACATAGATGGTGGGCAACCAGGGACCATCCATAAGAGAATAATATTTAGGAAGGAAGTCATGGAAGATGGAGATGGAAATTGGAATCCATTTGTAGGGAGATGTTAGTTGAAGCCATTAAGTGGAGACAAAATCCCTAAAGAAGCAGAGACCCCAGGATTAAGCCTTGGTCATCACCCTCATTTAGAGGGTGGGAAGGAGAAGCCAAGGTAGCAAAGACCATGGAGAAGGATGGACAAAGAGATGAGAGGGGAACCAAGGGAGCAAAGCAGTAAGAGAGGCAAGTGCTCCCAGCAGGAGGATTTTAGGTTTGAGAGTGCTCAGAGCCACTGGGCTTGGCCATCAGCAGGTCCCTGGTGACATCTAGGAGAATGACGAAATGGAAGGAGATTTCAAAGAGAAGTCCCTGATCAAAGGGGCAGTGATTACAGCGTGGCCACGCCAGAGTTTTGAGAAGGAAAGAGAAGCAGATCAGGGGTGGGGAGACCAGGCAGGAGGAATTTACATAGGAAAGAGTGCATTTGTAAAAATAAGGTAGGGAAACAAGCAGTGGGAGAAGGAAAGGAGAGGTTATAAGACAAAGCCACAATGTTGAGGTGGAAATAGGACCAATAACCAGAGGTGGGGAGGGGAAGAGGGAAATGAAGCCTTACAGACCATATTCTGGAGTGGGGAGGGTCCAGAAACATGAATTTAAAGGAGGGAAGATTTGGGATCCACTGACCCATTGGGCTCTTCTTGCCTGAGCAGACCCCTCTTCCTGAGGCACTTCCCAAAGCCCTTTGTGGGGCTGGCTCCTCCTCAGATTTCAAGTCTGATGGAATGCTGGCACCTCTAGCAGCAATTCCCTGTCCCCTGCCAAGCCCACCCCCAGTCCATACACCTCCATCACCATTCCTCCTACTTCCTTCTCAGTGTCACTGGGTACCTGAATAACAGGTACTCACTCTTCCTTTGCTGGGGTATTTGCCTTTCTTGTATGTGTATGTGTGTGCTTCCGGTCTCCAAATTTAGATTTTAAGCACCTTCAAACTGGAGTGGAGCGGGTGGCTATCTGTCTATCCCCACTGTGCCCCCAGGGCCTGTCACATAGTAGGTGCTCAATAAGTGCATGCTAACTGGAACAAAATGACAGGAAGGCAGAGGAATCCAGCCATGACCTATCTCTCTTCTCAGAAATGATTTAATGAGAACAATAATAAAAATAGAACAAAAATAGCATCTGCCAAGCTGTTTGTATGTATTCATTACCTCATTTACTCTTCAAAGTTTACTCACTTTAAGGAGTGAGGAGGCTCAGTTTTAAATACTCTGCTCGTGAAGACAGAGCTAGGGATCACACCAAAGCCCGTGTTCTTCTGCCAATCTTTTTTTTTTTTTTTTTTTTTTTGACAGTATTGGATCAAAGAGGCATTTCTGTCAAAAAAAAATAATAAAAATTCAGAGATGCTAGATCCTTCTGCCAACCCTTTACCAGGGGGTGTGTAGTTTCTGGGCATCCTCTCCCCATTCCTCCCCATTCTGATGTGGCCACACAAAGCCCTTCACATGCCAGGGTGTTCTACAAGAGCTTAAGAAGGGTTAAATTTCCATCCACTTGTCCAGTCCACTGTAGTCACATGAAGAAGTCAGCTGGCAAAGAATTTTCTTCGCCTCTGGTTTATTCTAAAGTCCAGGGAGGGGCAGACTAGCCCCCACTTCACCATAGCTTCTTCCTTGGTGTTTTCTAGATGAATTCGGTGGCAAGAGAAGTGGGGAGGGGGTAAAGGCTTTGAGGCAGCCCCAGTATCAAAGCCCAAAATGATACCTTGAGCTATTGACCCCAGAGCACCGTGCAGAGCCCCCAGCCCAAACTTGGGAGGCAGACAGGCAGACTGTCCCTGGAAGTCCAAACTGATGCTCAGGGCAAGAGTAAAAGCAAAGGAGGTGCCACTTGTCCCGTTCTCTTTGCTCCTTTCACTTTTGTGTGTTCACAACAGAAACCAGGCTCCTGGCCTTTCACACAGCCTGAACTTCCTGAAAAGCTGCTAGAAACATTCGAAGCATGAGGGCCAAACCCTCCTAGAATGAGAGGGTAGCAATCTAGTCAGATGCACACACCTCCTATAGGACGTGGCTTCGTGCTTCCTCCTCTTACTCTGCCAGGTGATGTTTGGAGCATCTGTCTGGAGTCAGGTGTAGTGTCTCAGGTACAATGGCTGTCTGGCCTGGCTCTCCGGCTTCTCTTCTGGGTTTGCTTCAGTTACACAGAACCCCAGTTTTGACTCCACTCAGGCTTTGACCGCCCCCACCCCCAACCCCTTGCACCATGTTTCCAAATTGGAGACAGTTTCAGACAAAGCTGGGTTCAGATTCTGCCTCCAGCCCCTCTTTGCTATAAATCATTGGATTCAATGCTTAACATCTCTAATTGAATGGGAATACGAAAACATCCACCTCATAGGGATGTGATAGAGACGAAGCAAGACAATCCACAGCCAGTGTGTGGCCTGCGAGTGCTGCATGCTAGGTGCCCAGGCAATAGTAACTCAGGATGGTCACTCCTCTGGGCTCTGTCTATCCAAGCAAAGTCCTTCTCAAGTTCCCACCCAGACACCTATTTCTAGCATCAACCTGACATAGCCTTGGGTGCCACCATCCTCCCTATGCCCATCTCCACCCCAGGCCCACCAGCTATAAGCTACAGTGACGTTTGTTGAGTGAAGTCATTTTCCATGCCCAAACTCAACATGGCTGGAGGTCCTGTTTTCCATCCTGAGCACTGTCTTTGGGCTTTTCTCCAAGGCAATCAGGAATTGGCTCATAGGGAGGACCCAACTGGCAGAAACCCTCCACAATTCCTCCTCAGAGCCTCAAACTCCTATAGAACACAGGGTGGGGGTGGGGATGGAGGCCACGGCTGACAGCTGAAGACATCAGGGCTAAGTAGCCTTCCAGAACTGGGGCTGGCTTCCTCTTACTATGCTATTAGTTGGTGATTCAATTAGTAAGCTCTGGGGAGCAGTTTCTTACTGCATGGTAAGAAGAACGAAGCTCCCAGATTTTCTTTCCAGCAGCTTTGTCTTCTACATGTTGCAGGGGGCAAAGGACTGGGCCCCTGGGTGTTCTTCTGCTTATGGTTGACTTTATCAATAAGCATCTTGTAAATTGTCGCTGGGAAGGAACAAGAAACTAGTACCCCTGCTGCTCCCTGCCCACCCTCAGGTCCAGCAGGCTTGGTATACCTGGCATAAGAGGGGTTTCTGAGTCAGGGAAGTTAACGGAGAAGGTGACATGCACGGTTGTGCTACCTGAGTAGCAAGGAGTTGGTCCAGGTATCTCAAACTACCAAGTCCAAGCAGGGCACATACATAAGTGAGGTATCTCAGGGTAAGACAAAAGGGAGTGGTGAGGACTGTGGGGGAAATGTAGCATATACCTCCTCTACCCCTAGTCCCACCAACCTGATGCATGGCTGCTTCTCAACTCAACTCAACTCAACCAATGACTATGGTTCAGTATGGCCAGACCTTCTGATTGTTCAAAAGAAGCCAGATATTACCATGCTTTACAATAACTATTCCCTTGAATTTTAAAATATTGGCCTCTGATTTTTAAAATGTTTAGCATATGCAAGCCACCCCCACCCAACCAGGTATTTAGGCCAGATATGATGGGGGGTTCATAAATTCTGAATTAAATAAATGGAGATAGAATAAAAGATTCCCGAGGGGGAGCCTGAGGCTCAAAAACACAATCTTGGATCCGACCTTCATTCCAGAAACTTCCCTCTGCTTGGTGGTGTTAGCAGCTGTCTCTATGGGAAAATGGAAGACAAGGACAGAGAGGGCCAGCTCAGAAAGTGTCTCCTGTGTTCTGCTAAGGATTCTGAACTTTATTTTGAAAGCTGGGAGGGTCTGTGAGGGAACCCAAAAGAGTTTCAAGGAGGGAGTGCTACACTGTACTTTACATCTGCAGTGATCCAGGGTAAGGACATGAAGGTTGACACCTGCTCCCCTCAGGTGTATAATCTGAAGGCTGAGTGGTCTTGGAAGGGGGAACATAGTGAGAGGTGGAGAGTGTAGATGCCACCTTGATTCTGAATGAACTGGGTGGGCTGCCATCCTGGTCAGGTTTGAGTTCTGTGTGGAGGTATCCAGGATGTGCATGATTCTGGGGCCAGGAGTGAGGGATGCCTGCCAGTACATCAGGCAGTCATGGCCTATAGACAAGCGATGGAAATTGGGGTTTGGACAAGTGACCCATGCTCAGAGGGTGCTGAGCTATGAACATGGAGAGGAGAGCAGGTGTGGAGGAGCTGGGAAAAAGTAATGGGAAAGGTTCAAGGAGCACTTGGAGAAGTGAGACCACTCAAGGGAAGAGGACAATGTCCATGGCTCTCAGCATATTTTGGGTCTTGCTCAGTTTACCATCAGAGCAGAGAGAACAGAGAACCACTAGGCAGTCAGACCTGCCCAAGGACTAGGTGGCACTTCAAGAATCTCCACAAGACAGTCCCTTGGGGGCTCAGTCCAGCACAGCTTGGCAGCCAGTGGACATACCATGCCCAGCTCTTGACAATGTGATCTTCAGAGGTGCCTCCTGCTATTTATCTGAGAGTTTCTTTGGGGAAGAAAAGGAAATGCACTAATTCAATCTCTGGCACACCATCAGTGAGAGCAGTGGCAGCAGGAACCATGGCTCTGCCATGGTGAACACACCCATTTGCTTCCATCCGCTGATCCTTATTTCTCCCTTGTGGGCTGTACTGCTGAAAGGCAGGTTCCCTGAGGCGCTGTTCCAAGGCGCCTTGGCAGAGTCCACGCACAGCAATGGAATCTAATGCCCTCTAATCAGAAGGGCAGCAGCCATCCCCTGAACACCACAACTGACATCCCTGTCTGTCCAGCGCTTCTCACTGCAGCCCCACAACAGGACCCTGCTTTACCAAGAAGGACATCAGGACCTAGAGACATCTGGAGCTGCAAAGCCAGAACCATCAGGAGCCAGACCCCAGTTCCTTACTGATGGTCCTGGCTATCTTCTTTCTGCATGATGCCAACTCTCCCTGCATGGTGGCTGCTGAAAAGGCAGGGTGGGGGACACATCTGACACCCAGAAGAAATAGGACTTCAAAGTTCACTCCAACACTGGTGCCCTTGTTGGGGGGGGGGGGGACAGTTTCCTCAGGAAAAGGCTGCAGCTGACATTAATGGGGATGCTGTTTCTGAATGCGGCTCCATCAAGAATTGAACAAAAGAGAGGGAAGAAAGGCTGGCTTAGGGTAAAGGCCTTTCAAGTGCTGGCGAGGCGAGGAGGGTTCAAGAGCAAAGCACTGCGCATTGGACAGGTATTCTGCTTCTTTTTAAAGAGTAAGATTTATCCATAGCAGTCCACATGAATGAAATGAGAACTTTTCAGAGCTGCCAACCTCTTGCTTCAGGTTTTTTTTTTTTTTTTTTTTTGCAAGAGTATATTTCTAATGCAATACAAAAGGAAAAAAATTACAGCCCAGGTTAACACTATGTCTGTAGCAGGAGGCCCAGGGACTGCCAATAAATGGACACCAAGTGACTGGCCAGTGGAGGTGCTATGGTCGAGTGTTTGTGTCCTCCCAAATTCACATATCGGAACCCTAACCCTCACTGTGATGCTGTTAGGAAGTGGAGCCCTCTGGGTGGGAATTCAGTCATGCAGGTGGGGCCTCATGATAGGATGAGTGCCCTATCCAAGAGACCCCACAGAGCTCCCTCACTTGTTCCATCACTAGAAGTTAGAACAAAAAGTCAGATTCAGATGAGGGAGGAGGGCTTCACCCGACCAAGTTGGCTCCCTGATCTCAAACTCTCCGCCTCCAGGACTGTGAGGAATACATATCTGTTTATAAGCCAGGCTATGGTATTATGTTCCAGTACCCCAAATGGAATGAGACAGTAAGATTGAAAGATTTTTCATATAAAACCACTCCTGGATCACATTTTATCCGTACTGGTGCGGTGCAGGTGAAGAATCTAATTTGAATATTTCTCCAGTTAGCTCACCAACTGTCTCACATCTACTTGTTGAGTTAACCTTTGCTTCCTCTCAACTTCCTGGTGTCTCCCTGACAGTATATTAAATCCTTATCTGCAGCAGGTGAAGGGCAGGATGCTGGGGCCAGCTTTCTGCAGGCACAGAAAACCCCAATGCCGGCTCTGCCAGTGTTTTCACTGCACAAATCACTTAATCTTTTGGAGCCTGTCTGTCTTATTTCTAAAACCAAAATATGGAAATTAACATGTCCCTGGTAAAGAGTCAGCACATGGTGGGGTCAAGCAAATGAGGTTATTAATATTTTTCACTGCTCTCTTGAAATCTGCATCCCCTTCCTAAAAATATGTTTTATTAACGTATCCATCTGGGACAGGGATTGTCACCTGGGTTGCTTCCTAATTCTTAGGAAGTAAATTTTGCTGGGGAAAGAGAGGCTGTTTCATTTGAAAAACAAAACAAAAGCATATTCTGGTATACTTTGTATTTGAAAATTTTATAAAACTAATATTTTGTAAGAAAAACTATAGAAAGTAATACTGGATGAAATCTTGCTGGGTGTGAATATAGCGAAAAATCAAGACTTTTAATTGGGGCCTCTCTCGGTCTAGGGAGTAGTGAGAATCAAGGAGGGATTTTTATGTCATTATAAGTGGAACCTTAAAGTGTTGAGAGGAGATGATTTAATATAATAATGGATTTTCTGAGCCAGAAGGAATCTTAATGATGCCCCGAGGACTTTAACCCATCTCTTTGTTGGGAATCGTTCATCATGTCCCTCCATAGTAGCATATTTCCTATTTCCTCCAGAGGGAGATCTGTCCCATGGCCAGACCCAGGAAACCCTGATTTTACCTATTCAGGAAGGAAGAAGCGGCCACTGTCATCACACAAGATTGGGATTCGAATAAGATGGGGAATGAGTAGCATCCATTGCAAGATGTTCACACAAGAGCTCGTTTAATAGTGTGACAGGCACATAGACCAGATTGGAGTGATGCCAAGAGAGGGCAGAATGAGGAACACAGAGGGTTAGTGTAGACAATGCTGTAAGAAGTTTGCAGAGTACTGGCAAGACATAGAGAAGATGCTGAGGGGAATATCGAGTTAAGGTTGGGTTGTTTATTTAAGATGAGGAAAGCAAACATATATATAAATGCTGGTGGGTATGAGCCAGTTACATGGCAGATAATCAGGAGCTGGGCTCCTGAGCCTGTCTACTGGGTTCAAATCCTGGTGTCCCTACTTAGTTTCTGTGCTGCCCACAGAGAAGTATTTCACCTTCTTGGTGCCTGAGTGTCTTCTCACATAGAATGGATAAGCATTTCTGCTTCATGGGGCTCTTGTGAGGTCCAAGATAAGTATCAGAAGTATTAGCAAGCTGAAAGGATGCTGTTGAATATATGGAAGAGAGAAGAAATAGTTGATAGAACAAGAGTTTCAAAAGGCAGGAAGGGATACAATCCAGAGCACAGGTGGAGGTGCTGGGTTTGGATAAGAGAACAGCTAGCTCCTCTCTTGTAACAAAGGAAGGGAGGAGGCAGGCTCCTTCTATTTACAAATATTCACTGAGCCCTTATGATGTCCAGGCACTGTGCCCAACACTGGGGATGCAGCAGTCAACAAGGCAGACACACGCTTCTGTCATGAAGCTTACAATCCAGGAGCAGAGTCAGATAGTGTGTTTAAGACATGAATATGGTGATAAGAAGATAAAAGGAGCTGGGAGTGGGGAGGGCCACGATGAGGGGAATAGCAGAGCAGAGCAGTTAAAGGGGCTGGTCAGAAAAGGCCTCTCCAAGGAAGTGACATCTGAGCCAAGGTTTGAAGGATCAAGGAGTGAATCATGGAGCTATCTATAGGAAGAGTGTTCCAGGGAGAGGGAATAGCCAGTGCAAAAGCTCTGCGGCTGGAGCACCCCTATGGGGACATGGGTAGGTGGGCAGTGGTGATGGAAGTGAGACTAGGGTTTCCCTACTTCCTACCCTGGCCATGGTTCTGGGAGGCTGAGTCCTCTTCTCTAAAATGGAAGGACACCTTCAGCTTTTCTGACTCATCTATTCATTCAGCAGCCCTCTCCCGAGCATGTTTGGCATACAGGAGAAACACACCCCACTCCTCACAATACAGAAACGAGCAGGCCCCTGTCCTATGTTCGACCCCAGTCTGGCAAAGCCACAGGCTAGTGACGCTGCAGTGGTAGGGAGAACCTTGGTGCAGGTAGGACCAGGACATGGAAGTAGGATGAGTACACTGGCCCGCTATAAAGCAGGGCCTTCAGAATGGGTCAGGGGGACTCAGGAATGTCTCTATAGCCATGAACGACTAACAGAGGTCTTATCTACCAAGAACCTCACTGTCTCCAGCTTAAGCAACAGAATAAGTATGTCTCATCTCTGAGTTTTAACTGTCTTGGTTTCTGGTTTTTGGGTGGTCAGGGTTTTGGAACACAGCATTCTCTTAGAAGTCTTTCTATTATAAAGTCTGTCTTTATAAAATGGGTACAGATGGGAGGATGGCGAGTCCCACATGGATTGGCTATCAGTGCCTCAGTTTACCCTGAAAGGGCTCTGGTTTGGATGATAAATCATAGGGCCCCCTCCCCACCACCACCCCATTAGAGGTGACAGTTTCATGATGAGAAAGGATCAGCAATAAACATGGTACAAAATGTTTGGCATCCAAGTGACTTGTTTACTTGAATGTTGATCTGCAGATGCCTATCTGTACTTTTATATGAAGACTAGGGAAATTGGCTGGAATATAATCAAAGCCCTAAGT
Organism: Canis lupus baileyi; assembly: GCF_048164855.1. NCBI lineage: Eukaryota > Metazoa > Chordata > Mammalia > Carnivora > Canidae > Canis > Canis lupus. The sequence goes on along the minus strand of NC_132839.1, from coordinate 49,104,381 downwards.
TCACACAGATGTTTTCTGAAGTTGAGCGAAGGGAGAGCCAGGAGTGAACTGGTTCCTTTTTGTATACTGACAGAAGCTGATTAACAAGCAAAAGTTTCCTAAAATCAAAGCAAATGAGTAATATTTAATAATTTAATAATAAGCTAATATTTAAAGTGAAAAAAGGGAGAACAGCAGAGAAAGGAGCTGAACAGTGGATGAGGAGAGCTCAGGGGCATTACAGATAAACCCATGAGCTTGCTGACCTCACCCTCGTCCCTGGTATCAACAGCAGAGATCTCGATCGTCATGGGAACATCATTGTCAGGGGCAAACCCTACACAGGTCTCTTCAGAGCTCTCTTCCCGGCATGTTTCAATATCTGTGAGGTTCAAGGGATCCTGTACAGGAAGGCTCGCTGTATAGGAAAGCTGTCCCAGAGACTGTTAGCAGGTAAGTAAAGCTTTAGACTTGACCTGATGAGCAAGAAGCTGAGTTCATGGAACCAGAGAGAGACAAACTGGTGACAGGCATGAGGGCACTGGGGATAAGTCTAAATTTGATGGAACTACCATAGCAGAAGTGTCACTTGCTGCCTATAAAACTGACCTTTACGGTCACACCCAGTCCTGGCTGGCAGTCCAGAAGTGACTGGCCAGTTCCAGCTCTCAGTATGATCCACAGTAGTTGTCACGCTAGTGAAGAGCTGGCAGTGAAGTTCATGGTCCTTCTTGTTGGAGCTATGACTTCAGGAAAGCTGTGCTCAATCAGAAGGATGTCATCAAAAAGAAATATGGCAAAGACGCCTCCCACGTGGAGGATGAGAGGCATTTTGCTCTTCACTCCCTAGAGCAGAGGTCAACAAAGTGTAGCTCATAGATCGTATCCAGCCAGCTACCTGTTATCATGTGGCCCTCAAGCCAAGAATGTTTTGACATTTTTTAAAGGTTGGGGGAAAAAAATCAAAGGGCGTGTAACACTAATATCGAGTGCTTTATAATATGTCCTGCAGTGTTCTAAAGCCTTGCATTCATTAGCTCATGCAATCTCTACAAAAACTCCGTGAAGTGGATACTGTTACTCATTCTGTAGATGAGGAAACAAACGAAAGCTTCTAGATAGGTTAAATAATGGTCAAAGATCACACAGCTAATGGCTAGTTCAGCTAGAACTCAGACCCAGGGAGTCTTATCACAGAGCCTTGTGCTCTTAACCTGCATCCCTGAATGAAAGGTTCTCCAACCCTGTAAGCGTAGATAGAGTAGAAGTCCAAATGAGAGATTCGATGAGTGGCAAAAATTAGAGAGGGTGACAGAACATGAGAGACTCTTAACTCTGGGAAACAAACAAGGAGCAGTGGAAGGGGAGGCGGGTGGGGCATGGGGGTAGGGTAACTGGGTGATGGGCACTGAGGGGGGCACTTGACGGGATGAGCACTGGATCTTATACTATATGTTGGCAAATCGAACTCCAATTAAAGAAAAAAGAAAAAAAAAACAAAAGAGAGATTCGAGACACGTGTTCTGATGAGTTCACAGGAGGAAAGAAGGAAAGGAAGGCTCTATAGAGGATATCATGATGACAGGACTACTAGCTTTAAGTCTCAATTAAGCAAATTCTAATCTCTGCCCCTCCCCCAAAGAATTGCATTCTTCTCATTGTAAAATCTTCCATTTTTTCCTCTTGGTCCACAAAGCCTAAAATATTTGCTGCCTGGCCCTTTATTATTTTTTTTTTTTTAATTTTTTTTTTATTCATTTATGATAGTCACAGAGAGAGCGAGAGAGAGAGGCAGAGAGAGAAGCAGGCTCCATGCACCGGGAGCCTGATGTGGGATTCGATCCCGGATCTCCAGGATCGCGCCCTGGGCCAAAGGCAGGCGCCAAACCGCTGCGCCACCCAGGGATCCCTGCCTGGCCCTTTAAAGGAAAAGTTTGCTGACTCATAATCCTGGAGAATGCAGCCCCTTGGAGTTGCTATGAAATGTGACTAGAAAGGCTGGCTACACTTATAAGGTTGTGAATGGCATGAATGCAGTAACCTCTAGTTCTTAGAGTTTGGAAAATATAACCTCGAGCTTCAGGTCTCTTGATGACTTCAGCCATTATATCACTCCTGACTAGCTTGTGGCTGGGTGCAAGTCCTTCATCAGGGACTACCCAGTGCTGTCTACTGAAGATGCCTTAGATCAGGATGACTGGAAAGCTGGGAAGAAGTTCCCACTAATGCAGGTAATATACAGGTGGTAGGGGATGGTCTCACAGTGCCCAACCCAAAACGAATCACTAAGCCTATGGGCAACAACACATGTTACTGCCTTCTGCTCCGAATGAATCAGAAACCAGTGACAGAGTCTCCTCGGGAATGCAAATTGGCCTAGTCCAAAGGATGGGGGTGCCATGTTTCCCACTGTGCTAGGGCAACTGAAAATAATTTTATTGCCAGCCTCGTGGTGAGGATCTGCAGTGGATCAACGAGGCTGGGCCTCTTGCCCATCTGAGCCCTTGGCCAAGTAAAGCTAGCCCCATGGAGGAGGAGATGGACAGAAAAGCTTAATTTTCCAGCAACGAATTCAGGAAGCTCCTAGCCAAGTAAGCCCTGAGCAGAGGAGAGCCCCTGAACTATTCAAAGCCGGGTCAGCTGGTAGAACCTGTGCTCCTCTTCTAATCACAGATGCTCAAGGATCAAGATACAAACATCTTGGAGGAGTCTTTCCCTCTTTTGTCTTTGTGATGTCCTGCCTCCTGAGAAGGGCCACATCAAAAGTCAGGTTTCTGATGCATGAACTACGTGGAAGAGTCTTTAAAAAATTATACTAAGTGAAAGAAGCCAGACACAAAGGTCAAATATTGTATGATTCCATTTATATAAAATATCTAGAATAGAGAAATTCATGAGGATAGGAAGTTGATAGAGGTTACCAGGGTCTAGGGGCAAGGGGATTATTAGGAAGATACTATTTAATGGGTGCAGAGTTTCACTTTGGTTGATTAAAGAAAAACTTCTAGAGCTACATAGTGGTAATGGCTACACAATATACTTATGCCACTGAATTGTACACTTTAGAAGGGTTAAAATGGGAATTTCATGTTAAGTATATTTTGCCACAAAAAAATTAAAAAAAAAACTCACCCTTAAGGCCTGTAGGAAGCCCTTGCTCTGTCCATGTGACTGACCCCAAATGAATCATCCCTTTCCTTACTGTCCTCCCCACATGCATCTCTGGGGCCATATACTTATAGTGTGTCCCTTGGATGTCAACAGGTACAAACTCCAAGTGGTTTTATACAAAAATTGGAGGGGGGAAAAAAAAGCACATTCAGTATCCTCCCAAAACTCTGAAGGAAGAACATCTGCAAATTCATGATTTGTGCTTTAGTTTAATCTTTTATTCTCAAGACTAGTCAGTTGTTTAAGTTGGGTCTAGACTCTTAATTAAAGCTGACAGTTTGTTTACTGGGCCTGATTCTCCAGTGAGAAACAGAGAAGACAGGAATTCTAACACAGCTACAAGACTCCAACCCACTGGATGTTACCTTACCCATAAACAACTGGGCTTGGGTGAAAAGTCAACATAGAAATGCAGTTCTCAGGTTTGCTAACTGCTTTGCATCAAAAACAGAACTAATTGTGCATGTTTTTTTTTAATAACATAATATTTTTCTGTATTGTCTTATTAGTTTACCAAGTACAATCTACTTGGAGTATTGGGTCAGTGGTGGAAAGGAGATCACTGTCCTAAAATGTAGAGCTCTAAAGCAGTGAATCTCTATCATTGCTATGGCTGAGAATATTTAGCAGGGTCAAATATACAGTGGTTATTACCAGTATTATTCCTCATTTTATAGAGTTCTTTATGTGGGCGTAGTGCTTTCCCATATATTTTTTTCCTTTGGATGATCTAAGCAACTTTGTTTCTATGACTTCAGCACACTGTGAATTATCTCTAGCAAATTCTTCTCACCTGATAATCTTCTTATGTTACTCAACCAAGCAGGTATCAGTAGTCTCCCATTGTAAGGAATATAAATTCATTTTAATAACATTGAAGGCAAAACCTAATTAGAAGAAAAAAAAAACCCTCCTTGTCAATTCATGTGATTCTTGCTGAGCCGAACATCTGCAGTTTACTTCTTTTAGTGACAGTCTGCCCCGTTCTATGGATATCTGAAAGGTGAAACTGTGTCTTGTATAGTGTAAATAATATGCACGGTGTGCACACTGGGAAGGGAAGATTTGGGGAAAAAGTCCCACTTAACCTTGAAGTTAGATTTGATTCACTGAGCCCCATTTACACAAGGCTGTGAAGGTGAACAAGACAGAGTTCCCCCCTGTTTTAATATTAGTTTTATTATTATTTAGGTATGGTCAGGCCAACAGGTCAGGAGACAATTGCCATTAAAAAGATGATTTGTTATACTCCTAGATCCCAAGGGGCATGCCACACCATACAGGGCCACATAGAGAAGCTCCAGGTCACTCAGAAGGCAGTGAGACAGGGAAAACTGTGAGCTAGAGCCTTTATTGTTGTTCTCACAGGAAGGAAGAGTAAGGCAGGGCCAACAGGCTGAGGTTGGCTAGTTTGAATAATTTCAGCAGGCTCTGGGACATAGGGGCTGGTCCTAGCTGTCTAATACCTGGCTCTGGGGTGATTAGGGCAGGGGGATAGTAGCCCAGAGTGCAAGACACCAATAGGGAGGTGGCAGGGGTGTGGACTGTAAATTGGTTGGTTTGTCTTTGAAAGGTACACTCCCAAATAAGTTGTTTATTGTCTCTAGGAATTGGCTAACCCTCAGAGGGGCAGGCCCTTCAGAATACAGAAAATAAAAGACCTGATTAATGCATGCTCTCCAGGGGCTGATATTCTAAAGTGGCGAGCAGCTGGGGAAGCTGCAACCAGGACCAAATCTCCAGGCCCTGGTTTCAACTCTAAGAAGAGGAGTTTGGACTAGACACCTAAGATTTCTTTAAAGTTCCTCCATTTGTGAGTCCATGAAATAGTTGAAATAATTAAATACAGAATGAAGGTGACAAATGGCTGTAAGACATTGAATGCTCTGGAAAAAGAAGGAAAAGATGGTAGAGAAGTGAAAATGGGGATGGTTTGAAAGGGAGGCATAGATGTTGGCTTGGTGTTCAGCTTGAGAAGGTGATGCAGATGGGCTGGCTGGGGGAGGAATCCATGTTCCCCGGGGCAATGGGCAGAAAGCAAGAATTAGAGCAGAGATTCTGAATGGAGACAATTTTGCCCCCCTGCCCCCAGGGGATATTCGGTCATGTCTGGACACATTTTTGGTTGTCATAACTTGGCCGGTGGGTGCATAAAGTGATGGAAGCCAAGATGCTGCTGAACACCCTACTCCCAACCGCACCATTAAAGAAATCTCCCACCCAAATGTCAACAGTGCTGAAGCTGGGAAGTCCTGAGGTAAAAGAAGAACTGATATGAAAAATGCCCCAGAGGGATGCCTGGGTGGCTCAGTGGTTAAGCGTCTGCCTTTGGCTCAGGGCGTGATCCCAGAGTCCTGGGATTGAGTCCCACATCAGGATCCCGGCAGGAGCCTGCTTCTCCCTCTGCCTATGTCTCTGCCTCTCTCTGTGTGTCTCATGAATAAATAAATAAAATCTTAAAAAAAAAAAAAGAAAGAAAAAAGAAAAGAAAAGAAAAGAAGAGAAGAGAAGAGAAGAGAAGAGAAGAGAAAGAAGAGAAGAGAAGAGAAGAGAAAGAAGAGAAGAGAAGAGAAAGAAGAGAAGAGAAGAGAAAGAAGAGAAAGAAGAGAAGAGAAGAGAAGAGAAGAGAAAGAAGAGAAGAGAAGAGAAGAGAAGAGAAGAGAAGAGAAGAGAAGAGAAGAGAAGAGAAGAGAAGAGAAGAGAAGAGAAGAGAAGAGAAAAAGAAAGAAAAAGGCCTTGGATTTGCAGTGCCCACATCAGGTCTTAGTGCCATTCGGGATCTGGCCTGGTGAGAAAGACTCAGGGAAGTAGTTGTTGTTGGGCACATGGTTCTCTCCAAATGCTTGGTCACATTAATTCAGAGGGCTGCATAGTGACAGTGCTCTCTCACCTGGTCCCTGCTTCAATTTCCTGAAAGACACTGTGCACAGAGTTTACTGAGGATTGCTTTTTTGTATAAGCAGAGTCTTAGATTTTTATAAAGTCAAATCTGTCTTATATTTTCTCTTATGATTTATGTTTACCTTTCTGAATTTTAAAAAGTCTTTCACATACACTCTTCATACCTCATCAAAGATTTGATAAGTATTCTCTTTCATTTTCTCACCAATTTCTTATGGGATACCTTCCTTAAAAATGTGCCTCTTCAATTCATTCTTTCCCAGATGGTACTACAAGTATTCTTGGGGATAATATGACTTTAGGAATTCCACTGATAAATATTTTTTTGTTAAGGACTTTGTGTTCTTTTCAAATGCATATATAATCATGGTATCAAATCTGTATTTTTCACAGATGGCATTGCTTAGGATAAGGAGTTTTTAAAGATGAGTCCATTTTAAAACTTAAGTAGGTAATGGTGTGAGTGATAAATGAAACATGGTGAACTGGTGGTAGGAGTATGAGAATCTCTATTGTTTAGGAAACACTAGTTAAATCACTTGAAATTTATTTTGCTGTGTAGAATAAAGTATCACTCAACTCGTTCCCCTCCACCTCATCTCTAGATTGTTAACCAACTACTCCAAACCATTTATTGAATTTCTCATTGATCATGACTTTTTAAAGCCATATATCAATTCTTATATGCAGTCTTTCTGCATGATCTTTTTTTGTTCCATTAACCTTTCATTAGCCTTGAGCTATTACCACACTTTTAATTACTGCACTTGACTTAATATCTGGCTCTGCAGGTCTTCCCTCCCCACAAAGAGTACTGATTTTGAGGACAGGGGTCAGGGTGCAGGGATGTGAAAGGTCAGTGACATGTGGACGGTGGTACACCCAAGAAAGCCCTTGGGGTTTGATCTGAGTAGACATAGTTACAGGGCCAGAGTTGGACAGATATGCCCAGATCTCTGAGTTAAAAGTGCTAGAGCTCTGTCATCTCAGGGAGAAACGAGGAGGGACAAAAAGGAAATATTAGGCATTGATTTAAGATGTGAAGAGCCAATCCATGAAATCAAGAACTAGACCGGGAATGATGGAAATTTGAGACCTGAGGAAAGAGACTCTGGACAGGACATAGCACACTTCCTGTTGTCTGGCTATTTGGCTATGAAATAGGAGAATGTTGCCTGTTGCCAAATAATGCTGAAAGGACATTTCAGTCCATTAGGAAAAGACATGTATGCTTTCACACACATGCATACACACAACACACGCACAGTGTTATAACTACAGATATGATAACCCTAAAAAGCAGACAGAAAAATCCAGACTTACAGCCAGTGTAGAGATAGGTGTTAACTTCCCCCAAAGAATTTTCATTAAATCACAGAATCCCTTGAAACACACAGCTTTGCCAGTGATTTAATTGTTTCTTTGGAGTGCTCCAATACCCTGACTGAAAGGCAAGATGGAACTTTAAAAAATAAGAAAAGTATGAAGAAATAGCTCCTCAACCACACATCCTATAAATCAGTGGGGGAAAAAATATTTAATTTAATAAAAATAATTAGTCTCACCACTTTTTAAAAACCAACACAGTGCACAGGGTGGACTAAGGTACCAAGGGTAAAAGGATTCATCTATCCCCCAGCCCAATGTGATAACAAAGCAGGGTGAAACTTCATGGTCCTACAGCCCCCCTTCAGAATGGAATTTTCCAGAATTGAATGGATGGTGGGGCTAGAAAGGGCCTTGGAAGGCTTTTACCCCAAAAACATATTCCAGAGTGAGAAGCAGAGGACTGACTCCATTATTCACAGATCACCTGCTCCCCCCTACAAAGTGACACGACTTATTATTTTTTTCTGCCACCAAAAGGCAAATCATTATCACATCTGGTATCACATTGAGTTAATCATTGCTGCCTCTGTTGAACTTCTGGTGTCTCAGGTTTGGAATGTGATGGACAACATTCTAACACATGTGAGAGCAAGAGAAGACTGGGGGCAGATACTGAATCATGCTAGAGTGAATGCCAAGTCCTGCTGAGTCATGGAGAGCAGATGCTGAGTCATGTTAGAGCAGATGCTGAGTCATGCTGAGGGGTACTATCCTGTTGGATTAACTAGGGCAGATTAACCCAAAGGAGTTTGTCTCAAGACTCAAATGAAAGTCTCAACTGGAAACCCTGGTATGAATTAAAATAGTGTTCAAGTGGGAGGTGGGAAGGATCTGGGAGGCCTACTTCCCTGTAAAATGCTTGGGTCTGTGTCTGGGCCAGGATGATGCCCATTCTGGAGAAGCCAGAGTGAGATCTCATTCTCCCTCTATAGTTCTCCAGGCCGGCTGCGGGATCTCCTGGTGATTGAAGAGGGCTTTACAAAGAAGAGCTGGGTTTATAAATAATGCATTTCCTTTGTCTTGCAGGGATTCTGGAGGCAGAGGTACAATCAGATCAGCTGTGAACAGCTTACATAGCAAATCTAATAGGTTTGTAAATTAGATTTTGTGTTCATTTGTTTTTGCTGTAAGGCAGCTATTAATCTGCTTCTCCTCTTTGCTGGATGGTGCCCTTCTTACTTAGCAAATAGATCTGTTTCCTTTCACTTTGGCTTTGCATTTCCCTAATCACTTTTGGGGAGGAGCTGTCGATAGAAGAGACCATGAAATGGCCCAGGGTCTAGAGGCTGCAAAGATGGAAGACTCAGATGGGTAAGAGCTACTTTCTGGAAAAGAGCCCACATACTTTGAAGCACTTGAGCCACCAATGTGCTTATTCATAACTTGTGTTTTTGCTGAGCAATGGAAGCTCTAAAGAGAATCAGGAGTTTCTCTCAGTTTCATTGTGGTAGGTGGCTTATCTAGGAGTTTAAGATGGAAAATAAAACATTCTGGAACTTCACAAAAACCTCTTAAAAATATTTAGGGAGTCAACCTAATAATATTTATCTTGATTGTTGAATGCACAAGCTAAATTCTGAAAGAGTGTTTTCTCCTGTGATGATCATTGGCCAGGGGCAGCTCAATACACAGGAGTGAGCAAATGCTTTGCAAGCCACAGACCCCACTTGCCACTGACTATAGTTGGGCCATACCTCTGAGTCCCCATTGTCCACTGATGACAACTGTCCCATAGCTCTGACCTACAGTCTATGAGCCTGAACTCAAGGAACATTGAAAGGAAGAAAGAATGCCACATTATTTGACATAAGCAACCACTACTAAAAATGAAGGCCTTGTTTTACTTCCTAAATATCCTATCGTGGTCAGTCTGGGAATGAGAAATCCAAATTATTTGGAGTAGAGTCTGCTATTTGCCCTTACATAGATATTTTTTAGGTTTCTTGACCCTATCAGACCTATTCAATATATCCATACCTAACCCCACATGATTCAGGAAAGTGACCTCTCTCTCCCTGACATCATTGCTTCTAGATCTCAAATGACCTCTTAACTACCTGGAAGCTACAAATGAAGTTCACACTATGCCTGGTTAAATGCAAGGAAAAAAAAAAGAGAGAGAGAGAAGGCCATGTGGCCTAAGTTTCTTTCTCCTCTACTGTGGAAAAAAAGTCCCCTTTTGGAGAAAAAAGATCTTGCCCCTTGATCTTGCCACAGCTAAGCCCCATGGTAACTTGAGGGTGGAAGAGTCTTAATCAAAATTGATTATGAGAAGCAGGAAGAAAGAGTCTTAAGAGCCAGTCAAACCTGGATTCATTTCCTGTGCTTGTTAAATGGGGCCATGGGCAAATTATTTCTCCCCCTGAGCCTGTTTCCTCATTGAATTAGGACAACTCCCCAATCCAGCTGGGTTTGTGCAATGTAAAGCATGTAAAACCAGTGACCTGAGGTGGTTCCTGGGTCACCTAATCCATCCCCTCAATCTTACAGAGAAGAAGGCAGAGGCCAGAGACCTGAAGTGATTTGACCAAGTCCCCTACCTCAGTAGCCACAGAGCCAGGGTTGACATCCAGGAAGACCATGGTTGGCAGTGCCAGGTCCCCTCCACAGTTTCACTAGGAAGTGGAGAGAGAAATGGAATTTTGCCAATAGTCATGCCAGTGTTTACCTCTTTCCCTTCCTCACCTCCTCCACTCTGTCCCAGAGAAGCCTAGAAACTCCTTCTGGAGTTTTCCAAGCAAATCCCCTGGGCAAGCATCCAGGATAGGAACCTCTGCAAAACCTTATGGCCTCAGAGAGCCTGGGATCACCCAATGTGCCCCAGTTTCTAGGGAGCTTCACTTTAGATGAAATCCACATCAAGCCATAAGAGGCCAGGTTCTGGTCACTTATTACCAATGGGAACATCAGCTAGCCCCTTAGGAAGACAATGCCCCATCACAAGCAGTCAAGTTTTTCTATCACAGATTTAAGCTGCAGTGAAGTTTGTGCTCTTGGGGTGTGGCAGCTGGATCTGTGGTCCTGAGCATCACTGCTCCTGCCTGTGGCCTGTGCAGAAGGAGGCAGTACCAAAGGGTTAAAGCCACAAGCAGCTCCTCCTGGAGCTTCATGAGAGGGCAGTTAGTGAGAGGTGCAGGAGACATCATGGTCCTTATAGAATTCCAGAACCTGAATGTTAGATATCTTCCTCTTCTATACCCTTTTTCTATAAATGGGGAAACTGAAGCTCAGAGAGGTAAAGTGATTTATCCACAGTCACACAGCTTGTGGAATCTTTTCATGCACACCTTCTGCTTCCTTTCATGGAAACAGCAACATTTCCAAGGTCGGGTCCTCTGTTTCCTCTTCTAGTCCTCTGCAAAAGTTACATATGTTTGAATCCAAGACTAGCTATAGCAGCCAGAAGAGTAAGGAATATTGAGAAATGAAGGTATGCGGGGAGAATGTGCAGAGACAATTTGCACCCCCAACTGAATTTCTTCTCTACCTATAAAAAGCAAAGTAGAGCATTGGCTGTAGACCTTGTTAAAAGGATTGCGTCTTTTTTAACTTGGCTCTTTCGAGATAAATGCTGAGGACGTAGATGTTTGGTTTGAACTCTTTAGAGCTCCAAAATTTGGCATCACAAATCCACTTATCACTCTAAGTGGGAGAATCTGCTGTCAGCACAGACAAAAGGAAGTTCTGATGTGACCCACATGCATCTGTGTCTGACAGAGGCAGGCAGGCTACTACGCTGCATTTAGAGATGTAATTGTAACCTAGTTTCTTAGAAACCTACTAGCATAGATTTCAAACCTCAGAATTCAAGCAGACCCGGAATACCTAGTGTTCCTGAGTCAGGTGGAGAAATGGTGTGCAGCCAGAACTGTGATTTGCCTCGGGCACACAGGGCCAACCAGCTCCTTCATCCATCCAGGCTCCCCCAGGGTAAAATTCAAATTTCAATTCAACAAACATTTATTAAACACCTGCTATGTTAGACCACTGGGAATAAAGAAATGAATGAGGGAGCTCCCCTGCTTACAGCCTAGTGATAGAGCGAGACATAGCACTGAGAACTGTGAAACAAGGTGTGAGGTGGCATCTGAAAGTACAAACGAGGTAGTGATGGGATAAGCGGAAGTGGGGGAAGTTGCAGGCTGCATCGCATTCCCCTGGTATGAGCTTTGTTTTCTCTTTATAAGTTTGTAGACCATCTTATGACACCCAGCTGCTAATGCAACTGTGGACTTTTGCAAAAGTCACTTGAAGATCTATTACTATTCCAACAGTGACAGCTAGGTTTCACTGGGAGGAGACACTGGGGCGGGGATGTCGGGAGGAAAAACATTCCTTCCTTCTCCACCACCCCCTCCCCCATCTCCAAACTGTATGCAGCTTATACCTGAGGGAGAGAGTTTGTGCATTCTAGAGGATAAATAGACTTCCTTCCCTTCTCAGGTAATAACTGCAATTTTGCTCTCCCGAAGTTTACATCCAAGCCCGTGCAAAAACAAAACTATTAGACTTGTCATCGGCATGCTAACAGATCATGTCTACCCTCTTTCTCTTTTTTTCTTTTCCCTTCCAGAGCTGAAGTTGTAATAAATGGCTCCTCGTCGCCAGCTGTTGTTGACAGAAGTAATGAAAGCATTAAGCACAACATCCAGCCAGCCTCGGCCAAATGGAGGCACAACCAGACGCTCTCTCTGAGGATCAGGTAGTGGTAATTACCTATAGGACAAGAGACAGCCTTGGCCTTCTTTGGCGCAAGCCAGCAAATTGCCGCTCTCCATCATCTAAAGAAGTCAGGATAGAAATAAAATGTTTACCCCCCGCTGAGACAAGTGTCATCTGTAAGCGATCAATTGGAAATAAAAACCTGAGACAAGCCCAGCAGCCCAGCACATGTGTGCAGTGACTGGGGCGTGGGAGGTGGCCCTGCTGAGGTCCTTGGTTCCAGAAGGAGCGAGGCCCTCGGATCTGTGGCAGCAGGAGCCTGGGGGTGGAGACCACAGGTGGCTTCTCCCAGAGGATGCAAAGCAGGAGTCCTTCTCTGGCAGGAGACGTTTCCTGCTTGCGCCAGCCCGGCACCTGTGCCGCCTTTCTGTGGAGGCGACCCAGGAGCTGACATGAAGAGAAGAGGTGTGCTTAGCCAGAGAGCACTCTTGTCCTGAGCTTTCGAGGGTGATGTCTCAGAACTCTGCAGTCACTGCTGGCTGGCAGGGACGGAGAGCTGTAAAGAAGGGATTACAGTGTCAGCAGTTTGAGTACTTGACTTTCATGTAGCCACGACTGACCCAGGAAAGCTTGGTCAGGATAACCCTGGCATCGTACTGGGGGCCCTGGGGTGCTGACATGAGCCGGACATGCTGGCGGGGAGATGCAGCTATGAGGCAGGACAGTGCCATGTGATGCACACATTAGGTGCATCTCATGAATAGGTGGAAATCCAGAGATCACACTGAGGAGAGGACACTTCATTTTGTAAGGGGATTAAGCAGGATAGCCAGGAAAGGAGCAGTGGGTTTTGAAAGGTAATTAGGAGTTTGCCAGGCATGCCAAGCTGCATCCCGCTTGCACACACAGCCTGACGTCTGCTATTTGTGCTCAGTGCTGCTGGAACCCAAAGTAGGAAGGAAACGTGGGTGGCGAGGTCAGTGAGATGGTGGCTGGTGGGGGGGGGGGGGCGGTGGGGAGAGGGGAGTGCGGCTAGAAAGGTGTGAGACCCAGGACCCAGGAGCTGAGAAGCCATCTGAAGGAACTAAATCCTGTTGCCATCATTCTGCCACCCTCACCAGTGCCCTTTCTAAGGCCCCCTGGGTGGACCAGCTGCACGCCTACGTCACTCACCCTTGGATCAGCAGCACCCTTAGGTTGGTCAGTGGAACACCTGCAGTAGTCTCCCAGGATTGGCTTGCTCTTAAGCAATCCCTGCCCCCTAAGTGGCTTAGGACAATAGAAACATATTCTCTCGAAGCTCTGAGGCCCGAGTTCCAAATGCCCCCTCCGCAGGGGCGGGCGGTGCCCCAACCCTTCTGCAGGCCCTGTGGCCTCATCGCTTCAATCCCTGCCCCCATCTCACATGGTCTTCTCTATGTCTGGGTGTTTCCCTCTCCTGCCTCTTGTAAGGACACTTGTCATTGGCTTTAGGGCCCAGGGTAATAATCCAGGACCATCTTGATGAAGGACCATCCTTCATTTCATGACATCTGCAAAAATGCTATTTCCAAATAAAGCCACAGCACAGGCTCTGAGGGTTAGGAAGTAGATATATATTTGGGGGGACCCCCCCCACCACACCATCTGAGAGTGAAATCCTCCCTGCATCCCCATGGCCCTTCCTCTGCCACCGGGTAGACAAGTGGACGCTTCACACATACACATTTTCAGAGACCAGACCACGGAAGCCTGCAAACACACAGCCACCCTGGCAGGAACAATGTGCCTTTCCCCAGGGGGAGAAAAGAATTTCCTTCAGCTTCTTTCAATTAATCACCAAAATTATTCTTCATAAAAGATGCTGTGAGTGATTTGGAATGATGTTTAATAATTGATAGTAATTTTTCATAATTAGTTATAAATTAATTCGCTCACAGAGGTGTTTATGAAGTTTCTGGGGACTCTCCTTACTTTTAAATACTTTGGGGTAAGTTATTATGGAGGTCTTAGCAATTATCACACTGTATCAGTTTGTCAAGTTGTATAATCCTTGGTAAAGGGCAGTGAATAAGTATAATGCCTCTTTTCCCATCCAGAGATACAAATTATTCAGCATGGGGGTGCCTCTCCTGCATGATGGCTATAGATCCCAGGTCACTAATAAGGAAAGGCTAGTGGAAGAAGAGCCTTGGGCCCCACCCAGCATTCTAGCTGCCCCTTGGCTATGCCAGAGTGCTCCCAAATCCGGGTACACTTTAGAGCCACTTGCGAGCTTGAGAAAGGATGCAGAGACCTGAACCATTCTCAAAGTCAGGATTTCTCAGCTGTGAGCCCAGCGCTTCTGGATTTATCATTTCCCGAAGGGTGGGGGTGGGGTGGGTTGTTGAATGGGCACCCTGCTGGGACACACCACAGATTGTCAACATCCCCAGTCGCACAGGCTCTCAGGCATCAGTATTACCATCTACACGATGGGGCAACCATCTTGCAAATTCTCACATTTGCAAAGTGCAGGAAGGTTTTGTGGAAAAGAAGACTGGCATCATTGTATCTATGCTAGATAGGGGCTTGTTGCAGGAAATGAAGTTCGTTTAGGCTAATGTGGGTACCAAATTTCTTTCTCTCTATGACTTAAGTCATTTCTAAAGATCTTTTAGGAGAGTCAGACAGTAAACACCCAGCTAGGCCTGGGTGGTTTGAGTAAATCTCCCCAGGTGATTCTAAGAAGACACCTACCCTCTTTCTGACCACACCTCATTCCTGTTGTGTACTGTGCTAGATGATTCTAGAACTCCACCCCCCCCCCCACCCCCACCCCAATCAAAGTCATCCTAGAGCCTAGAGAGCCATGCTTTGCTCATCTTTGTTCTGAAACAGCACAAAGGAACTTGCTCTGAGGGACCAGAGAGGTATCAATTTTTACAATCCCCGAACTAGACAGCAGTGGAAGACAGGGCAGCACCCTCCACGGAACAGACTAGTTCAGGGACGGCAGGCCACATTCTCAGTCTCTCAAAGGTAGAGGGGTTGACACACCTCACAGTATCCACACTCCCATTCACCCCTTTGCCCAGAGAAGATCTTTGTGGAAGCAAACAGATGACTGAGGAGTGAGGGACAGGTGTCATCCTGGCTTCCTATTCCTGGATCAGGACCTCCTGTCAGATGATCTCCCAGAACCCCATGAGAGGGAAATGACAGTACAGTGACCACTGTCTGGATTTGTCCAAGATGGGGAAGGGCTCCCTGGGGCATGAGATTTTCAATGCTAAAAGCAGGCTGTCCTGGGCAAACCAGAATGCTGGATCACCCTTCTTTACAGGGCCTTCTATGATGAGCTCATGATATGTCTTCATGGAGTTATCTCCCTGGGCAGTTATTGCCCTTCATAGGAAGAGGCCATAACCCCCCAAAACCAGACTGGCCCCCGCTATAATTGCCTCTGGGCCATCTCTGATGCTCCCCACCCAGAACCCATCCTCAGAGGGCACCTGAACTCCGCTTCACCTGTGTACTGGCTGCAGCACGCTACAAGGTGACAGGGGACAGCAAAAGTTGGGTTGGCAAAAGGCAGCTAGCAACAGGGAAACTTTTTCCTCACGTGTGTTTGGTTTTTGTAGGAAGCAAATCTTAAAGTTCTTGGATGCTGAAAAGGACATCTCTGTCCTCAAGGGGACCCTGAAGCCCGGAGACATTATTCATTACATCTTTGACCGCGACAGCACCATGAACGTGTCCCAGAACCTCTACGATCTCCTCCCCAGAACCTCACCCCTGAAGAACAAGCACTTCCGGACTTGTGCCATCGTGGGGAACTCCGGGGTCTTGCTGAACAGTGGCTGCGGGCAGGAGATTGACACACACAGCTTTGTCATAAGGTAACCTCAGCAGGGGCTCTGGGTGCAAAGCCACAGGCAGTTTTTAAGTTGAGCATGGCCAGTTGTCCCAAGAGGTTGAAACAAGAGACAGAGACATTGCTTTGGGTTAGTCCTCATTCTCAAGTTTGTGCATTAGAATTTCTTGAGGTATCCAGACTGCACCCCAGATCAGTCAAGTCAATCTGAGGGATCTGGAGCCCTGGCATGTGGCCCAGGGAGCCTAAATGTTTCTGGTGCACAGCCAAGGTTGAGAATCCCTAATCTGGCACAGAGGTAGGCAGACTATGGCCCACAGCCTGTTTTTATCAATAAAGTTTTATTGGAACATGGTTGTGCCCATTTATTTTCATATCCTCAATAGCTAGATTAGTTGGGCAGAGTTGAAGTATTGCAACCAGAGAACAAATGCCAGAATCCTAAAACATTTATTATCTATCCCTTTACGGGAAAAGTTTGCTGACCCCTAGAAAAAGCCTCAGCCGGCCAGTTGTCAGTCCAAGTTTACAAACCTCTTGTAAGTGTTCTTGAAGGTGGTGCTCTGCCAGTAACTATTATCCTGTAGTCAAAATCTGGGAAGTGAGTGGGGGGTGGGGGGACAGAGAAACTTGGACTTGACCATCATTCTTCCTGAAATATCAGCTCTCGTTGTTCATTCCCCTGGGGACACATTTGGAGTCAGTTACCAATGGCCCTGCTACCTGACCCCCAACCCAGACAGACTCAGAACAAGGCCTTGCTGTCCCCTCATCAGAAGTAGGGCACACAGAGCCTCGAGTTTCATACCAAACAGTGCCCCAGCCCTGGCAGGAGTGCATACTGCATCTCACGTTTCCTCTGGGGCTGTCCTGATGCAAAGAGGGCCTTGTCCTGGGGCTTTGGGAATCGGCCTTCTCACAGGACACCCTGAACTTCAGGACGTGGGATTAGATGGTGTGTTTACTTCTGCATCCACCGCGATGGAAGAGCCACAGCTGCCTAGCAGCCAAACCTTGCCGGATTCTGCTTGCACCTGGCATAGCCAGTGGCTCACCCCCATTCTTAAAGCCCCCAGTCTGGAGACTCAGGGATGGAGTGGGATGCAAGGGGGGAAGGAAGCAGGGCTTCCTTGCTCTTGTCTGATGGAAGCCAGAGCAAAGGTGGAGTGGGGTGACGGAGGTATTAAGGCTGCATGCAGAGGGTACAAGTATGGGTGC
Organism: Canis lupus baileyi; assembly: GCF_048164855.1. NCBI lineage: Eukaryota > Metazoa > Chordata > Mammalia > Carnivora > Canidae > Canis > Canis lupus. The sequence continues at coordinate 49,087,226 of NC_132839.1, read as the reverse complement.
CAGGCACATGGAATGGGAGGCCTTCCTGACGTGGTGTCACACCTGTAAGCCATGCCTCTTACTTTGTCACAAGCTTCAGTGGTGAGGTTTGCATGCTCCACCCAGCCCTGCCCTAGCATTTTCCAGAGGCAAGGGCAGATTCCAGCCAGCGGCTACTTACAGAGCAAGATGAGCAATGTGGTGTTAGGGTCCAGTCTTGGCTCTGCTGCTCACTTGTCACATGACTTGGACCTCAGTATCATCACCTGTAAAACGAGCGGGCTGGACTCAGCCTGTTGGAATCCTTCCATTAGGAATAGTCTGTGCTCTGGCCCCGTGCTCGCAAACTCGGACCAGCCCAGGAGTCCGCTGAGTGTATTCACGTGCAGAGTCATCAGGGATGGGGCCTGAGACTCTGCATTCCCAATACCGTTCCTGCTGCTGCTTGGACTGCGCTTTGAGAATAAGCACAGCCACAGTTTGCTTTGCCTTTTCCCAAAGGTCATGTCCACACCTGTCCACACGTGCTTAGAAAGGAGGGCCCTGAGACACGGAGAGCTCCCCAGAGCACCATGAAGTTGTCCGTTGACCTTTAGGTCTGTCTCTTGCACACACCTGCATGTCTTGGGGAGGTGACCTTGGTGCTCTTTTAGGGAAAAATTACCAAACTGTACTGTGCACAGACCCTTCTCGATGCCGAGTGGTAGCACTGGCTCCTCCACCCCACCAGGGCAACTCCTCTGGGCTCATCCCACTTGGGCAATCATCTGCCTTCCCCCTAGGGGATCCTATGGGCCAAAGCCCTCACAAAGAGTAAATGGGGTGCAATTCTGTGGCCACTGCCTGAGTCAGCATGTGTGAGTGTGCTGGATGGTGTCTCCCACAGTAGAGCACACTGAGTGTTCATTCCCTCCCCTGCCTTTCCGTGGGGTGCCAGGAGGTGACCCTACGACTCCACACTACCTCTCCTGTAGCATTTGCCTATCTGAATGAGAGTGCACAGTGGAGCCTGTGTCTCCACCCCAACTGCCTCACACTGACCATGAGCTCCCCAAAGCAGGCTGCTCCCATCCATCTCTGGACACCTGTTCAAGCCTGTGCCTGGCACAGACAAGGGGCTCCCAGTTCAGGCTCCAGTCTCCATGAGATAACAGACACCAGGAGGTCCTGATGAGATGTTCTGGGTCTCTGTCAATTGAAGTCTTCAATCACTTTGCCTAGCTCCTCGTTAATCGGGCGCCTTCTCTGCCCGGGAGACACTGAGACCTTGCCCCCCTCTCAGAACGCTTTACACTATACAGTGAGAAGACGCCCTGTGTGCAAAACAGAATGAGCTTGCAAAACAGCCTCCTGGAAGAGTTCAGGGCAGGCTTCTGGAAGAAGCATAATTCCTCTTGGTTGACTTTGGCAAGTGAAAAAGGTGAGCAGGAGAAGCAGCGTGAGGAAAAGTATAGAAGCAAGAAGCTCAATCCATGGACCCTGGAGGCTGGTGCTTGACTGACCACAGGTTGCCAACCTCAAGTACTGCTGAGAATTGGGGCTGGACAGGAAGGCTGGTCCCCGCAGGGTCCCCGTGAGCCTTCAGGGGCAGCTTGAGGAGACTGCCTCACTCGGGATCATATATGTACAAAATAAATTCCCAGATGTTTGGGGATCAAAACTTCATTGTGTGCTCACACTCTCACACACACACACACACACACACACACTCACTCACCTAATGAACCAATGCCTCTTCACAGACAAATCTCCACCATCATCGTCATGTTCATTAGGCACTTAGCATGTACCAGGTGCAATTCTACACACTTCATGTTCATTAACTTATATAATTCTCACAACAACCCTGACAGGAATGTTCTATTTTGCCCTGGCTTTTGCAGTGAGGAAACTGAGGTGCAGAGAGCCATAGGTCCATGGCAGGCTGGGGCAGCTGGGCTCATGCTGTGGGCCCAGGCAATATGGGTCAGAGCCAAACATGAGCTGCCTCCTTCCCCAGCAGATTACTCCTCACCCTATACCTGTGGACATGCCTGCTTCTGGAAGGGACAGACTCCTTTCCAGCCCAGAGCCATGCCCATAAAAGCAGTGCAGCCCACCCACAGTCCACCCAGAATTTGCTTCAGGAGGCCTGGCCTACTGTTAGATCAAGCTTACTCCCATCCTGATTCCCCCCAGCCATCTGCTTGAAGAAAATTGCCTTGTGAGTGAGGGGCACGTCAGGGCAGAGCTGTCCCCATCATCCTCACTAAAGAAGTGGCCCTGGGACATGGTCATGGGAATAACCTGGCCCTCACAAAACACCTGCCTAGAACACCTGCCATGAGTCGGGTCCCATGTTGAGTGAGGTTGGGAGCCTGCCTCACATTGCTTACAGCCCCAGGGTTCCCCCAGAGTCTCCAGCACTGCACTTGGATGACACCCCAACTGACCAATATTGTAGCTGGGTATGCACTTCCCCATTTCCTTTCCCCTGACCAACCTGGAAGCCTACTGGGGGCAGGCTCCACATCACTTCCTTCTTTGCCTCTCCCACAGCCCTCACTGGCCCATGATAGATTTGGTAGATCTGAACTGCATTGAATCCATCTCACTCTGCCCTTAGGACTTGGAAGTTGGCCCAGAAGAGGTCCCAGGCTCTTGGGAATGTCTTGGAAGCCTGGCTCAGCCAAGCTTCAGGACAGTAGGAATAATTGTCTCAAACTGGTGGACATGAAAATGACTCCTCGTTTTTCTGAGGTCTGAGGCAGGGGCCCCTAAAGCTGTCCCAAAGCAGTTCCACCCCCTTGCAATGTGTAGCCACAGTCAGAGATAGCAAGGCCAGGGTGAGAATGGGGACAGTGGCTATTTTAGGGAGTCTAGTCTGAGCACCAAACAGGCTTTTGAGTCAGACACATCAGAAACAATCCTGGATGCCCTCCTACTAGCTCTGGGACTCCAGCAAGTTACGTTGCACATTCTGGCCTTGGCTTCCTCATCTGTAAGGCAATGGAGTCAGAATACTGATTCAGAATAAAATACTGAGTCAGAATAAAATGAGCTTAGTTAAAGGACCAGGGGCTAGCACACACCAGGAGCTCAAGGATGTTAGTTTTCTTTCTGATTGTCTTACCTTTTCTCCCCAAATGTTGAAGGAAGAAAGTCCTGGCTTGAAAGGAGGCTAAGTGGTAACTCTGTGGATCACATCATTTGGCAATGACCCATGGCCCTGGTCTTCATGTCTCCAGCCTCCATTCTGTAAACACTTATTCTAGCTTCTCAGACTTGATTCCACTGGTCAAAGGGCTTTTCCACCATCAAATCCTCCATGCAGGCAGCAGCCAGCCCTCCTCAGCAGCACTCCATGGCCACCTCAGTCCCATCAGCTTGCAGCATGGACAAGAAGCTCCAGTGTGCACACCCAAGCTGGACCCATGAAGGTGGGAAGGTCCCCCACAAAGCAGGCCTCTGGTGAGATATCAGAGGTTTCCCACCCAGGGTCCCTGGCTAGTTCAACAAGAGATTGTCATGGCCTTTTTAGTTTGTCCTCCCAGACCTAATTCCATCCAATCCAATACCTACTACAACTTCATCTTATTGTTGTCTATCTGCTGCCTAAAATGCAAGTTTGTCATGTTACTCTCTTGCTCAAGAATCTTCTGTGGCTCCCTTTTGCCCTTGGAACTGCATCCCTGACATACAGGCTCTGCTTGCCTCTCCACTTCATCTCCTCCACACAATATGCCCCAAGCAGAGCAAATCACTTGCCTCCCCCTAAATACCGACACTGTTTCACACCTCTATGACCTTAAATACACTTCTTGTGCCTGCAATGCCATAGCATGATGTTTCTTAAACTGCTTGGTCATAAGAGTTACCTGAAGACCTTGTAAAAATAAGTATCAGTTCCTAGGCTCACTGGCTGAATCTGGATCCCCAGGTAAGAGACCTGGCAAATCTGTATTTTTACTGCCTGAGGTGATTCTTCTGCTCTGGCAAGCTGGAGAAACACTCTTCTAATTGCCCCATCCACAAAGGGATTAATGCTCATCCATCCTAGATTTTCCTCAGTGGTCACCGCCTCCAAGAATACCACCTAATGTTCCTCCTTTCTGTAGTAATATAACACTACTTCACGTTTATTGAGATCTTAGTGTGGTGGAGCAGTGTTCTAAGTACTGGCTATGTGGCGACTCCTTGAATCCCTGGGAGGGGGTGTTGTGATCTTTATCATAGCTAAACAAACTGTTGTGCATATTCCTTTGTGGTAGGGAAGCACAAAGAGGTTAAGCAAGTTGTGCAGAATCACACAGGTAGAAAGTAGCAGAGCTGAATTCTGAACCTGGGAGTGTGCCTTCAGAGCCCTCACTGTTACCTAACGTGGCCAGGTCACACCTGCCTGTAGCATGATTGTCTTGTGGGCTGAGGCTGACTTACCAGCTTCCTTTGTCCTCTACTAGATCTGGAACTGCAGAAGGCAGGTATTGTATAGCCCAGAGACCTGCACAGCTCTATGTGTGTGGTAAGAGCCTAGTAAACATATGGGTCACAGAAGAAGAAGCAGGGATGATTGGGGGTGGGGTGGGGGGGATGGTGCTGGAAGATGCCCTTGGGTCTTTGGGGATGAGGAGGAGGGGAGAGGAGGCAAAAGTTGGATAAAATGAACTATAAGCAGCAACATCTTGTGTTTCCCAAAGGGACTGTGACACCTTTCTCTCTGACAGGTGCAACCTGGCACCCGTGCAGGAGTATGGCCGGGATGTGGGGCTCAAGACCGACCTGGTGACCATGAACCCCTCTGTCATCCAACGGGCCTTTGAGGACTTGGTCAACGCCACCTGGCGGGAGAAGCTGCTACAGCGGCTGCGCAGTCTCAATGGCAGCATCCTGTGGATTCCCGCCTTCATGGCCAGGGGTGGCAAGGAGCGTGTTGAGTGGGTCAACGAGCTCATCTTGAAGCACCACGTCAACGTGCGTACTGCATACCCCTCTCTGCGCCTGCTGCACGCCGTCCGCGGGTGAGCCGCCTCTCCAAAGCCAGCGGGGCCATCACCAAGTCTGGGAGGGGCTTGGTGGGCCATGTTCCTTTCCCAGATGCACTTCCATCTCAGCTTACCACTCACTCGTTGTATGACCTCAGCAAGCCCCCTGGCCTTTCTGAGCCTCCCTTCCTGGAGAAAGGAGGAGGGCTGGCAGATGAGTTTCATCTGCCCAGAGAGCTGTGTTGAGAACGATGGTCCCATGACTGCTGTGTGGGGAATAAACCAGGAGGGGCAAGGATGGAAGGAGGAATGTGTGCTGGAAGCTCTTGCATTAGTCTGGGTCACAACTGACTGTGGCTAAGACTGGGATAGTGGTGGAGGATAGGCAACAGGTAGCTCAGATCAGCTGAAAATTTTGGAGTAGAGGCAGCAGGATTTACTGATGGGTTCTATTTAAGGACCTTAAGGAGTGAGAGAAAGAGAAACATCCAGGATGGCTGTTAGGATTAAAGTTTGAGCACATGGGTGGACAGTAGTGCCATTTTCTGTGAGAGGAGAGTCTGGGAGAAGCCCATGAATGTTTTGGGGTATTAAGTTTGCTCTAATTTCAAGATACCTATTACAAAGACACCCCTCCACATGCCTGACCTTACAGCTTGGGATCAGGCTCTGCATCCATCTGCCCATCCAACCAAATGGCAGTTTACTGACCTGCTCTAGGGGGACAAGTAAGCTCATTGTACAGATCCCCACTGACATTAAAATGCTCTTTTGCTCTTTACTGGAGCCTGAGCATAACTCAGTGTGACCCAGGGAAGCTCTCTGACCAACTCACAAAGGGCTCTTGCTGTCTCACAAAGGTGACCCCTGAAGCACCCAAGCCTGCGACCAGCACTGACTGGTCTCATTAGGTTGAGTTGCCAGCACAGAAACCCATTGCCTCCAAGAAAAGCCAAGAGAAACATTCAGAAAGAGGTGGACATACTTGTGGCTGATGGAGCAGAGTGATACCTGATGGACACAAGGTTCACTGGAACCACATCCTTATTCTGGAGGTTGACCTGTTAGATCTTCCTTGAGCATCCACTTCATCCCTGTCACAGCGTGGGTCTGCCACAGCAGCCCCCATCTCACAGATTTAGGCTCTGTGCCTTAAATGTTGTCTTTTTCCAGAGGAGGAAAGTCTTTACATGGTTTGGGGGTGAGAGGAGATGAGAGAAGGAGAAGGGCTAGCCCATGGTAAAGAGAAACAGTCCCTTGGACAGGGAATGGGCTACTCCCTAGAAGAAACTTATGCAGCCAGAGCTATTTCCAGCTATAATTGACTCACTTTCATCTGTCAAAATAGCATTAAGCACCAGTAATAAGTCCTTTAAACAAACAGGCTGTTAATCCTGAGATGGTACCATCTTCCCTTGCAGGAACTCCCGGGAGGAAATACTGCAGGAGAGAGAACAGGGCAGGCTTCTTCTTTTAGCAAGGGGAGAAGGTGGTGAGGAAGAAGGCTTCAGGGGCCTTAGAATGGATTTCTGCCAATAGCCCTCTCCCTCTGTAGGATGTGGGGTCCAGTAGGGCATTACAGGAAAGGTGGGCAGCATCTGTAGTAAGAGTGAGGGCTTGCCTGGACTTGGTGGGAACCTACCTGTGTTTGCTGCCAAAGGAGGAATGGGCTGGGGGCTGGGGGGTATGCAGAACAAAGACACAAGAGAAAAGACCAAGGGTTCGTAGAAAAGATAGCTGAGAAAAAACCTGGCCGGGGCAGTCTGGTCTAGCATGAGAATCATGGGCTCTGCAGTTAGGGACAACTGGGTTCAAATCCTACTTCCATGACTCATGTGGTTGAATAGGTCCCTTGTTTCCCTGAGCCCTGCTTTCTGTGTCATCACTGTGGAACGCTGCCTACATCCAAATGTGTGTCCTGTGCTGGCCAAGGGAGACACACAGTCAGTCGATCGTACCTACTGCCACCATGGCAGCTGCCACCACCCACCCACCAAGAGATTAGATTTGTCCTATGGATTTAAGCGGTAGAAATAGGACCAGAGAGTGAAACCACAGGGAGGAGCATATATATTTAGGCTCAGTTTGATCAAAGATTCTGTAGTAGAATGGTGGATTAAGTCAAAAACATCTGTCAAGACTTGTTCACCTCAACATTCAAATATGGAACAGGATAATCTTGTTTCCATATTTAAAAATCTATTGTTCAGTAAACCCCCTATTTATGAGATTGGGGTGATAAACATTTTCATTGTGGCAAAATATATACACAACCTAAACTTTACTATTTTAACCATTGTTAACTGTGCAGCTCAGTAGTGTTAAGTATATTCACATTGTTGTGAAACAAATCTCCAGAACTTTTTTACCGTGCAAGTCTGAAACTCTATACCCATTAAACAAGTCCCCCTTCCCTCCCTCTAGCTCCTGATACTGTAACCTTTCTACTTCGGTTTCCATGAACTTGGCTATTTTAGATACCTCATATCTACCTCATACAAGTAGATGCATACTGCTTTTGCCTTTTTGTGACTGATTCCACTTAACATAACATCCTCAAGGTTTATCCATGCTGTAGCATGTGTCAGAATGGCCTTTCTTTTGAGGACTGAATAATACTCTGTTGTATGTATACGCCAGATTTTGTCTGTCCATCCATCCATCGGTAGACATTTGGGTGGCTTTCACCTTGTTGACTATTGTGAAGAGTGCTATTGTCAACATGGGTGTGCAGATTATCTCTTTGAGACTCTGCTTTCAATGGCTGCATCGTATGGTAGTCCTATTTTTTATTTTTTTAAAGAATCTCCATCCCACTTTCCATAGTGGCTGCACCATTTTACAATCCACCAGCAGTGCACAAGGTTTTAGTTTCTCTACATTTTCACTGACACTTGTTATTCCATCTCCACATCTTTGCCAACACTTGTTATTTGGTAGTAGCCCATTTTAACCACTTTTACGTGTACAATTCAATCAGAAGAAATGTACTGTTAGAGGAAAATGTGGCAGAAAATTTTTATGACATTAGGTTTAGCAGTGGCTTCTTAAGTATCACACCAGAACACAGGAAACAAAAGAAAAAAGAGATAAAAGGGACTTCATCAAAATTCAACCTTTCATGAACCAAAAAGTCAATATATTATAAGAGTGGAAAAAACCCACCTGTAGAACAGGGGGAAATATTTGCAAATCATGTATCTGATAAGGGATTAATACCCAGAGTATACGTGGAACTCCTAGATCTCAACAACACCACAAATAAATTAAACAACCCAATTTTTAAATGGGCAAATGACTTGAATAGACTTTTCTACAGAGAAGATATACAGATGGCCAATAAGCACATGAAAAAATGCTCAACATCACTCATCATTTGGAAAGTGTAAATCAAAACCACAATGAGTTACCACTTTCCACCCACTGGGATGGCTGCTATCAAAAAAGGGAGGAGGAAAAAAAAAAAAGGGAGGAAGTAACAAGTGTTGGTGAGGATGTGAAGAAATTGGAACCTTGTGTCTGCTGGCGAGAATGCAAGTGGGAGTCACCTTTGAGGCATCCAAGTGTCTTTGTTCTGCAAAAGAGAAAGCTGACGCCCAGATAAGTGGGGTGATTTGTAGGAGGACACCCAGCCAGTGAGGAACACATCCAGGAACTGAAGCACAGCCCTTTACTCTAGCCAGGGCATCAGATGCAGCAAATTCATACCTAGCCAGTTCTAGATTAGGGGCCTCAGGGAGTTCAGTGGTCTGAGTACTGTCACACCTGAGAATTGGAGTTAGGAGACCACATTGGATAGCAGTGTATGAAGACTCTCTGTGTACATGGCAGTTCTTCTGAGTCTGGGACAGCTTTTCCAACAGACAGAACAAGCTGAAAGGTCAGAATGCCTCAGAGTCTCACCAAACACCCGCTGGCAGCTGAGGCTTGAGGCTTGATAGAGCCCTGTGGAAACTCCCGTTGAGGTTCTCAGTTTTGTTTGCCCCTTGACCTCACCTTGGCCTTTGCCTCCCTCATTTGCTTGATTGCTCTTTCACATCTAAGCCATTCAGAAGAAAAGCAGCCATCCTCAGATAGCAGCTGTGCATCCACACACTCTGAATGCAGCTGGGTGGCTTGAAATGTCCAGACATGTCCATATACAAGTCATTGTGCTCCTAGGGCTGATTTAGTGTCCCCAGTCCATCCATTCATGGGGAAAAAAACTGTGAGATGCTCTAGTAACAGCAAATAGGCTTGTCACAAAGACCAAATGAGATCATTTATACAAATCACTTTAGAACCCAATGCTGTTCATATTAAGCCCATCTAACACTAAAACCTGGCACATGGTAAAGCCAGGCTTCATGTGAAGAAACCAAATGACCATGGTTTTAGTTCCCCTGGTTAAACAATCTCCTACTACACATTTGTGGTTATTAGCCTACTTCTTATTGTTAGTTATTTGAGTAATAAGTGCCTTAAGGCCAGGATAATGCCACTTTGTGCTGCATTCCTGTCCCCTACACAGTGCCTGATACTGAGAGAGCATCTGGTGACTGGCCAGGGGGTCCCCAAGTGAACTCAGATTGATGAAGGACATGTAGGAGAATAAATGAGGGGCACAAGAAAAAAATCCCTAACATTACTGTACCAGATACCATGCTAAGCATTATGACATGTAATGAGAGAACTAGTACCAATATCCTATTTTAAAGACGACAAATTGAGTCTCAGGTGGAAGTAACTTGTACAAGGCCACATGGCTGGTAAGAGACAGATTCAGGACTCCTCCCTTGCTCCTGATCACTACCCATTTGCCCCTGTGACAATAACCAGCAAATAAAGACAGGGACCCTAGAAGAATAATGTCAGGAAGGCCAAAGTCAGAGTGTGAGCTTATGAAAATATTAAGAAAAACAGAAAGGGGGCACCTGGGTAGCTCAGTCAGTGGAGCCTCTGATTTGTGATTTCAGCTTAGGTCATGATCTCAGGGTGGTGAGATTAAGCCCTGAATCAGGCTTGGAGCTGGGTATGGAGCTTGCCTAAGAGTCTTCTCTCTATCCCTCTCTATCTACCCCTCCCCCCTAAAAAGAAAAAGAAAAACAGGGCATTTTGGTTTCAAGTAAGAAGAACCAAAAAGTTAAGGGCAGGCACTGTAAAAGCTACAAAAGACAGATAGGAACTGGACCTTGGTTTGTCTTCTACACCTGTATTCTCAGCAAAGGAGAGCTATCTTTTATCTGAATAGCATAATGAAGCCTTTGATGTCATTATTTACAGTCCTGCTTCATTGTCCTAAACCAGTGGTTCTCAACATGGTCCCTGGACCAGCGACATTAGCATCACCTGGGTACTTGTTAGAAAGGCAAATTCTCAGGCCCACCCTACACTTACTGAATCAGAAACTATATGTCTGGGGACCAGAAATCTGCATTTTAGCAAACCCTACAGTTGATTCTGATGCACAGCACAAGTTTGAGAACCTCTACACTCAACAAAACCAAGACCTATTAACATCCCAGGAGATATCATGCACTTAGACCACAGAGCAGCTGGCCCTGATCTTCCCCAAATCATACAAAATTGGAGAAGGACAATCTGGAGCAGGCCATTCTTGCCCAATTTTCTAAAAGTGGGGAAAAGATGGACTCTAGTGAGCTTGTTATCAACCCCAAGCCATAGTCTCAAAACGGTTATCAGTGTAGTGGCTTATGAACACCTGAAGATGAAGAAGCAAACATCAAGAGCAGGTGTGCTCATGGGGCAAACAGCAGAGCACACTGTCCTGGTCTGCTCTTCTGGGAAGGGTAGGAGACAGGTAGATCTGGAGTCAGTGTAGTCATTTCATATCTTGGTTTAGGTCGGATACTTTGATAAAGTATTTCTTGAGCAGCATGGAGAACAGTGATATTTCAGCAGGTAAAAGGGAACAAATGTTAAGTCTCAGAGAAAACTTGTAAAATAGATACTGTTTTCATCCCCATTTTACTCATAAGGAAACAGGCTCAGGGATGTTAAGTGAAGTGCTCCAGCTCACTCAGATGAGGAGGAGAGGGACTAAAACCTATGTGTATGGGTTTCAGTTGGGTCTTCTCTTCCACTGCCATCCCTCTTCTCATGTCCTTGACAGACTGACCACTGTTGACCATGGACACCCAAAAGACACTAATTAAAAGTTGACTTCATGCGGATCTCTCAGAACACAACACCAGCCTCCTATACTACCAGCTGTCCTCATTTTTACCAATGACTTAAACAAAGGCATCAATTGTTTTCTTAGCCAGTTCATAGAAGACATGACTTTGGGGGGATTCCTAATATTTGAGTTGAATCCAAACTACCTTTGATGGGATGAAATAAGAAGCCAATTTAAAAGGGTTAAATATAATACAGACAAATGCAAAATTCTGTACTTAGGTTCTAAATAATTGTATAGGTGCAATGAACATTGCCAACCAGCAATAGGAGTGTGGTTGGTTGCTCAAAGGGATAAGATGATCTTAGATCACAGCGATGTATGTATATCAGTTTGAGAGTTGAGGTCAGCAATGACCTTGGTTGGGTCCCACTTGGAGAAATTTGGGGTTCCAGGCTGGAGAGGGACCACAATGGCAGAGAAATTCAAAAGTTGAAAGTTTTGGGAGAGAAATCTCCGAAGAGCATGAGAGCAATCTTTCTTCAGTTAGCAAATACTTATTTGCTATAAGCTAGAACGCCCCAGGCCTGTGTTGAGGGAACACAAAAACCAAAGAAACAGGGCTTTTGCCCTTGAGGGGCTCACAGATTTGGCCTGCAAGGCTCCAGGTGTAGAACTAGGGCTGAGAAGGGATCTACAATGAGTCAGGTGTCATCTGGACCCTGGGAAAAGCATTCCCACAAATAAGGGTCATCTGAAATGAGCTTGGTTGCCTCTTGTTCAGACAGCAATGAATGCCCCTTGCTGGGCCATGACTTGGGAAATCCGCGTCATACAGAGTTAGTGTATCAGTCTTCCAGCGCTGCTGTAGGATCACAGGCCAGGTGGCCTCAATTGACAACAGTAAGTTATTGTCTCACAAATCTGGAGGCTGGAAGTCCTTCTGAGAGCTCTGAGGTTAGAATCTGTTCCAAGCCTTCCTTTTGTGGAGGAGCATCTCCATCATTTTCTGTGTCTGCTTGTTTATCTCCAAATCCACCCCCACCCCGCCCCCGCTTATAAGAACATCAGTTGGATTGGAATAGAGGCCACCCTATTGATTCTTGCTGGTCTGAGGCAGTTATTGGGCCTGGGTATCACAGAGAGGGGACAATGTGGTGCAGAGAAGGCCTGTCCTTTGACTCTTACTGGCTGAACAGCTCTTCCAGGGGGCTTCCAGCTCTGCCAGCCTGCAAGAGTGGCACAGTGCCCTGGCTGGCTGTTGGCAAGGGAGGTGAACAGCCCAGGGGAAGGACACCCAGGCAGTTGAATATGGCTGCAGGAAGGGGAAAACTCTGGTCTGCAGATGGTAGTGAATGGCTCAGATTCAATTATGACAATAGAGAAGGCTGTGACCCATAGAGAGGGTGGCCCTCGGGCAGGAAAGCAGTCCGCTGCCTGGCCCATTTAGCTGCCCAGACCATGGGCCTGGTGCGGAGGAAGCCTGTGAATTGGTGCTTAATTAGGCACCAAAAGTGCTGAACGTCGGCCTGGGATGGCAGTGATCCAGCGGGCATCCCTGCCAGAGCTGGAGCAGTAGATCAGCAGAGTGGGCATTGCTGCCTGGCAGCAGGGAGCAGATACCCAAGCGCTAGATGGGTGAGAGAGCAAGCATGATGCAGAGAATGAGAGGCAAGACCAGCACAGGTTGGAGGTGCCCTCTCCCAAGCATGCCCATCACGGTCCCAAGAATATGTCCCTAGGGTCCGTCCAGTAGCTGGGTTCCAGTCTCCTCTAGGGGACATGGAGTATGGAAGTACATTTCAGGGCAGTGCTACATAGAGAAAAGGAGGGAAGTCTGTGGTATTAAGGCACAGATGGCATTTTGTCACTTTTCATAGACTATTTTTTTTCAAACAGCAATGCACATAGTAAAAAGAAAAATCCAAACAATATAAAAGGATCTGAAGTGGAAAGTGAGTGAGTCCACCTCCACAGAGGCAGCCTGTTACACTGGTTTTCTGTGTTTATTCTTCCAGAAATATCCACTTTTTACACATAAGGGAGCATGTTTTAAGCACTGTACCTTGCTAAATTCTGGAAATCCTTCCACATCAAGACACACCACCCTGTTCTCCTTCACAGTGTCTGGACCATAATTTATGGGGGCACAAGCCATGGTGGACATTGCAGTTTTTCCCAATCTTTTGCTAGTATCATCAGTGCTACGGTGATCATCTATACCGACATCTGCACTTACGTACCTCTGTAGGCTTGTTCTTTAGACAGGCCATCGCTAAAAAGAGACGCATGTGAGCCTTGTTAGTTTTTATAGAGGTTACCAAATTGCCCTCCCTAGAGGCAGGTACCAATTTACACTCCTACTTATGATTATTGAAAATGCCTGCTTTCCCATAACCTCACCAGCAAGGTAAATTACCAACATTTGTTATCTTTGCCAATCCAGCGGAAAATGCCATCTGATTGTTGTGTGAAATTAGATTCCTTTAATTATGAATGAGGTTAATTATAATTTTTTTCCTATTTGGAGCGGCATCAGTTTAGATCCCAGAATCCAGCCAGAAGTTTTTGGCCCTCAAGAGGTGGTCTTTCTGGATCACTGCTGGGCCAGAGGTGATCCCTGTAGGTGAGTGACAGTCACTTGACTCTTCCAGTCAATGTAAATGTCCCTTCCAGGGACCTGCCCTATAGCAGAAGGAAGCTCTGAAGTAATCGGTGTCATGGTTTTCCTCCTTTCTTTCAGCAACAAAGGTCTAAGGCAACGTTAGCCTGCCTTTCACATGGGCAGACCTAGTGGCAGCTTAGAAGGGTCTGTGGGAAGCCAGCCTCTTCCACTTCCAGTGCCCCCACAGGGAGCCACTAGCCCCCACTTGCTCATTTTCACTCCTGGCTTCATTAAATAGAGATTTGTGATGCACCCATTTTGTGCTTGAGCTATCCTAGCTAGCATCTGGAGCTATATAGAAACAGGAAGCCAGTCCACTTGCTCACAGAATTTTAAATTGTAAGGGAGGAGAAAGGCAAGTAAATGAATAATTATACCATGGCATGATAAGTGCTGTGATCAGAAAAGAACAGCACACAGGGCACAAACCCACTGGGGGAGGTCCAGGAAGTGCCATTGAAGCCGAGACCAGAAAAAGGGGCTACCAGCCAGGAGAACTGGGAGTTGCTATGTCCTCATAGGAAACAAGAAGATCCTTATAGCAGTGTGGCTATGCATGCTGGGTGGTGAGAGGGATCCCAGGCCCAGGCCACAAGGGCTTGGTGACTGGATGTTGTCCTGGGGACTCCGAGAGTCACTAGGGAGTTTTTGGTGGCGTGGTTATCCTTGAAGTTAACCTTGCTTATGTGAGTGTAGAGCACTGCCGTGCGTGAGCATGAAGGCCTGGGGACCAGGAATCAGCCTCAAGCATCCACGGGACTTGGTCGGCCCTGCACTCCAGCCCCAGATTTTGAGACAAAAGCCCCAGCTCTCCATTTTCACAAAGCTGAGCAGCCTTGTCCTGAGATGTTCCTCAGGATACCAGAGCCCTCAGCAGTGTTCCCAAAGAAAAGACAGCAATGGGCTGTGGGTCCTTAGATCAGGGCCCAGGCTGCTGATGTGGATAATGGGAGACCAGGGTTCTGAGGGTCCTGTCCCCGACTTTGCTGCTCATCTTGCACAAAGCGTCACCGAGTGTCCCATGGCAACCACCTGTAAGGCAGTCCTGCTTTTAAGGGACAATATGAGCTAGTTCCCACAAAGTGCTCTTAGCATCTTACAGAAAGCCTTTTGGTTCCTTTTTCCAACAGTGGCAGCCACTGTGCTTGCCACATACCGAGCTCAGAAATTCAGAAAGAAGGATAAATGTGCTTTGGAGATGATTTTGGCGATCCTCATCTATAGCTGTCTATGCACATAAAATACGGCACTTAATCGTCTTAGCAATTGGGGTAACCAATTTGGAAAATAATTACTGCCTTCTTTGAGATTACTTTGCCTTCTAATTAAAATCTCAAGACTGGGATATTAAAGGTGCATTGTCAATACAATGTCCCGGATGCACCCAGCTAACCTCATTTGGGAAGGCAAAATTAATTAGTTTGTGTTTTAACACCCAGCTGTTATCCTGAGGAAGGAAATCGTCTGCAAGTCGGCCACACACACAGTGTCTAAATTGGCCAGAGTGACTGAGGGGGGATAGAAAGGAAATCAAGGATGATTTGTTCCCACATAACTCAGTCAGCTCCCATTACAAGCTGCTCATTAAATGGCGTCCCCGCATCCCCATCAGACATTGCTCAAGAGTGTTCTTGTTCACCCGTGGAGGCAGAATGGAAAATAAGTGGGTCCCTCCATGCCATTGAGCTCTCCATTCATTCTGGAGCCTCCTTTGCTGTTAACACCTGTCTCAGTGATTGATTCTCCTGGGGAAAGCCGACAGCAGATCGAAGAGGGTGGGCACCTCTCTCCCTGTCCCTGCTGGCCACAGGTACAAGGCTGTGTGCCTTCCTGGCTTCCCTCTTTCTCCTTTTCAACTTCTATTTCTCAGTTCCATCTAAGTCAAACATTTGCTGAGCACAATGGAAGCCAGGATAATAATGTTTCTAGGCTGTGCTGCGGTAATGACCCCAGGGCCTCGTGGTTTAGCACAACAGAAGCTGATTTCTCGTTTATGCAAAGTGTGATGCAGGTCAACATGAGCTCTCTTCCAGCCAGTGATCCAGGGATCTAGGATCCTTCCTTCTTAGACTGACATGGCCATTATGAGACACTCTGAGGTTCCTCATGGCAGAAGAGAAAGAAGGACTGCGGGCCCTTAAGGCACATTGGCCCCCCCAAGGGACACCCTTCCTGTCACAGCCTGTTGGCCAGAACTGGTTACATGACCCCAGTTCCATTGCAAGAGACGCTGGGAGATGTAGAAGGGCACATGGAGTGTTTGCTGACCACTTCTGTCCCTGCCACAGTGCTCTGGCTGCCCTATGCATTGAGCCAGGTACCTCTGAACCCCCTACCAGGAGTGTGAGGCATGGCCCCTGCTCTTAAGGAGATGGTAGCACAGTTTTGTGTGGGAGGCCCACTCACCGAGTAATGGATTATCAGGCTGGATTGATAAGCATAACAGTAGAAGTAGAAGCAAAGTTCATGAAAGTAGGTGGAAGTGATTCCCTAAGCATGAACCAGGAAGAAGAGGGTGGAACAGAAGGAACATTTCCAGGAAGATGTAATTCATGTGCTTGGTTTTGGGGCAGAGGAGAGACAGTTCACCACTGGGATATGTGGAGGAAAGTCACATCTGCAGGGAGGGCACAGCACATGTCCATGTAACCTCAGACCTCCTAATGATCAAATTCTTCCCTCCCCACCCCTGAGCACAGCACTGATGTCCTGAAAAGAAATTCATTTCCAAAAGCCTCCTCACACTAAGGCCTTATAATCTGAAAATAAACAAACCACAAATCCCTAATATGGCATTGGTGACCTATGTTAGGGTTTGAATTTGCTCAGGGAGCAAACAGCCCTATGCTCTCATGCAGGGACACTGCAGTGGCTTGCATGTCCCTGAGGAGTACTAACAGCTACTACAGCCAGCTTGTGCCCACCCTGACCCTCCAGAACCACCATGGGGTGGAAAAGGCCCAAGAATCAGAAGTAGGGAGGCTGCATTTTATCTAAGCCCTGTCTAACCAGCTGCATGAGGAGCACCACTGCTCAGGCACATCTCCCTGGACTCCCACGTTTTCCTCTGGAACCTGATAGAACAGGACAAATCCAATCTAGGAGGCCCATGGATCACCTGCAAATACAACCTGTTGACTCACCCAACAGGGCCTCACATGGTGTTTTTAAATTTTTTTCAATAGTTGCCAGCATTCAAAAATTTGAAGAAATTGCATAGAAATCCAGATCTCTGGTAACTCTGGAAAACAATCAGAAAATTTGGCAGCACCACACTAGACAACAGTAAAACTGCCTACCCCTTTAGATGCCACAGTCCCCACTACTCCCTGTTGCCTTGGCAACCCTGAGGCCAGGCACTGGTTTTTCCTGCACATGTTCCAGCTCCCAGCACACTCGGTTACATCCCCTACCAGGCCATTGGGCTAGACGAGTCTCCAGGACTCAACCATCTTTAAAACTCAATGAGTATTCCTTAGGCTTACTCTTTTCCCATATTTTCTCTAAATATACCTTATTCTTAGCAGAACTACCCACCAGTGAGAGCAGGGCTTCTTGTCCTTGGCTGAACATTTGAACTACTGGGGGAGGTTTTTAAAAACCTCAGTGTCCAGCCTGCACCTGGAGGTTTCACTCAGGATCAGTCTTCTTAAAGCTCTAGGTCAAGAAGCACTGAGTTAGAACCGAAAATGCAATGGACCAGCTCAGGAGGGTGTTGAGATCCCTGTTATAGGAGGTGGTTAAGCCAGGGCAGATGAGCACTTTGCAACAATGTGTGGGTGAACCAAAGATCAGCTGCTACTCTCCCAGGATTCTTCTCCTTCCATTCTCCCTGCCTTTACCCCTCAGCACCTTCCCAAGCTCAGCTCAACCCCATTAAATCTATAGGGCACAGGTGGTCTCAGGAAGGGCACCTTATCTCTTAAGCCTCAACCTCAGCATCAAGCCCCCCAACCCCCAAGCCAGCACCATGCCTTCCACATGTCAGTTGGGAGTAAGCCTCTCAGCAGTTCAGGAAAGAAGACATGATGAAGGTCTGCAGGATGCCCATACAGGCTTTTCCCTATTACTTCCCAGTTGTGCTTGTAATTAACAGAGCCATTGTCTTGCTCCCCATCTTTGTCCTCTTCATCTGATTTCGGGTTGAAAAATTCAGCTGCAGGGAAGTTTCTTGGCCCAGACAGGATGAAACAGGAGGAGATGCAACCAGAGTGGTCTTCAACTGAAAGACTTACAACAAAAGCCTGGGTGTCTAGGTGCTGCCCTGGAGGCTAGCATGGTGCCCTAGAGAATCATGCTCACGGGATGGTGTGGGGATTGGGGTGGGGGATATGTTTCACTATATCACATATTACATGATTTACTAAAATTATATGGGTTACTAGGAATCTGTAACTTGTCTGATTCAAAGGCTAATACCTCCTCCCAAAAAAAAAGGATTTAAGGTTAACTTTCTGGAATGTCTTGGTGTTTCCTTTTTGAGGCTGCAGAAAGAACCACTGGTGAAAGGAAGGGCATACTGGAACTTCTCGAAAATCTTACCCCTGCCCACCCAACTTTTTTCCTAAAAGTGCTGTGAAGAATGTGAAACATTTTCAACTTTCAGCAATATGTAAATGTCCTGCCTGGCATACTTTTACTTCCAGCATGAATTTAACTGGTGTGTTTGACTATAAAGTCACACCTGTCACTGTGCTGAGGGTCATCAGAGGCTGCGCTGCCGCTGGGAAGTGGATGTTCCTCACAATGGCAGGCGGAGCACGTGAGATGAGGCGCACAGAGGTTGAGGGCAGAAAAACGTGGTAGTGTCTGGGGTGTGGGCGCGCAGCAGGAAGGAGTTGGTGGTAAGGAATTCTTTCTACCAAGGCATACCCATTGCATTTAAGAGGACTCAGTGTAAGGTAAGGAGAAGCTTCTTACAAGGAATCAAGAGGGTAAACCACACATCCCAATGAGTTCTAAATCCAAGCGGAAGAACCACAGTGGAAAGTCAAACTGGTGGCAAACAGAATGGATGTTTTCCCACTTCTGGAGAAACGTCTAGATTGTGTTGAAACTTGGAGATCCCCTGGTCTATGGCCCACCATAATAGAGATGCGAAAAATTAGGTCCAGCAGGGAGAAGTAACCTGCTACAGCATACAGGTAGCTGTGGACAGAACTGTCACTTGAAACTCAAGTCTAAAAAGTTGGTAGCTCCCCCAGACCTCTGTTTCCTAGACTGTGGAATGGAGATGGGTTCTTCCTCACTGCTGGCTGAAGGAAACTGAGGCCCTCTGTGTGCAGAGATAGCTCGTGCCTTGCCCAGCACTGGGCCCCTGAGCCCAGTGCCATGCTCTCTCCACTTCTCTGTAGCTCATCTTGTTACCCCCAACAGATTCCTAGGTAGGAAGCGGGAACTCCCATTTCAGAGGGAGGTATGCCAATGCCATGGCAGGCCGTGAGAAGAGAGCACAGTAGAACCCGGCTTCGCCAAGCAGAGCACCATCTGGTGTCCCCTCAGCTCTCAGGGAAGCCACCCATGGTCAGAGGTGGGCAGCCTGCTTGAGAGATTGGGGGTCCTGCAGGCAGGGATGGGAAGGAAATCCAATTATGCTCAAGAGACAAGGAAGTCAATCTCTGCTGGGGTCAGGAATGGTGACAGGCAAAGGCACATACCACAGGACCCTCCACAAAGGGAAGGTGGTGGGCACCGTGCATGAGCCACCCTTTAATCAGGGGTCTGCATTCTGTGGCCCGAGCAGCAAGTTGCCACGCCCACATGTGTCATCTGTGGCTCTCTCGTGCTCCAACAGCAGAGGCCGGGAGCATGACTGCAAAGCCAAAAATATCTACCAGCTGGCTCTTTATAGGAAAAGTTTGCCTGCCCCTGCTTTAGATTTCAACAAGCCTGAGCTCAGGTCAAGGTCTTGCCCTTTCTACCTAGGTGACCTTGGACAAGCCACTTTTGTCTGAGCCTCATTTCTGCATCTGGACCTACTAACAGGCTCATTATATTCCCACAAAAGTCATGTATGTGAAAGAACACAGCACAGGGAACATTTCTGTTGCTTAATAAATGTTGGTAGTCAATCCCTGTGAAGGGAATAGGTAACCAGTGGCTCGATTGATCGCCACAATTCTTGGAGTGGCAGGAAGCAGGCTGCTGGACAGTTTAAAGTTGTCCTCTTCCTGGAAAGGAGGATTCACAAACTCATGTTTCTTTTTTGTTTCTTTCCTCACTTCTTTTATTTTTCCAGATACTGGCTGACCAACAAAGTTCACATCAAAAGACCCACCACTGGTCTCTTGATGTATACCCTGGCCACACGCTTCTGTAACCAGATCTACCTCTACGGCTTCTGGCCCTTTCCACTAGATCAGAACCAGAACCCGGTCAAATACCACTATTACGACAGCCTCAAGTATGGCTACACCTCCCAGGCCAGCCCCCACACCATGCCCTTGGAGTTCAAGGCCCTCAAGAGCCTGCATGAGCAGGGGGCTTTGAAACTGACTGTTGGCCAGTGCGACGGGGCTACGTAAGGTGGGCACCCCATGGGACTCAGTGGCTCACATTTCCTGCCAGCTACACCACAGGCAGATGGGAGTCGGGGTGGCACAAACTATAGAACAAGCAGGCTAGTGGTTTTCTTTGTTAAAGTGTAAAACAGTGACCAGAATATATATATCTATACCTGCATATATATATTGACCTGAGTATTTATAACTGTGTGGTGTTCATCTAGCATTAGGCAGATAAGCCACAGGAAGAAGGTGTGGAGAACCCACCCAAACTGGATTGAGACTCAGTCCATCTTTAGGGGCAGAAGGACTTGGCATGAAAAGAAGCCAGTCCCATGACTTTGGATGACAAACTGCCTCCTGGGTTGGAGAGATCTTTGGGCTCATGGATGGATAGAGAGCCACCTGTTGGCAGCTGCCCCGAGCCGCTGAGATACGCAGATTCTGGGTGAGCCAAGACCCAGAGGGGACAACCTGACCCAAGTCTGAAATGGTGCTGTTCACAGAGGAGAAGGAGGTTGAGGGGTCCAGCCTGGCAAAAGAGTACAAGGATACCAAGAACCAGAGGCTACTTCAGAGCTGTGGGCCTGGCCCCGCAGACTTAGAGGTGAACTGTCCAAGGGATGATCCACAGTGGACCCGGCTGTCCCAGACAGGCTTCCACAGCTATGGAGAGAAGGCTAGCGAAGAATCCATGGACAGTCCAAATTCTGGCTTTGCAAGAACCACCAAGACCTAGACAGAGCAGACAGATGATACTAAAGAGCTGGTATGTTTCCCTGGTGTTTTTGGAAAATTGAGATTTCCTGCTCAGGGGCAGCACTCCACCCCACAACAGGGCAGAAGAGTGTCCAAAATGTGGTTGTTTGATGGATGTTCTTTAAAGAGACTAGTGCCCCCCAAGGAGGAAGGGACCCTGAGATCTCACCCTCTGGGTTAGCCCACTTCCTGCTCTATTAGAATGTCACATGAGGGATGGTACTGTCCCCTTCTCCCACTAGGGAAACCACAGCAGAGGCTTGAAAGGGCTCTGTCAAGATAAATGTCACCCCTTTAAAAATATATATGATTGCCTTTCGGGGTGCCTCACAGAGCCCCAGAGTGTGAGACCTGAACATATGTTAAGCACCTAGCTCCATTTCTCTGACACCACTCTGTTTGCTTTCTGCATCGTGCACTCACGGGGCTTCTGCAGCCAGACTGCTGTGTCAATGTCACTTTCTCATCATCTTCCTATCCTGATGGTCACACAAGCCGGCATGGAGCTCCAACACCAAGCTTCTCAAGTCTGCAGGGAGAGGTTCCAATGTCCACCCCCATCCCCACCTACCCACCGTCCTCCAGAGGCAACAATTTTAGAATTTCACAAAATCCTTTTTGCCCTCTATTAAGATTAATTGTTAAGATTCTTCTTTTTTTTTTTTTTTTTAACCCAAAGCCAAATGCAGTATCCAAACACTGGGCATAATCTCCCCCAGGGAAATCTGGGCTCCATGCCAATCACTTAGGGGCTGGAATCAGAGGTCACATATAGACAAGCCTTGGCAGGCTTGATTTGTTGGATGTATTTCCCTGCCTGATAAATAACAGTGTTTTAAAACATATTTGAAAGATAAGTAAAAAACCATTATCTTGAAGGTGAAGGGAGTTAAGAAAAGTTAACCAAGATCTGCTCCTAAGCACACGAGACCGGACATAATTAATCAGCGGCGACTCAGAACAGGACATTTGCTCTAAATTAATGGCTGCTGGGAAGCAAGCGGAGGCGTTAGGAGGATACTCAGAACCATTCACCCCACACGTGGGTGCTCCAGCTCCAAACCACAGCTGCGATCGCCACCCTGCATCTCTCTGCTTCTTCCCTTCTTGTCCTTGCTTCAAGTCTGATGCTTCAAGTTGATGCTTCAAAGTCTGAGATTTGGGATTTGCATCATAAAAATGAATATTTAAAAAAGCAACAGCCCTAACAGCCTCTGTGGGAACTGAGTGGTTTGGACTCCCTTGCAAGAAGTGGAAATAATTAACATCATATTTTACGCTTCTCCAGAGCCTTTCATCTTGAGGATCTCAAAGGCCCTGGAAGACATTTAATATCTGAAGCTGGCAATGCCCTGGGGAACAGGTAGTCTTGCCTGGGCCTCAGTGGATTAACCAAGGCTTTGGACTCCAGAATGTTCCAGTGGTGAGTCCTGAGGGGAGCCGGGATGTCAGGTCCTGGAGTTGGCCCCACGCTCCGTGTACCAGCCAACAGCCTGCCCTGCAGGGCACTTCAAAGCAAGAGCTCCGTGGAAGAGATGGCTTTCCTTCGGTCCCATATTGGTCTTGGTTCCTTAGACGGACACTAGTGGCTGCTGAAGTAGAAGGAGTCCTGAGAACGTGCCCTCAGGTTCTCTCCAGAGAAGAGCTGGGAAGCCAGGACCGTCCACATCCCTCCATTCCCCTACTCACAGGTCCTGCGCTGCCGAGTGCTTCCCATCTGATGGCAGGAGCTCCAGGGGCCTGGGCTTCCCACCTGGGTGTGCCCCTCCACCTGGGTGTGCAGGCAGGAGGCAGCCCATCCCCTCTGCCCACTGAGAGTAGCTAACTGCACAGGCCAGCTAGCTTGTGTGGCCCCGAGGAGTCCCAGCCTGCACCCTGCTACCCTCCTCCACCGCCTTGTGACTGCAGTGGTCACAGCCATCCTCGGAGCAGGAGACCCTTTCAGTCACCTCCTATTGACCATGAGTCAGTCTCCAAATGCCCCACCATCACTCACCCTGGAGCCTCTGAGACCTGCATGCTCCTCAAGCCCCCAAATGCCCACCAATTTGCCATCGGCCACCTCCTTGGCTGAAGAGAGGGAGCCATCTGAAATGCCAACTCTCCTCCAGATCTCTTGATCCCTTTCCTCCCCACTCCTCTCCTTCCTCCCATTTCTGAAGAAGTGACATCCTCCTCTGGCCAGTGACATATTGCCACACACCCCAGCCACTCCTCTGCCACGTCTGTCCTCACTTCCACCAGGACACACTCGTCCACCCATCCCGGCTCCTACAGCCTCTTCCCTCACCTTCCCTCCACCACCAGCCCCGGGAAGGGGTCTCTGGTGCTTGCACTGCCGTCCCCTACACCTGTCTGGCCTCCTTGCTCTGGGGACCTGCGATTCAGGGCCCTCCATGTTGCCACATGGAAAGACCCTTTGTCGTCCCCCAGCTCCCCACCTCGCTGGGCTCCACAGCGACACCTGCTGGACACCTGCCCTTCTGTGCCCAGGATGCCATGTTCTCCTGGTGTTTCTCTTCCCTTCCCAGAGCCTCTTCATCATTTATTTATGTATTTATTTATTTAAGTATTTATGATTTATTTATTGCCACCCTTCCCTTGATCTTAAAAAGGACCCAAGGTGGGTCAGACCATTATTTCCCTCCCTCCACCTTGCCTCACTGCACGGACACTCCCTACTTTGGCACTTTCCATTGTGCCCCTACCCCCCTGCTCCCATGGCACCATAGATTCCATATATCCGAAGCCAAGTTTATCATCTCTGCCTCCCCTTACTCCACGATCCCCCCTCTTCTTGCTAGAGGCCCCGCGAGCCTCTCACCCCCCAAGTCTGAGACCCTAAAATCATCTTCGACTCTTCTCCATGGGTTCCCTTGTCACCCCTCCCCACCAGCACTGCCCTTGCTTCCCTTGCTTGCACAATTTTAGCAGCCCTCTCCTCCCTCCTGCTTCCCCTCTGGGCATGTTTGCACAGCCCCCATCTGTCCTGCACCTGCGTAGGCATTTATCTCCAGGCATTCACAAACCTTCAAAAGTCACCCCCACCCTGGCCCACAAAATAAGGTACAAGTCTCCACCCTGACATTACAGATCACCCAATAAGGCCCCGTTCCTTCTTTACATCCTGTACCGGTCCATCTGGAATCGTCATTTCTGGAAAGGGTGCCTGGTTTCCCTGTCTCTGTGCCTTTGGTCTTGCTGTTTTCATCTCCTGGGACTCTCTCTTCTGTTCCCTTTAAGGCCCATGCAGAAACCACATCTTCCATGAAGCCCTCCCTGATCTACCAACCACTGGGATCTCTCCCTCCACTGAACCACCGTAGCACTTTATTTGTGCCTTTCTAATGGCACTTACCATATTCTGCCTTGTATTATAGTTATCGTGCACTTGTCCTATGAGTGTTCTTAGATTGTAAGCTCGCCAAGGGCAGGGACTGTGTTTTATTCATCTGTATCCATCACAGCACCCGGAGTGGTGCATAGCACATAGCAGTTGCTCAATAAATGTTTGTTGGATTAAATCCTGAATGCCTGTGGAGGACTGTGTAATTAATGGTCATTTTGCATCAGGAATGTCATAAGAACCTCCAAAAAATCCTATGAGTTGGGCAGATGCAGAGATCATTATTCCTATTGGATGGGTCATAAAATTGAGGCAGAAAACCTACAGGAAATCCCTGTAGGGGGCTCACTGGCAGAATTTGCACCCAGGTCCTATCCCCACTCCATGGCATCTTCTGCTAATCCTTGTGGCTGGGTCACTGCAAATTGGAAATTGACCCCAAGCACAGTCTTGGCTGTCATGGGTCTGGCATTACCTTCACAGAGTCAGACAAACCTCAGCATGAACCCCAGCTTGTGTGCCCATCAACAAAGGCAAAGTCTCCCTCCTTTTGGAGGAAGACAAAAGCCATTCAGGTTTTATCAGGCCCAGGGGGTGGAGCTGTGGGACCTCATAAATCATTCCCACTGCTGTTGTCACAGGGTACGAAGCCATCCGTCCAGATGGCAAAGAGACCAACAGCTCCAAGGGGCTGCTGTTTGATAAATCTCTTCATGCCTAATTAAAGCTCCCCTTCCAAAATGAATGGAACAGGGACATTCGTTGATGCCGGTCAGATGGGACTCCAGACGTGCATGCTGCCTCATGAATGCCCTCAATAGCATCCCCAATGACACCAACAGCCTGCCCTAGCCCGCCTGTCTCTCACCAGCACTGCTAGATGTCATCATTCCTTCCTGTCTTCATCTCCTTCCTTCTGCTTCCCCTCCCCAAGGCTGTTCCCTTTGGCATCTACCAAGAACCTGGCGAGCCTAGGGACCTAGGTTGCAGCTCTTCTTGGGTACCTAAGCCTTGACTAGGGTACTGTGGTGGGATGGCAGGAAGGGAGGAGGTTGGGAGCAGTCTACGCCATCTCTTCAGGAAGCAAAAACACAAGGGGCTCTGATCTAATGGCAGGTTTTCCATAACAGAGGGTGAGTGTAGTGGTTTCCATGGTTACTATGTGGAAGCAATGTTTTTGTTGCCCTTGGGCTTCATGGTGAGGGTAGGAGTTTCATTTCCATCCTTAGTGATCCAGGTAGTGGGGCTAGTTTCCACATACTGTGCATAGAGCCATCCAGCCCCACATCATTTTCCAGAATCCCGCCCCAGTTGTGTATAGCCACAGCCCAACGGAACAACCCAACGAGATCACTAAACATTCCTCATGGCCCCTCCTGTTCTCACAACATCCTTCCCCTCTCCAGAACCTCGGGTGGGAAACGGGTCTTCCAGGGGTTCCAAGAGCTGTGTCAGGAAGGACCCAAATGCTCCAGCCACAACCGCATGTTCTAATATCAAAGACGTTTCTCCTGGGTGCCTGTGTTGCTCAGTCGGTTAAGCATCTGCCTTCAGCTCAGGTCATGATCTCAGAGTCCCGGGATCAAGCCCTATGTTGGGCTCTCTGCTCAGTGGGGAGCCTGCTTCTCCCTCACCCGCTGCCTACTCCCCCTGCTTGTGCTCTCTCTTTTTCTCTCTCTCATTCTATGTCTAAATAGATAAATAAAATACTTAAAATAAGAAGAAGGAAGGAAGGTAGGAAGGAAGGAAGGAACAAAGAAAGAAACAAAGAAAGAAAAAACGAGGTTTTTCCAAAACTGACCTAGCAGCAACAGCTGGGAGCAGCCAGTCCTTGGGGAATTAATAGAAAATGAGAGCCAAGCAGTGGGGTGACGCCCAGAGGCCTGCACGGATCCTAACAGTGCAGATTCCAGTGACAAACACTGAGGTGAGTCAGAGCAGGTGATTCCACAAAACAGCCCTTCAATTTGGTTCAAAGCACTTTCATTCCCAAAATGAGGTTGTCACAGTGGAGCTGCTAGATAGAGTCTGTGAAGGGACGACTGGCAATCAGAATAATTAGTTCTTCAGGGAAGTTGGGTGTTGCAAAGAAGACCAGTCTGGGGCGAGCTGTTTTGCTCAAGAAGGGCCAGCCTTGTGCTTTTTCCTTCCAACCAGGGGTTGGCAAGCATGTAATTCACTGTAGTAACAACCAGGCTGCTGGTGCTCAGGAGCAACCCACCTCGCCTCAAGAGCTCTGGGACCTGCTCTTGGTGGGGAGGATCCAGAGGATCCAGAAGCCTGCACTCAAGAGCAGCAGGACACGAGGGAAGCCGGTCAACATGGTATCATCTCATCCGTAATATGGAGAAGCCACCTACCTACCTCCTTCACAGAGTTACTGTGAAAATGCAAATAAAGAATGGGGGTAGAGAGAGAGAGAGAAAAGCTGGGTGGGAAGGTGGTTAGGGACATGAAGCAAATCAAGTGTATACAGCTGTGAGTTTGCAGGGCTCTCCCCATGTCATCGCCCTGCTTAAACATGTTAGTGGTTTTCCTTTGCTCTTGGAAGAAAATGCTTATGTTTGCAAGTCTGCAAACCATTCCATGGTTTATGTGGTCTTGAAACCTCTTCCCTTCTGGTTCACTACATTCCAGCCACAAGGGCCCTTTTGCTTCTCCTAAAACTTTCCAACTTCATTCCAGTCTCCGAGGCTTTGCACGTGCTGTTCCCTCTGCCTGGAAAGCCGCTTCCCCTGCTCCTTGCAAGCTGTCTCTTGCTCATCTTTCAAGTTTTGTATTGAGTGTCACCTCCTGAGGAGTCCAACCCTGGTATCCCTCAGCTAATTACTCTCTATTATCTTTCACATTATCCTGCTAGGCAGGTGGTCTATAGAACCTATCTGAATTATCTCATTTATTTTGTAGTTCTCAACCCTGAGAAATTTCATGAAAGACCTCGATGCCCAGGCCACACCCTGCAGAAGTTTAATCAGTATTTCTGGAAAATAATCAGGGACATCAGTATTTTTTAAAATATTTTATTTAAATTCGGGACCCCTGGGTGGCTCAGTGGCTAAGCGTCTGCCTTTGGTTCAGGTTCTGATCCTGGGGTCCTGGGATCGAGTCCCGCATCGCTTCTCCCTCTGCCTATGTCTCTGCCTCTCTCTGTGTGTCTCTCATGAATGAATAAATAACATCTTTAAAAATGTTTTTTCTTTAAATTCTGTTTGCCAACATATAGTATAGACATCACCATTTTTAAAAAGCTCCTTCTAATGCACAGCCAAGACTGAGAAACAATGACATGTTTGCTTCCCCATTTATTGTCCGCCTGCCCTAGTAGAATGTTCAGTGGAAACTGATTTCTTACAGTAGTATCTTGTGCCCCAGGCAGCGGAGTGGTCACCTTCGACGTTATTGTTCATGCATCTGCTCCAGGCTCTGGCAATAGTCTGGCAATGGGACCACTTCCCT
This sequence comes from Canis lupus baileyi, assembly GCF_048164855.1. NCBI lineage: Eukaryota > Metazoa > Chordata > Mammalia > Carnivora > Canidae > Canis > Canis lupus. The sequence continues at coordinate 49,059,439 of NC_132839.1, read as the reverse complement.
GGCACTCCTAGGAGGTACAGATCAGCTTTGAATTCTCCTGAGTGACATACTGTCCCCTGCATCTGCAAGTAGATGGCCAGTGTTTTACCCTGTTAGTGGAGCTGCTGGGTAGAGTTTTTCTAGTGTCCTCTGCACCTATTCAGAGAACTTCACGACTCCTGCCGTACTGGGGATCCCACTCATTCCTGTTCTGAGCAGGCATTAGAACCCCTGCTCCTTGGGATGCCTGGGTGGCTCAGCAGTTGAGCATCTGCCTTTGGCTCAGGGCGTGATCCCGTGATCCCAGATCAAGTCACATCTGGCTTCTTGCATGGAGCCTGTTTCTCCCTCTGCCTAGGTCTCTGCCTCTCTCTCTCTCTCTCTCTCTCTCTCTCTTTTTCTCTGTCTCTCATGAATAAATAAATAAAATCTTAAAAAAAAAAAAAAACCAAACCCATCCTACTGCAGGCAATGAGTGAGTACATCCAGCAGAGTACCTGGATCTGCTCACAGGGACGCTGATGCAATTGATTTGAGATATGCCCCAGACATCTCTAGAAGCCCCCTAGCGGTTGCTGAGCCGCAGCCCCAGCTCCGGAATCCCTGCACATCTTCCATGGCAACTTCACTCAGGCCTCTGGTTTGCAGGATGTTCTTTTGTTTACGGCTTCTGGAGTTTTCGTTCTTTGATTTCAGGCTTGGCTCTGTTTCATCTGATGGGTTTGGTTGATGCTGCTGCTGTGTCAGTCACCTCTGGAAGGTGGGATTTCTGTGTGCTTGCACCAGGAGGAAAAGCCTGGCTGGCCTTGCCTGCCTCCCCTTCCAAAATGTAAACTGTGGGAGCACCCCCAGCCACTGAAATGGTGCTTGGCACAGCACAGATGCTTAGTAAACTCCTGTTGCCTGAATGAAAGCATGGGCCTGAGCTGCAGGGACCCACGAGTACTTTAGGGGAGACGTGCACCCCATTAACCCCTAGAGTGGGGAGGATTCCTATCTAATGGAAAGAACACCAGGGCCTCCTGAAGAGGGGCAGGGATTGCTCCCACTTGCTCTGCTAGGCCCAGCATTCTGCGTCCTGTGCTTTCTAGAACACTTATCCAGGACACTTATCCTTACAACCCTGTGAGCTTTATTGCCTCCATTTTATAGATTAGATGACCAAGGTTCTCAGAGGCTAAAAATGTGCTCAAGATGCCAGGGCTCATGAGTGGATGTTTGATGCCAAAGCTAACAACTAGCACCAGCCCCCCTAACTTCTACTATCTGCTCACAGGGTGTGCCTGCATACAGGAAGGAGGGGAAGAACAGACTTGTTCTCTTTCCACTCAGACTCTTCACAGGCTGCTGCTTGCACTGGCCCTTCCCACTGGCAGAGCCGCTATAGACTCAGAACACGTGTAACAATGCAAATTGTTAAAAACACTTCCTTGCCAGTAGGTTAAGAGCCTGTGTGGTGAGCCGCCGGCCTGAGAGTGCCATGCTCCAACACCATGACCAGAGTCCATTCTCACTGGCCAGGACCCCTCCGAGTTCTTAACTATTTCACACATCATCCTCTGCTCCCAGAGCCTCTGGGCAAGAGGGCGGTTTGAGCGCCTGGACCAGAACACCAGAGCCCCGTCTCATTGGCGTGTTCATGGTAGCCAGGCCTGAGAAGTGGCTGGCTTTCCACACTCTTGTTTTCCATGGACATATCCTTGACCTAGAGCAGATGTTCCGTGCAGCTCATGTGAGTACAGATTGCAAATTCAATTGTGGAAGCATCGAGAGGCATAAGAAGCAGGAGGAGCATCTTCGGGCAATCAGCCAGGACTGGTAATGAGAAATGATTGCCTTGAAGAGTATCTGCGAGGCACAAGTGGAGGGCGGGAGACGAGCCAGGAACAGAGGGACCTGAAAAGGCAGTCACGTTTACTGAACACTCACTGAGCACTTTACTTGGACGAATGCATTTAATCCTCACAGAGGCCCCTTGCAGGTGGACATTATGATCATCCCCACTTCACAGATGGGGAAACTAAGTCCAAGAGTTTATTAACTTGCCCAAGGTCAAAAAGCTAGGAAGTGGTTGACCTGGGATTTAAACTTAGGCCCACGGGTTCCAAAGTGGTGCACGAAGTCCCTCAACCTCACTTTGATCAGAGTACATCAGTGCTCTGGGGGCTGCCTTAGCCTTGCCACTGAGAGATGCAGCCACTTCCCACAGCTGCTATTCCCACACCAGCCACTGGCCCCTCCTGACCCCCAGCTGCCATCACCAGGCCCACTGAGTGACAGTGCGGTGATGGTGACAGGCTCTGGTGGCACCACCTCAGGCCCAGTGGATACAGTTGCTGCCTCTTGAACTTGGCAAGGAAGCTGGGACTGGACATTTCCCTCTGCACATGCCAGGCCACTTGGCCCAGTGTCTGAGGACGAGACGGAGGATAGCCAAGCCACAGCCTGCTGGGAAAATGTGGAAGCGCCCTCTGGCAGAGGCCAGCCTGTAAAGGAGAAGTGAAAGTGAGCAGAGGACAGGAATGAATGAGAAAAGAGCAGGATAAGAACAGATAGAGTGTGGGAAAGGTCATGGCCCTGTCCTGCAAACTCTGCTAGATGCCACCAGCTGTCCTAGTCAAGCTGTTTGCTCCAACAGCCTGCCTCCAAACCACATATTCACATGAGACTGGGTAACATCAGAGAAGGGGGCACATATTCGCATGAGACTGGGTAACATCAGAGAAGGGGGCACCTCTAGACCTCCTTTATAGCTCTGGGGAAACCCAGGGATCCCAGATGACTGACACCCAGGTCCCAAACCTTCCTCCACAGCATCTGATCAGAATGGCCTCGGTCCAGCCATTTCATGTCTTGTCTCTGTTTCCCCAACAACAAACTGGGAAAATGAACATTTGCCTGCATGGATGCTCTTGTGATGAAGCCTGACCAGGCACTTTGAGCCCTTTGCCCCTGGAAGGCCAAAGATGCATGGCAACTCACTGCCTTCTCCGGCCACTTGGGCCAAGCCAGTGAAGATTAGCCCATGAGTTGTGCTCAGTCCCCGCCTGGCTCAGCCTGGCTCTGCAGCTGTTGCAGAAGTGAGTGACAGGCTTGGCCTGCAGTAGGTGCCAAATAATGAATGAATGTCTATTGAGACATCAAATGTTTCCCAATTTCCTGAAATCACTTCTCCCCAGCTATGCAGCAGATGGGCTCCTCAGCCTTGAGTTTCATTCCTAAACAAAAGAGGTACATTCCTCTGCCTTCCTCAACCTGAAAGCCACAGCTAGGATCATAGTAGCACAGCAAATAACTATGGGTTTTGAGGGCTAGTCGGCACCCCTAAATTCCCTCCTTGCTGCATGCCAGAAGAGGCCTTTTCCTAAGTGGCTTGGTGTCCCTGCAACACTCCAACTCAAGTACTGTTAGAACCTGCCATCTGTTGAGTGTCTGTCATGTACCTGCCACTGCACTGGGCACTTTGCCCTCTGGGGTCAATAGTATTATCCCCATCTTATAGATGAGAAAGCCAAGGCCCAGAGCTTATCAGCTGGCTAGTATGACAGAGCTGGAATCTAACTCAGAGGGAGAATTCCTTCTATGACTCTCTCCCTCCCTAATCTTTGCAGCAGTGGGAGCTCATTCATTCATGCCTGTATACCCCTCCTCACTCATTCATCTCTTCACTCACTTAAGAAACACTGGGGTGCCTGGGTGGTTCAGTCAGTTAAGCATCTGCCTTCAGCTCAGGTTATGATCCAAGGCTCCTGGGATTGAGTCCTGTGTAGGGCTCCCTGCTCAGTGGGGAGCCTGCTTCTCCCTCTCTCTCATGCACTCTCATGTGCACTCTGTCAAATAAATAACTAAAATCTTCAAAAAAGAAGGAAAGAAAAACAGACTGGAGAGTTGTGTCTGGGTTCACAGCACATGAGCAGCCTGTCCTCACTCCCAAAGGGCTCACAGTCCAGTGGTGGGAATGGTGGAGGGCGGGCAGACACACAGCACAGCACTGTAAGGGCAGGTGTAAGGGGAATGAACAGATTGCCCAGGGAGAGCAGAAAGAAAAGAGTGAGGAACTCTGCTTGCAGGAGGGCACACCAGGGAGAAGCACCCCTGGAAGTGTGGCTCGAAGGGGAAGAGGCATTTGAATTCATACAGTGAGTGTTCCCCTTGCTGCTCATTCTCCAGCCCACCCATGTCAGCTCCTTCCCCTCCAAGAACTTTGAAGCATGCCCTAGGGACTGAGTCCATGAACCTGTGAGGACAAGTCTCCTTCCCTCTACAGAAACAGGAATCACCAGGGGAGTGAGGGCTGGGATATCCAGGCCCCTTCTTCTCCATGCTCTCAAAGCTTGGCGACCCTCTAGCTCAGGGGCTGTGGGGTGTCGTCCACATGCATAGCACACAGCCCCCACCAGGGAGCTCGCCAAGAGCAACGGGGCAAGGAGAGCTGCCTAAGCACATCTGCTTCTAGTTGGTCATTCAATACCAAACACACTGAGAGTCGGCAATGAACTGGTTCTGCTCTGGGCACTGTGGGAGACACAGGCCCTGCTCCTTGGGAGCTGGGCCTGATGGGAGTAACAGTTATGCACAACCAATGGCAGAATGAAACAAAAGGGAAACACCAGCCCAAGTCACCAGGGAGATTCAGAGCAGGCTTCAGACAGGAGTTGATAGATGAGCTGAGCCTTAAGGAATGAGGAGGATTTTGATAGTTGGATGTTGAGTCTCTTGATTACCCCTCTGGGATGGCTCCACCCTCCTCAGCAGCAGCAAGGGACCTGGAAGGTTCAAGCAGCTGTCTGCCACACTGCTGCCAATCCCACCAATTTACAAAAGCCACCAAGGGAATAAGCCTTGCTGCCACCTGTCCAGCCTCCCCGCTAAGTCGAAATGCCACCCCAGGTGAGGTTACTTGGATGCATGAGACCCTTGATCTGTGGGTAATGGTCTCTGCCATGCCAGATGAGAAAGGACAGGCAGGTGCCTGCCCAAAATGCCCCAAGACCTGCAGTGGCAGCTTCTTTCCGAGTCCACCTCTCATGCCCTCATCCTTTTCCCACTTCACTTTCTTCCAAGGTGTGCCTGGTAAGACCTCAGTGTCCCACTTCTATTCACAGCCTCCTTAGTCCGTTTGCAGCAATTCTCACTGTAACACCAGTCACAGGCCCAGTCCTCGAGGAAATGCTACAGCTTCCCAGGACTGCTGGTAACTGTGCAGGCCATTGAGGCACAAAGTCCCTTTCTCCTGGTCTTTCTCGGAGAGATAGAAGCCTCTTACTGCTCACCAATGGGAATTAAGTGGGTAGAAAGGAGGAGCTAAGGATGAAAGTAGTGGCAGCTCCATAAACCACTGAACTGGGTGAACAGGATCCCACCCTTTTCTTCAGCCCTGGAGAAAAAAAGACCTGTCCTGGATGTGAGAAGCAGCCTCAGCACCTAATGATGTCATCAGTTGGAATCCCACCAAGCTCACCAGAATCTTCAGGAGACATGGTGTCCTAACCCAAATGAGGGTGTTACTCTTACCCTGCTGTGAGCACAAAGGATATATGACAGGGTCCTAAATCTGATCCCTCCCACCTACAAGAAGAAGAGGTGGGCAGCAGGAATAAATGGGGCAGAGTAAATAATGATGCACCTCACAATTTGCATCCTCCATTAAAAAGAAAGGAGAAACTAACAAGATGATCTACCCTGAATCATATCTGGATGTGGGGATAGAGGATGGGAGAGTAGTCCATTCTACAAAGTGGCACATTTTCCAAAATATTTAAGGTAATAAGCTGACATGACAATCATTAAGACTGATGAAAAGACGCAAGACGGACCGAAGTGAAATCAAGACATAGAGGTACATGGCAAAGTGGTGGCATTTAGCTGGGGCTTACAACCTCGCACCCAACAATGCAAGTGCCAACAGGGCTCTCCTTGCTTTCATTCCCAAAGGGACACACAAGCTATACTTCTGTCTGCAACAGATGGTGACTTTGAACTCAACATATTTAAAAACAGTGTGCACAGGGACACCTGGGTGGCTCAGTCATTAAGTGTCCAACTCTTGGTCTCAGCTCAGTTCTCGGTGTCAGAGTCATGAGTTCAAACCCCACCTTGGACTCCACACTGGGCATGGAGCCTACTTAAAAAGGAAGGAAGGAAGGAAGGAAGGAAGGAAGGAAGGAAGGAAGGAAGGAAGGAAGGAAGGAAAGAGAGAAGAAAGAAAGAAAGAAAGAAAGAAAGAAAGAAAGAAAGAAAGAAAGAAGAAAGAAAGAAAGAAAGAAAAAGAAAGAAAGAAAGAAAGAAAGAAAGAAAGAAAGAAAGAAAGAAAGAAGAAAGAAAAAGAAAAAAGAAAGAAGAGAATAGCATGTACAATGTAGGGGGCTAACCTTTCTCAAAAGCTGGGGGACAAACAGGAATCATGCCTGCTTTTGACTCAGGCATTGTCCTTGCCAATCATGAGAGAGAATTTTAAGAACAATGGGATTTCCATTATGGAATTACAACAAGGCTTCCCAGGGAAACACTAGGTCATAGACTAGATACGAACCAAACTTTTCCTCCTGCCTGTGCCAAAGATGGGAAGCTGGCCTAGATGGTTCTATAACTCCAGCCCATGTTTCCTATTCTTAACATAGGGCAGCTGCCACCAGAGCTTAACTTGGAAGGGCCTTAGCTGTACAGCAGGGGACCAGAAAATGTCAAATGTTCACATGTAAATCTGTATATAGGAGCCAGACCCAAGATGACTCATACCCAGAGTGGGTTTAAAAGTAGAGTTGATTAAGTGAGACCCAACCATCTTCTAAACACCATACCAAACCCTAAGCACAAAGCATGTGTTTGTCTTCACTTTGGAAAGCACAAACAATGACCCATTTCTACTGGAGACAAAACAAGGCCTGTGAGAGTATTCCAGGCTGTACCTTCAATATAGTGTCCCTGTGTCCCACAGACACTCCCTTAAAATCTCCTTTCATTCTGCCATATTCTCCAAGAAAAAAACAGATAAATTACAAACTGTTTCTGGAAATAAGGTCTTTTATAACTCCCTATAAAGAGAACAAAGTGGGCTCTCATCAAGCTTTCAGTAAAGCATCAAATAAACTCTTAAAACATTAAGAGATACTGTGCCTCTTCTAATTTGAAAAAGCCCATGATAAAGCCACAATATGCTACTCTTCACACCCTGAAGGTTCTTGGTAACAGAGTCACAGCACAACGCTTTCAGAGCTTGAGGGCATATGCGGTGGATGAATTTGTGTTCCAGGTGATGAAAAAGAAAACTCCCTCTCTACATTCAATGGTCCTACTCTACCAAGCTTCTTTGAATTAACTAAGGTCCTGTCATCTACAAAACTGCTCCAAAGCTGAGATACCTACTTAGAACCCTTACTAAAGAGAAGGAGGACAGGGTGAGTAAAGTGCCCTGTTTTGCCTCCTGAGCGGGAGTAGACCAGAACTGCTCTAAGTTCCAACAAAAACAACTTGAAATGATAGGATGTATGTAAGATTGTAGGCTTTATCGTTTATTGAGAAAGGGAGTTTTATAAAAATTGTGAGTCCAGGTCTTCTGCACGTAGATGGGAATTGAAAAATCCATTTATTTCAACTTACTTTACAAACCCTATTAAAGTGATTCTTTAAAAAAGGATACAAATCTGGCAGCACATAAATAATGGGAGAGAAAACAAGAGAAAATTGAAAGATGAAAAGCAGATGGATAAATGGGAACTGACTTAACTGTGTTGTAAGCTGGCAGCAGGAAAGGTGGCACCAGGTGCCCATGAATGTGGGGATAAAGATGAGGCTAAAACAGGAAAATTGGCTAAGAGACATTAAAGAAGTGATTAGATCCTCTGATTTCCTTTCCCCTCTGGGAAACTGGGTGATGGCTCTTCACACACCTAACACTGGTGAGGATAAAACCAAAGAACTGTGAATACCAGGTACGGATACAGGACAGAGGGACTGAGTGACTCTAGCATATTAAATGTTGAGATTTCACACACACAGACACACACACACACACACACACACACACACACACCACATTTTAGCCTTCCTCCTACCTTCCAGAGCATTGGCTACAAGGATTTGCTCTATAGGTAAGAGATTAGAAGGACTTCTTTGGGAATATGACCAGCTCAAGCCAGATCACTATACACTGGAGCCCATGGTCTAAAAAACTTGTGGTAAAGGCAGTAATGGTCAACATGCATTCCATCCACTCTCCCACATTTTCCAACACACTTGCAGTGATGCAGAACTTAACTCTAACTAGATATGGCCAATTGACTACAGGCAGAAGTGGCATAGTACTTTTGAAATAAGACATCCAAGAACCAGCATACACACAACCATCTGGTTATCTATTCCTATACTAGGGTGCCCAGAGAGACAACATGACCTAGATGAATCAACTACAGAATGATGGAACCTCCATCAGCCTGGGTCCCTGAGTGTGGATCAGAGTTCTAAAGCAATCTTCATTGAGCATGTTGTGTTAAGTCACTGAGAACTGGAGATTGTTTGTTCCCAGACATAAGTCTATGGGAGCTTCCCTCTACTTGCTAAATGGGATACTGCCCAATTCATAAATTGCTTAATAAAGCCAATTAGACCTTCAAATTTAAAAAAGCATAAATTTAGTTTTCCATAACTAATACAAAGCCACACACACACACACACACACGTGCATGCGCACACACACACACACGCACACACAAGTTTTCAAATGTTATTTTGATTTGCAGTGCTAAAACACGAGCACTCCAGAATCACCAGACATCTGTTCCATCATCCTTCCAATGGGTACCTCTTGGGCAAAGTCTCCAGATCAAATCTCCTTCTCACATCCATGCGACTCATAGAAAATCCACAGCATTGCCTCCCAGCAGCCCCCATCCTCCCACCTCTGCTGCCTAAATCTATAACTTAATCTTTATTCCATAATCTGTAACTCCAACATGTATCAGGCCACAGTCCACTGTGTTCCACAATTCCAGGGAAGAACAGAATTCCAGGTGGTCTTCCAGAGGCTCCTCTCACTTCTTTTGCTTCCTCTCTCCTATGGCGTATGGTCTGGAGTACGGCGGGGGGAAGGGGGGGAGGAGGAGTCATATCCTCTCTTTTCAATTGTTATTTTCAACAATTCTATACCTTTGAGATGGGCAATGGGCTAAGGATCAGGATCCTTTTGCAAGTCCTGCATGGATGTGTAACTCCTGGTTTGGGAATGTAAGAGTGCATGGCTGTTTTTGTTTTGTTCTTGGCCTGTGGCATCTCAGCTAAAAGAGAAGGAGGGCGGTCTCAGTGGCTCAGTTGGTTGAGCATCCAACTCCTGGTTTCAGCTCAAGTCATGATCTCAGGATTGAGAGATCAAGCCCCACATAGGGCTCCTCACTTGGTGGAGTGTCTGCTTGAGATTCTGTCTCTCCCTTTGCCCTTCTCCCACTTATGCTCTCTCTCAAATAAATAAAGAAATCTTTAGAAAAAGAAAGAGAAGCAGAATGTTGCATTTTAATACACTGTTACAGGTAATGGTTCAGACTGCTTGCTGAAAGCCCATCCTACAGGGTTAAGCAATCTCAAGGGCTTAGATTTCTCAATGTTCAATCTCTAAGGACCCAGAAAATAGACATTTGGCATGATTATGGCTGGGTGAAACCTGAAGAGTTTGAAGAAGATGTGGGCCATACCTCAGTGATCTGAAAAATGATGAGATTCCGTTATCTTCCCCCTTGCTTCTGGTTTACAATCTCATGAAAATCAGAATTCCAGATTAGCTGCATCTGTGTTTCCATGACATCAAATGGTCTGTTGTTAGAACTGTTCCCTGGCTCAGGAGTAACACTTCACAGCAATGGGCAGATGGACACAGGGGTTTGCATGTAGGCACTCCTCGTGTTAGAGAATGGCTTGAAGCTCAAGCACTCTTCTTCAGTTACTGTGAGATTTCCAAACGGTGCCAAATCTTCTTAAGGTCAGTTGTTGGACAAACTGAATCACAGTTACATAGTTACAAAATGCTATCACTGGAAAGGACCAGAGAGACATTCATTCTAAACCAAATAAGCGGGGACCTCAGATTGCAAGCTCACAGTGAACATCTAATTGATCTCACTACCGTGCACACTAAGCCCAGCCTCAGCCAATACCCACCAGTGCAAGATGGCATGAGAAATGAAATCTATTTGCCATTGCCAATTCTGTGTAATTCCCTTATTTTATACGTGAGGAATGCAATCTTAGCACTTGCTTAAAGTCACACAGCTAGTCAACAGCAGAAAAAAGACCAGACACCCTATTCAATGTTCTTTTAACTACCTCAACCTAGGTAAACAGGAAAATGAGCCCTTCCCCCTTACTATCTTTTCTCTGCCCCTTCAGTCAAGTTTCTCCAAACATTCAAGGCTAATTCTAGTTGTAGATATGATCAAGATGCCATATTTACTGGTCTCTCCTGAGCCACATTACTTCTGCTTTTCTGTTCTGAGATGCCCCCAAGAAGCATCAAGTTAAGTTCAAATGTGTTCTAAAGGACCAGAACTATTTAACTCATTATTTATGGAGCCTCCAGACTTCAGCAAAAAGTCAAGTGTTATGCTTTCAAATTAAAAGGTCTAACATATTCCTGGAAAAGTAAAAATGGAACACTTCCAAGTGACATATTATGGGTGCACTAAACTCTTAGAACTGATTGCATTTGAGGTCTTGAGTCTAGAAGGGGCCAAAGAAAACAAAAATCATCTCTTCAGACTCTCAGCATCTTTCTGAATCTTTTCCAGATGAACTTGCCTACCTTTGTCCAGAATAGAAAATGCTTATGGGTTAAGGGTGACCAGCAATGCAGACATAGAGAAATAGTGCATTCTATTCTTGGATTGCATATTACTGTTCCATATGGGGGGGCAAGCCAAAACATATGGCGTTCCATCTGCAAGATGGGGCTGGCTGAGTCCCATGAATGGCTTTTAATGTGAGTAGATTCAGCCTGATTTGGTCTGCCTCCAAAGGAGAAGAAAAACCAGTGATTCAAATATTGTGTAAAACCATTGAAATTAATGGCACAAAACAAGACTCATTTGTATTCGGCCTAATTTAAAAGATGTCTGCTTGGTGTAAAGTAATGAATTAGTTACGGGGGTGTTTGGACTGAATGTTCGACATTCTCCTTGAAGGAATAAATGCCTTTTTTCCTTCTCTCAAGCCACTCTCTGTTATTTTGTGCTGTTTCCCCCCAGGAAATTCACTAAGCATTTTGGCTTCTATAACAGGCCGGATTTGATGAAGTTCACAACATTGGGTACAGCTGATCCTGTCTCAACTCCCCAAGACCAGGTTGGGAGAGAGGATTCAAGAAGATGCTCTTTTAAAAGCTACCTAATGGGGAGTTGAGCTCAAGACAGTAGTATAGGAAGATCCTAAATTCACTCCTTCCCATGGATACAATAAGCATACAACTGCATATGGAATAATTTCCTCTGAAAAAGACCAGAAAACTGAATTAACAGAACAGCCACAACAAAGGACAAAAAGGACAATATCAAGACAGGTAGGAGAGATAAAGACACCATCACTTAAAAAACAAAAACAAAAACAAAAAATGCATCCCGGAAATGACAATCAACAATTGGATAGGATCTAAAAAATACAGAACTTTTTCCTGAGGAGTCAGTGGCTTATGCTCCACATCAGGTACCTCAACCCTTAGATATTTAACCAAAGAAATAGGCCCCCTAAATACCAGGCTTTGGAAAACATTGGGGATTATGCCCAGGAAAACTATAGAACTGTAGGAAACAGAGAAACCAATCTTAAAGAGTTCATGCACAGACAGATTCTCTCACCCTAGGATGCAGCACAAACCATCAATTTGAAAAGCACTTTTACCATATGTGAAAAAGAACCACTTATTAACCTTAAATCACCTGCCAAAGAGGCAGGAAACTATTAGGACTTCCTTCAGGGACAGAGACATTGGCGGGTACCATATTAGCAACCTCATTCTATTTTGCTAACTTTGGAAATGGCAGGCACCATTTTGAAACTATCCCTCTAACATGCTCAAGCTGGTGAGCTTACTCAGCTGAGAATACTGTCCACCTCTACAGTGCAACCAAAAGTCACAGACGGGCCAGCCAATAGCCCTGCCTGCCCCTGCACCATAGCACAACTGCACATTGCAGCCAGGCCAGGTGCCAGCCTTGCCTACTCTTATGCCACAGATATAGCCCTTATGACACACACACATGGCATGTGCAGCCCACAAAGGGGACACCCCTTGAGCAACTATCTCTGGTAGTCAGAGGTGATTGTATTCCTGGACTCCATATGAAATCTACACAAAACCACTCCTTCAAGACTAGGAGAGGTAATTGATTTGCCTATCACATAAAAACTAATGCAGAAAGTCAGGCAAAATGAGGAGACAGAGGAATATGTTCCAAATGAAAGACCAAGACAAAACAACAGAAAAAGACTCTAATGAAATGGAGATAAGCAATGTACCTGAAAAAGCCTCAAAGTAAATATTATAAAGATGCTCATTGAACTTGGAAGAAGAATAAACAGAATAAGACCATCAATAAAGACATAGAAAATATAAGAAAGTTCCAAACAGAAGTTACAGAGCTGAGGAATACAATATCTGAACTGACAAACACTCTAGAATGGCTCGACAACAGACTGTATGAAGCCAAAGACAAGATCAGCAAGCTGGAAGACAAAGCAATAGAATTCATCTAGACAGAGCAGAAAAAAGAAAAAAAGAATTTTTGAAAAATGAAGATAATTCAAGGAACCTTTGAGACAACATCAAATGCCATAACATTATCATTATAGAATTCCCAGAAGGAGGAGAGAAAAAAGAGACCAGAAAACTTATTGGAAAAATATAGCTGAAAACTTTCTTAATTTGAAGACAAAAACAAACATTCAGGTCTAGGAAGCCCAGAGAGTTCAAATAAGATGACTCAAAAGAGATCTACACCAAGAAGATAAAAGTTAAAGAGAATTTTAAAAGCAGGAAGAAAAAAAGACTTATCACATACAAGAGAAAACACATATGGCTATCAACAGATTTTTAAAAAAGATTTTAGTTATTTATTTCAGAAAGAGTGAAAGAGAAAGTGAGCACAAGTAGGGTAAGGAGGGAGGAGCAAAGGGAGAGGGAGAAGCAGACTCCCCACTGAGTAGGGATCCCAGCGTGGGGCTCAACCCTAGGACTTCAAGATCATAACCTGAGCCAAAGGCAGATGCATAACTGGCTGAGCCAGCTAAGCACCCCTCAACAGACCTTTAAGCAGAAACTTTTTTTTTTAATTTTTCATTTGAGAGAGAGAGAGGACAAGTAGGGAGGAGGGTCAGAGGGGGAGAAAGAAGCTGACTCCCTGCTGAGCAGGGAGCCTGATACAGGGCTTGATCCCAGGACCCCACAATCATGACCTGAGCTGAAGAAACATGCTTAAGTGACTGAGCCACCCAGGCTCCCCAAACAGAAACTTTGTAAGCCAGAAGACAGTGTCATGACATACTCAAACTACTGAAAGGAAAAAACTTCCAGTGAACAATTCTCTACCTAGGAAAGTTGTTATTCAGAATTGAAGGAGAAATTATTAAGAGTTTTCCAGATAAGCAAAAGCTAACAGAGTTCATGACCATTAAACCAGCCTTACAAGAAACGTTAAAGGAACTTCTCTAAACTGAAAAGAACTGGCACTAATTTATAACAAGAAAATACACAAAAGTAAAAACCTCACCAGAAAAGGGAAATATATAGTAAAGGTAGTAGGATCAGTTACTTATAAAGCAACTATTAAGGTTAGATGACAAAAATAGTAAAATTAACTAAATCTATAATAATTAGAAAAGGGATGCATAAATTAAAAGATGGGAAATTGTGACATCAAAAATACAAAATGGGTGGCAATGTCAAGTTTGTGATGCATTCAAATTTAAGTTGTTATCAACTTAAAACACTTTTATATACTTAGGTAATTATATGTGAACTTCATAGTAACCATAAAGCGAAAACTTATAGTAAATACACAAAAGAAAATGAGAAAGGGATCTAAGCATAACACTAAAGGGAAACCACAGAAAAAAAAGAAAGAGAAAACAAAAGAGAGAGGAACTATAAAAACAGCCAGAAAACAATTAACAACATGACAATAAATACATACCTATCAATAATCACTTTAAATGTAAATGGACTAAACTCTCCAATCAAGACACAGAGTGACTGGAAGAAAAAGAAAAGAAAAGAAAGAAAAGAAAAGAAAAGAAAAGAAAAGAAAAGAACAAGACCCATCTACATGGTGTCTCCAAAAGACTCACTTTAGTTGCAAGGACACACAGACTGAAAGTAAAGGGTTGGAGGAAAATATTCCATGAAAATGGAAAGGAAAAGAAAACTGATATATCTATACTCATAGCAGACAAAACAGACTTTAAAACAAAGACTGTAAAAATAGACAAAAAGGGCATTACCTAACGATAAAGGGGCCAATCCAACAAAAGACATAATATATAAATATCTATGCACCCATCATAGGAACACCAAGATATATAAAGCAAATATTAGCAGACCTAAAGGGAGAAATTGACAGCAATACAATAATAGAGAATTCAAACACCCCACTTACATCAATGGATAGATATTCCAAACAAAATTAATTAGGAAACTTCGACCTTTACAACACATTAAACCAGGTAGATTTGATAGATATATGCAGAACACCCTATCCAAAAGCAATAGAATACAGATACCTTCTCAAGGGCAAAGGAGACATTTACTAGAATAGATCACGTTAGGCCACAAAACAAGTCTCAATAAATTCAAGAACGATCATATCAAGCATCTTCTGACCACAATGGTATAAAAATAGAAATAAATTATAAGATGAAAACTGGAGAAAACATTCCTGAACAACCAATGGCTCATCAAAAAATCAAAGAAGAAATAAAAAATACATAGAGACAAATGAAACCAGAAATATGACATACCAAAATCTGTGGTATGCAGCAAAATTGGTTCTAAGAGAGATGATGATAGCAGTACCGTCCTGCCTCAAGAAACAAGAAAAATTCAAATAATCTAACTAGAACCTTAAGGAACTAGAAAAAGAAGAACAAAGCATAAGGTCAGTAGACCTTAAGGAACTAGAAAAAGAAGAACAAAGCATAAAATCAGTAGAGGAAAGGAAATAATAAAGATCAGAGCAAAAACAAGTGAAATAGAGACAAAGAAAGAAAGGAGGAAAGAGGAGAGGAGAGGAGAAGAGTGGAGAGGAAAGGAGAGGCGAGATCAATGACACTAAGAGCTGGTTCTTTGAAAAAAAGTTTAATGGACAAATATTTACATAAACTAATTAAGAAAAGAGAGTTCTAATAAACAAAATGAGAAATGGAAGAAGAGAAATTCCAACTGATACATAGAAATACAAAAGATCATAAGAAACTACAATGAGTAATTATATGCCAACAAATTGGCCAATCTAGAAGAAATGGATAAATTCTTAGAAATACACAATCTTCCCAGACTAAATCATTAAGAAACCGAAAATCTTAGCAAGACTGATTATTAGTGAGAAGATTGAATCAGTAATCAGAAACCTCCCAACAAACAAAAGTGCAGGACCAGATGGTTTCACTGGTAAATTATACCAAACATTCAAAAGAGATTTAGTACCTATCCTTAAAAGCTTCTAGAAAGTTGAAGAGAAAGGGACATTTCCAAACTCATTTTATGAGGCCAGCACCGCTCTGATAACAAAACCAGACAAGGATATCATTAAAAAAAGAAAATTATAGGCTAAAATCATTGATGAACACTGATGCAAAATTTCTCAACAAAACATTAGCAACTCAAATTCAACAACACATTAAAAATGATCATTCACCATGATCAAGTGGGATTTATTCCAGGGATGCCAAAATGGTTCAGCATCTGCAAATCAACCAACGTGGTACACCACATTAACAAAATGAAGGATAAAAATCACATGATCATCTCAATAGATGCAGAAAAAGCATTTGACAAAATTCAACATTCATTTATGATAAAAATGCTCAACAACAGAGGGAACATACCTACACATAATAAAGGCCACATATAACCAATGCACAGCTAACATCACATCCAATGGTGAAAAGATGAAATCTTTTCCTCTGAGATCAGGACAAGATAAGAATGCCCACTCTTGCTGCTTTTATTCAACATAGTATTGGAAGTCCTAGCCACAGCGAATAGGAAAGACAAAGAAATAAAAGCATCCAAATCAGAAAGGAAGAAGTAAAACTCACTATTTGCAGATGACATACTATTTTTATAGAAACTCAAAGACTGTTAGAATAACTGTTAGAACTAATAAGTGAATTCAGTAAAGTAACAGGATACCAAATCAATGTACATAAATCTGTTGTGTTTCTGTACACTAATAACAAAATGTCATAAAGAGAGATTAAGAAAACAATCCCATTTACAATTGCATCACAAAGAAAATACCTAAGATAAATTTAATGAAGAGAGTGAAAGGCATTTACAGTGAAAACTATAAAAAGCCCAGAAAGAAATTGAAGAAGACACAAGTAAATAATAGATATTTCGTACTCATGGATTGGAAGAATTTATATTGTTAAAATGTTCATAACACCCAAAGAAATCTACGGATTTGACGTAATTTCTACCAAAAATTCCAATGGCATTTTTCACAAAACTAGAAAAAATAATTCTAAAATTTGCATGTAACCATAAAAGATCCCAAATAGCCAAGTCAATCTTAAAAAGAAGAATAAAATTGGAGATATCGTGGTCCTTGATTTCAAACTATATTACAAAGCTATAATAATCAAAATGGACACATAGAACAGTAGAACAAAATTGAGAACCCAAAATTAAACTCACACATACATGCACAATTAGCTTATGACAAGGAGCCAACAATATACAATGGAGAAAGGACAATCTCTTCAATAAATGGTATTTGGAAAACTGGATACTTACCAGCAAAAGGATGAAACTAGAACACTATCTCATACTATACACAAAAATGGAATAAAAAATGTATTAAAGACTTGAATATAAGACCTAAAACCATAAAATTCCCAGAAGAAAACATAGGCAGCAAGCTTCTCAACATTGGTCTTGGAGATATTTTTGTAGATCTGACTCCAAAAGGAAAGGAAAGAAAAGCAAAAGTAAACAAATAGGATTCCATCAAACTAAAAAGCTTCTGCATTGTGGAAAAAAAGCCAGCATCAACATGAAAAGGCAATCTACTGAATGGGAGAAAATTTTTGCAAGTCATATATATGACAAGGGATTAATATCCAAAATATATAAAAAGCCAACATAATTCAAAAACAAAAACAACAAAAAACAACCCAGTTAAAAAATGGGCAGAGGACCTGAATAAACATTTTTCCAAAGAAGACATACAGATGGCCAACAGGTACATTAAAAGATGCATAGCATCATTAATCATTACAGAAATGCATATTAAAACCACAATAAGTATTACCTTACACTGGTTAGAATGTCTACTATCAACAACAGAAGAAATAACAAGTGTTGGAGAGGATGTGGAGAAAAGGAAACACAGTGTTGGTGGGAATGTAAACTGGTACAGACACTATGAAAAACAGTATGGAGATTCCTCAAAAAATTGAGAATAGAACTACAATATGTTCCAGCTATTTCATTCCTGGGTATCTATTCAAAGAATACAAAAATATCCGTTCAAAAATATGTAGGCACCACTATTCACAGCAGCATTATTTACAATAGCCAGGAAATGGTAACAATCTAAGTGTTCATCAGTGGATGAATGGATAAAGAAGATGAGGTAATGGAATACGAATCAGCCATTTAAAAAAAAAAAATCTTGCCATTTGCAACAATATGGATGGACCTAGAGAGGGTATTATGCTAAGTGAAATAAGTTAGAGAAGTACAAATATCATGTGATTTCACTCATATGTGAAATCTAAAAAGTAAAACAAAATAAAAATGAACTCATAAATAGATGAGATTGGTGGTTACCAGAGGGAACTGGGGTGGGGGGGCAAGTGCCAATAGTACAGAGATGGACAGCAACTAGACTTTTAATGGTGATCACTCTGAGCATATTGTCAAATTATTATGTCACCTACCTAAAACTTATATAACATTGTATACCAATTTGACCACAACTGAAAAAAAAAATTTCCTAATGGAATCATCTTGTTCATGCTCCTCCAGTAAGTCTCCAAGGGCCACTTAGCATCAGAGGACCAGTGGGCAGACCTTGCCCTTCTTCAATGTAGGAAGACAGAATTTGGAGTTCATCCTTGAATAATTGCAATGTGCCTCCATGTTGTCACTTTCACGTCCCAAAGGGCTCACCTGCAGCCCTTGCACTACTCAGACAAAGAACAACAGGCCATCCACTCCTGAGATGATGATGATGATGATGATGATGATGATGATGATGATTCATGATTCAGTGAGACTGATTTGTGCCAGAGTTACATGTGAATGATTTAATTGCATTTTACAATAACTTCATAAGGTGAGCTCTGTCCTCTCCACTTTTCAGATGAAGAGGCTAAAGTTCAAAGAGTTAGTTGCCAAGATCACAGAGTTAGTGAATGGCAGACCAAGAACACCAGTGTTCCTGCCTCAAAGCCCATGCTGGGATCAAACAGGAAAAGATGGGGTGACTGCCCCTGTGAATACTTCCCTAAACTGCTGCATTTTTCAATGGGACAGCCCAACGTGCTTAAAGTACTAGGTTGCTCAAATCATGGCTGACAAGAAAAGCGACTACTCTCTCTAGTCACGATGCTGAATCAAAGCAGTACCAACGGAAGCCTGTACATCACTACATCACTTCAATGGCATCATTCCCTCCTGGGTGGGACTGGCTTCCTCAATGCTATTATTTGACTCAGACTGGGACACTCTTGATCAAGGCCAAAGTTAACCCAAAACCCCACACTCCATCTTTCCCTGTGGAGTGAAGGCATTGTGCTTTATGGTCCATTTGCGGCTGTCCTAGCCACATGGCTTTCAAACCTATGTCAGCAATGTAGGTCTTTTACCCTCCAAATGAAATCAGCAAACAGAACCCCTCCATTTGAAAAGAGAGTGGGGGGCTCATGGCTTCCTTGTCCACTGAAGGACAAACTCTGAAAATCCTAAGGATTGTAAAGGCTCCAAGCACCACTGCTGGAAATCTATAGTTTTAGACCCATTCTTCACCTTCTACCTGTAAGGGTCCTGAAAACCAGCCATAGACACATCCCCTAGCTTCATGCAAGGAAGCAGAATTGCTGGGGCATGGGTGTGTGGAGTGTGCCATCTGGTCCTGGTGTCAACTGTTAACTCAGGCATCTGCTGGCATTCCCTTTGTCTCTCTCCTCAGTGCCCTTCAGGCCAGCTCTCCACTGCTTCTATGCCTGTTGGAAGGCCCAGGGATGATTTTGCTCTTCTGTGCCCTAAGGTGGGGTTGGTGGGGCTGGGGGGTGGTCGCTCACCTCTAGGTTCTCCTCTTGGTGTGTCCTTGAACATGCTCACTGCCTGAGGCTCTCACCTCCCCTGAAACACAGTTGCCTGTGGAACCCCATTGATTTTGTTTAGAGATGACTCGGTGCTGTGGTTTGCAGGTAAGTGCAGTGGAGTAGGGCCAGCAAATCAGGGATTGTTAAGTCACAACAACAGAACAAAACCTTAACATCTTTTAAAAATAGGACACCTTTAGGTGGCCACACAGCAGCAAGCCATGGTGGGACCTGTCTTCCACCCTCTTAAGAAGATGAATAAAGCCTGAGAGGATGGGAGACAGGGCTCCTTGGAGTCATGGTGAGGACACCCTAAGACACCCTCCCTACCCAGCAGGTTGTAAACTAGAATGGGCAATGGGGTATTTCTGGAAAGGATGTCCCGGTGCAGATGGGGCTGGTTTGCCCCAGAGCTCCAGCCACCTATGCGGTGAGCTCGTAAGGAACTCAGAACACTTGCAGCTGCTACATTCCTTCGTCTGACACAACATGCTCAGGATGTGTGCCCCTAAACTCCTGGGGTCCTTCCAACGATCCAGGGAATTGAGACTACAGCTGCTGTTGCAATGAAGATGTTTTTATTTGTCATTCTCCACCTCTTAAGTGTGAGTTTTTCAAACCCACTCAGGAGCACTCTGTCTCCACCCACTAGGGGAGAGTAGTGAGAACCCATGGGCCAGAACCCTTGAGAGGGCAGGTTTTGGGATCAGGGGATCCAGATTTAAAGTCTTGCCATCACTCAACCTAGCAGTGTGATCTAGGTCTTCTGGAGTCTCCCATTTCTTTGTTTAGTAACTCACAGGTACCTGTAAAAATTGGATGAGAACATTTGTGTGCAATTCTTAGTACAGGGTCAGGAACGCAGTAAAAGCTGATGACACAGAGAATTTAGCTAATTTCAATGTCATAATCACCAGCTTCACCCCCCAGCCATTCCCAGGTCCCTCTTCCTGGGCTGGCAGAGCCAGGGAGGGGTTTTCCAAGACTCCCACCCTTCCTCTGAGGAGGGGGGCATAGGCTTCAGCTACCCTTCCCCAGGGAAGCCCTGACTCTAGGACCTGATCCTGTGGGCCCTGATTTTGTCGCGTGTTTATAGAGTTAAGAGGGGAGGTGGGAAGGGTAATGACCACCTAGGATTGACTCTGAGACCCTCTCTTCTTTCCCACTCCACTTAACCCTGCAAAGGGACATGTTCTGAGTCCCCCAGATAAGCATCAGGGGGTAGAGATGGTGCTATTTCTGTGCCAGCAACTCCTCTCTGGGCAATCTACTGCCTCTAGAAGCTGAGCCTTTCTGGGCCTACCCACTATCCCTTAATGTCTTAAAATATCACTTGGACCCTAGTTTGTGGGCAAAGAGATCTGCAAAACCGAGGTCCCTGACACTAAATCCCAATATCTCTGAGGCTCAGAGAGCTAGAAGCCAAAACCTGGAAGAGTCATTTCTAGTGGCTTTGGGCAGAAGTTGTGGTTTTTCTTTGAGGCAGGTTTTGCCTGGTGTTGGGAAAAGCCATTCCGTTGGCTGTTTCCAGGGTGCAGACACAAGTCCCCATGTAAGTGTCCTGAAACAGGGAGTGCTTGACAATCCAGAAGCAAATGCTATGCTCTGAATGTGGGTCTCTGGGTGTAATAACCTAAGGAGAATTTCACAGAAGGTAGAGGATATCCCTCCAAAGACAGTTTTGACACCAGCTCTGCTCTGGTCAGGCACAGGGGGAGTGGGCGCTCTAGAACTGAGGTGGAGGGTTAAGGGGATCACATCAGATTGATTCAGCTGTGGAAGGACAGGCCTCAGGACCTAGGGACAGGCCTGGGGAGGGGAAGGAGCTGGAGGGAGGAACTCTGAGACCTGGAGAGAACACTCTTTGATAAAGTGAAAACTCAGGACCCTTTAAAGGTTTTATTTTCTTTAATATAAATCCTTCAAGCCTTGGTGAAGTTTTTAAAACAGATCCATGTTTGTGTTCATCCCTTAGAAGACAAAGGGAAGAACCAGTGTTTAACTCTGGGGCCAAGGCAGCTGGAGGAGGTGGAAACCCCTCCCCAGTAGAGGATCCTCCTTCAGCAGGTGGGTGGATTTTCCAGATGCATGCAGGAGTTGGACACTGACTTACCAGAAAAGCACTTGAGGTGCGGTCATTTTTCTAAGAGAGAAAGAAATAAGCATGCTTATAAATTCATTTACTCACCATGTATTTATTTGTTTCAAGTTTTTCTTTAAGTTTTAGTTAGTTAACATATAATGTAATATTGGTTTCAGGTGTAGAATCCAGTGATTCTTCATTTACATATAACACTCATCACAATGAGTGTGCTCCTCAATACCCATCACCATCACCGTTTAGCCCATCCCCCACCCGGTCATTTAGCCCATCCCCGCATCGGCCTCCCCTCTGGTAACCCTCAGTTTGTTTTCTACAGTTAAGAGTCTCTTATGATTTGCTTCTCTCTCTCTTTTTCCCTCCTTCCCTTATGTGCATCTGTTTTGTTTCTTAAATTTCACACGTGAATGAAATCATGTGGTATTTATCTTTCTCTGACTTATTTTGCTTAGTGTAATACACTCTATCTCCATCCACGTCCTTGCCAATGACTAGATTACATTCTTTCTGATGAGTGAATAATATTCCATATTCACCATTTCTTTTTTTTTTTTTTTAAGATTTTATTTATCCATGAGAAACACAGAGAGAGAGAGAGAGAGAGAGAGAGGCAGAGACACAGGCAGAGGGAGAAGCAGGCTCCATGCAGGGAGCTTGACAGGGGACTGGATTCCGGGTCTCCAGGATCACGCCCTGGGCTGAAGGTGGCGCTAAACCACTGAGCCACCAGGCTGCCCTCACCATTTCTTTTTAAGCACATGCTATGCACTAGACCCTGTGTAAGGTGGTCAGCATGCAGGGTGAAGAAAACAGTCATGCTTCTTGCCCAGATGGAGCTTCCAACACCAAGGGTGAATGAACAGTAAACTAATAATGTTGCACGCAGTGTATTAATTAGGGATCTGCTGAGTGCCACAGGAGAGACCAGAGAACTAGGAGAGGACATAATGAGCGACCTAACCTACAACTTTTAATATCTTATTGGAACATTGTACTTTGTTATATTTTTAACAGCAGATCATTATATTATTTAAACATCAAATTTTGTTAGCATTCCATTATAATAGCAACTGACATCCAGGAAAAATGAGGTCCCAGACACTGTTCCAGTTTGCTTCTGAGACATGCTTCCAGAATAAAATTGTGGCTGCTCCCCACGACAGACACAGCACGAGGGCAAGAATGGCCCCGAAAAGAAGGCTGGTCAGGAGTCGATGACTATTTGGGGCTGAACTGCATCCTACCAGAGTTTTTATGTTGAAGTCCTAATCCTCAGCATCTCAGAGTGCAGCTGTATTTGGAGACGGGGTCATCAAAGAAGTAATCACAGTAAAGTGGGGTCATACAGAGGGCCCCAATGCAATCTGACTGGCGTCCTTCTAAGAAGGGGCGATTAAGGTACTCACTTGGAAGACCATGTGAGGACACACAAAGACAGCCATCTGCAAGCCAAGGAGAGAGGCCTCGGAGGCAAACAACTGTACTGCCATTTTGATCTCAGACTTCCGGCTTCTGGAACTGCCAGGAAATAAATGGTGTTTAATAAATACCCAGCCTGTGGTATTTTGTCATGGCAGCCTTAGCAGACTAGTATGGGGGGAAGACCTTCTGGTAGGAGGTGAGGACCAGCAGAACCCTCTCTTCCACCTGCACAGATCCCCATCCCCTCTTCTCTGTGTCAGGCCTCCCCTCCTCTCAGAGCAGATGCGGGGGCTCTGCATCTAAAGCTGGGCGACCTGCAGAATGATGGCAGCACCTGCCCTTTCCAGGAGCGACCTTTATCTTCCGTGATGCCCAATCATCCCTTTTGCCAGACTGACTGTTAGCGAAGGATTGAGAGCCTGATCTATCCTCCCGCAGATGCTGTGAGTGTCACATATTTCTTGCCTTCTCCCCTCTTCTTTTAACCATGGGGTGAATACAAAACAACCTCTTGAAAGTCCCCAGCAGCAATTGTGCATTCCAGCATCTCTCCCAGAACAAGGAGCACTGAGCTTGTAGTTTAAAGATTATCTCCTCAGATTTAATGAGAGTCACTGTGAAAACAGAGTCCCCAGGAAAAGGAGAAAAACACCACAACAAAAAAAAAGGAAGGAAAGAAAAAGAATATCCATCCAATTAGTGTCTCTAACACGGACTCATTATATATCCACTTCTGACATTTGCCAGTGGTGTTCGAATTGAACTGCGAAAGAGTGCAAATTGACATTTGCCATAACCATCCCCCACCCCTTCGCCCCCTAAAATGTAAGCATTTACCACCACAGCTGGGATTAGGGAAAGGAGAGGCAGGGCAGTGACTGAATCCACAGCAGAGGAGGGGAGGCCGCTAATCAGGGAGGGAGACAGGGCGAGAGCGCATCATGGCTACATGTGAATGACCCTCATCGTCCATGTCTCAGTGTGATTTCCTTTTTAGGGAACATTTAATAAGATACAGAAGCCAGATTTGGTTGAGCTGAATGCAAGATCGCCATGGCAACCTTCCTTTGGAGGTTATCCAAGTCAGGTAGTGACAGCAAAGCTGAGTTAAAGGTCATCCCTGCAGAGAAAGATGGGCATTGATAAAGTATTTTAACAAGACCCAGAGGAGCTGGTATTTGAAAGCTACCTACAGAGGACCAGCTAAGCATCGAGAATGGGAAGCAAACAACAGCAGGGACAGAGGGGGCGTCCTGTGGGGGATTCCACCAGAGACAACACTGTAAACACCTCGTCCTACAGACAGAGAACCCAAGTCTCCACCGAAAACTCAGACTTGCCACAGTCCATCTGTGTTCAACAGAGGGCTTACCAATTTTTTTACTCAGGCATTTAAATGGTGAAGAAACCTGCTCGTGCCCAGACATGGATTCCCGAAAAGTCCCAAACAACCATATTCTTGCAACGGGAACAGCACTGACCTTCTTTATCACCCTGCAGATGACTTATTCACTCTCTTTTATATATGAACTGTCACTTTAAAATCTTGGAGTTCAGAAGCCCCTCCTTTGCATGATGGTGAAGCCAGAAACTTTTGAGGAAACCATTTATATGTGAATGTCTATGTGGCTGGCCCCTCATGAAAGATGTAAAGATGAATTTTAAGCCTAAGAAGATAGGGAAAATTAACCCAAACTTCCTTACATATAAATAAATGCCAATTTAAATAACAAATAGAAAGATGTACATTAAAATAATAAATTTTGGCTTTTCAGATAAGCAAAAATCAAGAGGTGTGGTACTACCTAGAGCTGGTGGAGGATGAATCTCATACACTGTTCATGGGAGTGTAAATTGGTACCACTCCAATGCGAAATAATTTGCAAATAACTATCAAAATTTAAAATGGGCCTCCCTCTGAGCTGGAATTCCCATTGTATACATCTGGTACCATAAGCAAAGATATGTGGTCATAGATGTTCATTGCAGCATTGTTTATATTAGCAAAAGATTAGAAAAATCTTCAAGGTCCATCGGTAGGAAAGCGACAGAATAAATTATGGCACATTTGTGAAATAGAATAATATACAGCTTTTAGAAAGACAGATTTATGGGTGTGGGCATAAAACAATCTCCCTGATATACTGAATGAAAAAGCAAGTATACCATCTTGAGCATTGTATGCTCACCTATACTTTCCACAATTGGCACATTTTGTTATGTGCATGTATTAATTTTTCTTTTTTTTGAAATTTTATTTATTTATTCACGAGAGACACAGAAAGAGGCACAGACATAGGCAGAGGGAGAGGCAGCCTCCCTGCAGGGATCCTGATGTAGGACTTGGTCCCAAGACCCCAG